>NC_092163.1:32562222-32892222 GCF_045791955.1 Oncorhynchus clarkii lewisi | reverse complement strand
GAATACTTTCGCAAGGCACTGTATATCTCTGGGACTCTAGATATTCTGTACCTTGTACCCTTACGTGACAGATTGAGAATATTGGAAGACTGCTTGGTGTGTTTCTGCAACTTGACCTCAATGGGACTTTGAAATCAAGGTTAAATCAAAACGAATAAAAACTAATGTGTGTCTCCTCCACCTCGAGTGTCCTGTTAGTTCCTGTGGCCCCTGGGGGCCCGGCTGACATCCTGCCTGCTGCAGTGTGTGGAACCTCTCCAGATCCAGGGGCATCTGGCTCTGCCCTCTACCTCTCCTCCTGGTCGCCCTCCCCCACCTCTCCCATCTGTGTCCCCCTCTCCCCCTCCCCACACCCAGCACACTGCAGCCAAACCCACGGAGCCTGCGGCTGTTCACACCACAGAGGTAGAAGGGGAATTAGACCTACATGGGTAAACCCTGGCTGCCATAGAGTGACAGTGATATTTCAGTCTGTGTTCAGTTCCTGAGCCCCCGCTGCACCAGTAGCGGTACCAGTGGCAGCCTCTCCAGTGACGTACATGGACACCTTACAGAGACCAGGGAGGCTTCTGTTGAGATGGAGGCTAGCTGTGTCAGGTGCTGTTCCACCTGGCCCTCCTCCAGACCCCTGGGTGCCCGTTTCCTGGTTTGGCCACTGTGTGGTTGTGTGTGTGTGTGTTTGTGTACCCATGTGTACCTGTGTGAATGTATATGTGTGCGTGTAACCGTGAGTGATTCAAGTAGCCCCAGCCCACCCCTCCACCATGACCGGGCACACATGACGACACCATGTTTCTGAAGCATATGTCCTCCGCTGACCTCCAGGACCTCCAGCGGTATTTAGGGATGCATGAGCGGACCGAGAGGGCTGACACATGTTGTCCAGTCCTGCAGAGGGGACAGACACCAGATGTTTAACTAGTTCATTTAACTGAAGGCCCATGTAGAAACCTTGTAGAAACCTTGTAGAAACATTGTAGAAACCTTGTAGAAACCTTGTAGAAACCTTATGGCTGTTGTTGTAGCTCCTCTAAATCCACCCCAAAAAACAGTCAACCAAGAGGACTGGAGAATCTGAGATGTTGTCCTGTAGAGACATGACATTATTCAACAGAGGACTGGGGAATCTGAGATGTTGTCCTGTAGAGACATGACATTATTCAACAGAGGACTGGAGAATCTGAGATGTTGTCCTGCAGAGACATGACATTATTCAACAGAGGACTGGAGAATCTGAGATGTTGTCCTGCAGAGACATGACATTATTCAACAGAGGACTGGAGAATCTGAGATGTTGTCCTGCAGAGACATTACATTATTTAACAGAGGACTGGAGAATCTGAGATGTTGTCCAGTCCTGCAGAGACATGACATTATTCAACAGAGGACAGGGGAATCTGAGATGTTGTCCTGCAGAGACATGACATTATTTAATTAACAGAGGACTGGAGAATCTGAGATGTTGTCCTGTAGAGACATGACATTATTCAACAGAGGACTGGGGAATCTGAGATGTTGTCCTGTCCTGTAGAAACATGACATTATTCAACAGAGGACTGGAGAATCTGAGATGTTGTCCTGCAAAGACATGACATTATTCAACAGAGGACTGGGGAATCTGAGATGTTGTCCAGTCCTGCAGAGACATTACATTATTCAACAGAGGACAGGAGAATCTGAGATGTTGTCCTGCAGAGACATGACATTATTTAATTAACAGAGGACTGGAGAATCTGAGATGTTGTCCTGTAGAGACATTACATTATTCAACAGAGGACTGGAGAATCTGAGATGTTGTCCTGCAGAGACATGACATTATTTAATTAACAGAGGACTGGAGAATCTGAGATGTTGTCCAGTCCTGCAGAGACATGACATTATTCAACAGAGGACAGGAGAATCTGAGATGTTGTCCTGCAGAGACATGACATTATTCAACAGAGGACTGGAGAATCTGAGATGTTGTCCTGCAGAGACATGACATTATTCAACAGAGGACTGGGGAATCTGAGATGTTGTCCTGCAGAGACATGACATTATTCAACAGAGGACTGGAGAATCTGAGATGTTGTCCTGTAGAGACATGACATTATTCAACAGAGGACTGGGGAATCTGAGATGTTGTCCTGCAGAGACATGACATTATTCAACAGAGGACTGGGGAATCTGAGATGTTGTCCTGCAGAGACATGACATTATTTAACAGAGGACTGGGGAATCTGAGATGTTGTCCTGCAGAGACATGACATTATTCAACAGAGGACTGGAGAATCTGAGATGTTGTCCTGCAGAGACATGACATTATTCAACAGAGGACTGGGGAATCTGAGATGTTGTCCTGTAGAGACATGACATTATTCAACAGAGGACTGGAGAATCTGAGATGTTGTCCTGTAGAGACATGACATTATTCAACAGAGGACAGGAGAATCTGAGATGTTGTCCTGTAGAGACATGACATTATTCAACAGAGGACTGGGGAATCTGAGATGTTGTCCTGTCCTGTAGAAACATGACATTATTCAACAGAGGACTGGAGAATCTGAGATGTTGTCCTGCAGAGACATGACATTATTCAACAGAGGACTGGGGAATCTGAGATGTTGTCCTGCAGAGACATGACATTATTCAACAGAGGACTGGGGAATCTGAGATGTTGTCCTGTCCTGTAGAAACATGACATTATTCAACAGAGGACTGGAGAATCTGAGATGTTGTCCTGTAGAGACATGACGTTATTCAACAGAGGACTGGGATGTATATTTAAGGTCTGACGGATGTTGTTCTATGTTCTGTATCCCCCCTGTAAGGTTGGTGTATCTGGACCTTTCCTGCCTTCCCTGTCCTGTTGTGTGTGTGTGTGTGTGTGTGTCCTGTCCTGTCATAGTGCCTGTGACGTCCCCTGTGCTTTGTGTTTAGGTCTGTAATGTGTTATGTCTCATTTAGTTGTATAGAGGCGCTGGCTAGACAGGACAGGAAAATACACACACACACACACACACACACACACACACACACACACACACACACACACACACACACACACACACACACACACACACACACACACACACACACACACACACACACTAACAAAGACCCATGTAAAGACATATTCACACACACACACATTTTACAGCAAACCCATGCAGGGGTGGAGACAGAAGGACCATCCACAGGGGGTGGGGGTTTGTGTTTGGGGGCGGACGACCGGTGCCCCCGGACTCAAATAAAATGACCAAACCCGTGGCCATGGCAACTGCCTAACCTAAGCCAATTTATAGACCCAAACAGTGAGGTCTCTGACAACAAACATCCTCCCTATAAATATGTAAACCAGGCCTATCCCGATGACTAGTGTGGGTGGGTGTGCAGTGGGGAGCAGAGAGGGCAGCCTGGGGGGACCACCCACCATCATGGCTCTCCTCTGATCACGGATGAATGAACTGTTAGAGCCCCGTGGCTCTCAGTCACCCGGAATCAATACAAACACTCAGGCCTTTAAAAAACAATGTTTTTACATATGTTGGCCCGTATTCATAGAGTAGGAGTGTTGATCTAAGATCAGGTCCCCCTTGTCCATATAATCATATTCATTATGATCTGAAAGGCAAAACTGATCCTAGATCAGCAATCTGAGATGTTTTCTGACCCAATGTGGAGATGCTGTGATTTGCATATACACACCCCTTGTATATTAACCTGACTGCCCCCTTCCATACTAATGGACTGTTCAGTGAATTATGCAACAGATACACATATGACTTTCAGTTTTACGGTTTATGAATGTTATAGATAGAAAATGTGTGTGTGTGTGTGTGTGATTATGTGTGTAGGCCACGGACAGAATGTGCTGTGTGTGTGTTTACCACCATCTGCCTGTGTTTTGGGTGTCAGGTGTGTGTGTGTGTGTGTGGTGTGTGTATGGTGTGTGTGGTGTGTGTGGTGTGTGTCTGGTGTGTGTGGTGTGTGTGCATGGTGTGTGTGTGTGTGTGTAGAATGTTTACGCCATTCGCCCTGCGTTACTCAAATGTCTGGCTGGACATTTTCATCAACTAGCTGCTAAGTCATCAAGGGGCCGTCCCAAATACCACACAACATCATTACTGGAGTCCCTAGGGGGGCGCCCGGATGCACATGACGCGTGTGTGTTTGTGTGTGTGTGTCTGTCTGTCTGTGCACGCATATGTGTGTGTGTGTACTGTGTATGTGTGTGCATACGTGACTGTGTGTGCGTGTGTGTGCATATGTGACTGTGTGTGTGTGTGTGGACATATACGTGACTATGTGTGTGTGTGTGTGTGTGTGTGTGTGTGTGTGTGTGTGTGTGTGTGTGTGTGTGTGTGTGTGTGTGTGTGTGTGTGTGTGCATACGTGACTGTGTGTGCGTGTGTGTGCATACGTGACTATGTGTGTGTGTGTGTGTGTGTGTGTATGTGTGTGTGTGTGTGGACATATGTGACTGTGTGTGTGTGTGTGGACATACGTGACTATGTGTGTGTGTGTGTGTGTGTGTGTGTGTGGACATACGTGACTATGTGTGTGTGTGTGTGTGTGTGTGTGTGTGTGTGTGTGAGTTTGTATGTGTGTGGGGGGGCATACGTGACTGTGTGTGTGTGCGTGTGTGTGTGTGTGTGTGTGGGGGGGGGGGGGGCATAAGTGACTGTGTGTGTGTGTGTCTGTGTGTGTCTGTGTGTTTAAGCTGGAACATTTATAGTGTGGTATTTTCAACACACAGCTGCAAAGCACAGGAGGGCTTTAATGTTGTGTTGGAAGTCTGGACTCTGATGATCTGTCCGTCCACCCCTCCCCCGTTTATTTTCCACTGTTCCACTGTCTAACTCTTCTCACCTGATGCACCAGCAGAAACACTGAGACAAAGACATCGTGACAACATGTCTGTAATGGTCTCTTTGTGTTAATGTGATGCCTTCACATAGGATCAAAGCAGTACATACGGTGCTCTGAATAGGATTATGAGTGTTAAAGATACGATGAAGTTGCTGAGCTTGTGTGTATGCGACAGACAGCGTTTTTCTGTGCATGCTTGCTGAATCCTTACAGTTCTAGAAATGGGCCCCCTCTCCCCGTCTACCCCCTCCCCCTCTCTTACCCTATCTCCTTCTTCCCCTCTCTTCCACTCACTCGCACTACCCCTCTTCACCTCTCTTCCACTCTCCCCCTTCCCCTTTCCCCCTCTCCCTCTTCCCCTCTCTTCCACTCTCCCCCTTCCCCTTTTCCCCTCTCTCCCTCTTCCCCTCTCCCTCTTTTCCTCTCTTCCACTCTCCCCCTTCCCCTTCCCCTTTTCCCCTCTCCCTCTTCCTCTCTCCATCTTCCCCTCTTTCCCCCTCTCCCCCTTCCCCTTTTCCCCTCTCTCCCTCTTCCTCTTCCCCTCTCTTCCACTCTCCCCCTTCCCCTTTTCCCCTCTCTCCCTCTTCCCCTCTCCCTCTTCCCCTCTCTTCCACTCTCCCCCTTCCCCTTTCCCCTCTCCCTCTTCCTCTCTCCCTCTTCCCCTCTTTCCCCCTCTCCCCCTTCCCCTTTTCCCCTCTCTCCCTCTTCCTCTTCCCCTCTCTTCCACTCTCCCCCTTCCCCTTTTCCCCTCTCCCTCTTCCCCTCTCTCTCTTCCACTCCCCCCCTTCCCCTTTTCCCCTCTCTCCCTCTTACCCTCTCTTCCCCCCTTTCCTTCTTCTCCTATCTTCCCCTTTCTTCCCCTCTCTCCCCCTTCCCCTTTTCCCCTCTCTCTCTCTTCCCCTCTCTCACCCTTCCCCTTTTCCCCTCTCTCTCTCTTCCCCTCTCTTCGCCTCTCTTCCCCTCCTCCTTTTCTCCGCTCTCTCCTTCTTCCCCGCTTCTCCTTTTCTCCTTTTCTCCTCACTCCCCCCTCTTTCCCTCTCTTCCCCTCTTTCCCTCTCTTCCCCTCTTTCCCTCTCTTCCCCTCTTCCCCTCTCCTCCTTTTCTCCTCACTCCCCCCTATTTCCCTCTCTTCCCCTCTTTCCCTCTCTTCCCCTCTTTCCCTCTCTTCCCCTCTTCCCCTCTCCTCCTTTTCTCCCCTCTCCCTCTCCCCTCCCCCTCTTCCCCTCTCTCCCTCTCTCCTCTCTCCCCCTCTTCCCCTCTCTCCCTCTCTCCCTCTCTTCCCCTCTCTTTTCCTCTCTCCCCACTCTCCCTCGTCTCCTCTCTCCCTCTTCCCCTCTCTCCCTCTCTCCTCTCTCCCCCTCTTCCCCTCTTCCCCTCTCCTCCTTTTCTCCTCTCCCCCTCTCCCCCTATCTCCCTGACAGGTGCTGTCCCCGGGGCCCTGAGGTCCAGTCTAAACACTCAGGTAATTGCGCCCAGGTGGGAGCGTGTGTGTGTGTGTGTGAGTGTGTTGAATGCTGAGGTAGAGCAATGTTTTCATTCTAAAACAATAACACAACCGCAGATAAAAATGGCACATTCTGTGTTAAAGCAATGAACCTCCTGGGGTGTTATTGAAGAGGGAACCGAGGGAGAGAAACAGCAAGGGGGAAGGAGGGAAGAAAGAAAATAAAAACACAGAGCTGTGCTCTTCTTCACCTCTTGCACCAGACCCAGTGGGATTGTCTCAGGTCGAGCCAGTTTACGAATCGTAGCATATCTTTATTAATAATCGAGACCCTAAACAACGCACAACGCTGGGTAAACAGCTGACCACAGAACTCATGCTATTCGCTTATTCATCACTTTTTGTAGAGTGGAGTGGAGTACAGATGTCATATCTTAATTTGATCATCCTGTTGTTGCAGGGATTTTCCTGCAAAGCAGGACATGCAAGATTGTGGTGTTTTTGACGTTTAAAAAGTCTTCTAAAGTTTGTAATATCCACCATAACATGTCAAACTTGATTTAGTGGTGTGGGGGCTGTGCTTTGGCAAAGTGGGTGGGGTTATATCCTGCCTGTTTGGCCCTATCCGGGGGTATCGTCGGATGGGGCCACAGTGTCTCCCGACCCCTCTTGTCTCAGCCTCCAGTATTTATGCTGCAGTAATTTATGTGTCAGGGGGCTAGGGTCAGTCTGTTATATCTGGAGTATTTCTCCTGTCTTATCCGGTGTCCTGTGTGAATTTAAGTATGCTCTCTCTAATTCTCTCTTTCTTTCTTTCTCTCTCTCTCTCGGAGGACCTGGGCCCTAGGACCATGCCTCAGGACTACCTGGCCTGATGACTCCTTGCTGTCCCCAGTCCACCTGGCCGTGCTGCTGCTCCAGTTTCAACTGTTCTGCCTGCGGCTATGGAACCCTGACCTGTTCACCGGACGTGCTACCTGTCCCAGACCTGCTGTTTTCAACTCTCTAGAGACAGCAGGAGTGCTAGAGATACTCTGAATGATCGGCTATGAAAAGTCAACTGACATTTACTCCTGAGGTGTTGACCTGTTGCACCCTCAACTACTACTGTGATCATTATGATTTGACCCTGCTGGTCATCTATTAACATTTGAACATCTTGGCCATGTTCTGTTATAATCTCCACCCGGCACAGCCAGAAGAGAACTGGCCACCTCTCATATTCTGGTTCCTCTCTAGGTTTCTTCCTAAGTTCTGGCCTTTCTAGGGAGTTTTTCCTAGCCCTGTGCTTCTACACCTACATTGCTTGCTATTTGGGTTTTTAGGCTGGGTTTCTGTACAGCACTTTGAGATATCAGCTGATGTAAGAAGGGCTTTATAAATACATATAATTGATTGATTTCCATTAACGAAAACTGCATCAACCCCTACATAAAACATTTCCATTCATTAAAATCCACGTAATAATTCACATTTTCTGCTGCATGATTATTTTCCTGTTGTAGCAAACTGGTTCAAATTAAGATCCTACATCTGTTGAGTGGAGAGGTTTCAGGAACAAGGGGAGCAGTTTGTGTGATGTGTGTGTGTGTGCACATGTGTAAGTTCTTGCTTGCATGTGTGTGTGTGAGTGCTATTGCTAACAATAAAGAGTTATCTCAGAACTGGGATGGCTGGCCCCACTAGACAGCCAGCCAGCTAAGGAACCAATGAGTGAATGGCGGAACGGCAGCACAGCTGTTTCTCATTGGTAACTCAGTACCGGCTGATGACCTACATTCTACTGGACGTCTTTAAAACCACCAGGGCCCTGCTGACTGCCACAGTTAGACTCTCTCAGAGAGAGAGAGGGAGGAGGAAAAGAAGGAACGAGAGAGAGGAATAGAGAGAGGGGAGAGAGAAAGACAGAGAGATAGAGAGAGAGGGAGAGACAGAGAGGGAGAGAGAGAGAGAACCCACCACAGACCTTCTGACCGCCAGAGTCAGACTCTCTAATCCCTCAGTGATGGGGAGAGGCAGAAAGAAGGAGAGAGAGAAAGGGAGGATGGGTGAGAGAGTGGGATAAACAACAGCATGATATTGTTATGAAAGAGTACAGGAGAGAGATAAAGAGTTACCAAGGGAAGGAAGGAAAGGGAGGGAGGAAATACATGTGAGTGACTGAGAGAGGGAAAGGAAAGGGGTAGGCAGAAAGAGAGAGGACGGGAGGGTGTGTGTGAGACAGAGAGAGGGAGAGGGAGGGAGAGCGTTAAATATTGGGGAAAGAGTGAGAGTGTGATTGAGAGAGAATGCGAGGCAGCCACAGCCCTTGGCATGCCTCGCAAATGTGTTTCCACAGCCCACAAGTGCAGCTGTGCACATCTCCAGTGAAAAAGAACGAATGGAGAAGAAAAAACAATTCCGGACCAACATCTATTCTTCCTGGATGGACTTTGTGTTGCACCAGTGGCTCGGAAAATCCTATTTTTTCCAAATGTGTTGTCCTACTCAAACACTCTGCGGTCACTCAAACTTTCATAAAGTTCGGCTGTCTGCATTTCAATGAGGAGATCCTTTCATTAAAGTTAGCGTGCCGCGGCAGCATTCCTCAAAAGCAGAGGACAGGAACAGCAGACAGGGAAGCAGGGATCTTATTGTATTGACCCACCAACCTCCCCCTTTCCCTCCAAAGGAGGCTGCTTTCCTGGGCTCAGCCCGGACGAAGGACAGGGCGGCTAAGTGGAGAGCCGGAGAGGCCTGGTAGGGCAACAGACCTGCAAGTTCAGCCATTATATAACTTCAGCACACACACACACACACACACACACACACACACACACACACACACACACACACACACACACACACACACACACACACACACACACACACACACACACACACAGCTTGATGGTTCCTCTCTAGGTTTCTTCCTAAATTCTGGCCTTTCTAGTGAGTTTTTCCTAGCCACCGTGCTTCTACATCTGCATTGCTTGCTATTTGGGTTTTTAGGCTGGGTTTCTGTCACACACACACACACACACACACACTCCGCTCCGTTACAGAGGGAAGAAGGAACTGAAAGTGGGTCACTGTGTCCCGGAGAGAGAGAGATAGAGAGAGACAAAGAGTATGTGTGTGTGCGTGAGAGTGTGTGAGTGAGAGAGAGAGAAAGAGAGAGGACGACAGTGAAATGAGAAAAGTGAAAGGGGGGGACACAGAGACGGTCCAGCTTTTTACTCCACTGCTTAGGAATTCATTGGATGGAAGTGTGCTGTAGACAGACATCTAGAGGAAGGAGGGGGAGGGAAAGGGAGGACAGGGGATTCAGAGATCGGGGTTATGTAAGGGGAAACTGTTTCAGGAGTCAGAGAGAGAGAGAGGGAGAGAGAGAGGGTGACTGAGCAGAGAGAGAGAGAGAGAGAGAGAGAAAGAGAGAAAGAGAGAAAGAGAGAGAAAAAGAGAGAGAAAAAGAGAGAGAGAAAGATATACAGAGAGAAAGATATACATACATTTAAACATACATAGAGAAAGAGCGAGAGAGAGAGAGAGAGGGAGAGAGAGGGAGATAGAGAGAGGGAGAGAGAGAGAGAGATAGAGAGAGGGTGACTGAGAGCAGAGAGAGAGAGAGAGAGAGAGAGAGAAAGAGAGAAAGAGAGAAAGAGAGAGAAAAAGAGAGAGAGAAAGATATACAGAGAGAAAGATATACATACATTTAAACATACCAATTAGGATTTGGCTAAAAATACTTGAATCAGTCATAGAGCCCATTGCCCTTTATGGTTGTGAGGTCTGGGGTCCGCTCACCAACCAAGACTTCACAAAATGGGACAAACACCAAATTGAGACTCTGCACGCAGAATTCTGCAAAAATATCCTCCGTGTACAACGCAGAACACCAAATAATGCATGCAGAGCAGAATTAGGCCAATACCCACTAATGATCAAAATCCAGAAAAGAGCCGTTAAATTCTATAACCACCTAAAAGGAAGCGATTCCCAAACCTTCCACAACAAAGCCATCACCTACAGAGAGATGAACCTGGAGAAGAGTCCCCTAAGCAAGCTGGTCCTGGGGCTCTGTTCACAAACACAAACACACCTTACAGAGCCCCAGGACAGCAGCACAATTAGACCCAACCAAATCATGAGAAAACAAAAAGATAATTACTTGACACATTGGAAAGAATTAACAAAAAAACAGAGCAAACTAGAATGCTATTTGGCCCTACACAGAGAGTACACAGCGGCAGAATACCTGACCACTGTGACTGACCCAAAATTAAGGAAAGCTTTGACTATGTACAGACTCAGTGAGCATAGCCTTGCTATTGAGAAAGGCCGCCGTAGGCAGACATGGCTCTCAAGAGAAGACTGCCCACAAAATGAGGTGGAAACTGAGCTGCACTTCCTAACCTCCTGCCCAATGTATGACCATATTAGAGAGACATATTTCCCTCAGATTACACAGATCCACAAAGAATTCGAAAACAAATCCAATTTTGAAAAACTCCCATATCTACTGGGTGAAATTCCACAGTGTGCCATCACAGCAGCAAGATTTGTGACCTGTTGCCACGAGAAAAGGGCAACCAGTGAAGAACAAACCCCATTGTAAATACAACCCATATCTATGCTTATTTATTTTATCTTGTGTCCTTTATCATTTGTACATTGTTAAAACACTGTGTATATATATATATATAATATGACATTTGTAATGTCTTTATTGTTTTGAAACTTCTGTATGTGTGATGTTTACTGTTCATTTTTATTGTTTATTTCACTTTATATATTCACTTTATATATTATCTACCTCACTTGCTTTGGCAATGTTAACACATGTTTCCCATGCCAATAAAGCCCTTGAATTGAATTGAATTGAAAGAGAGAAAGAGAGAGCGAGAGAGAGAGAAAGAGAGAGAGAGAGAGAGAGAGAGAGAGAGAGAGAAAGAGAGAGAGAAAGAGAGAGAGAGAGAGAGAGAGAGAGAGAGAGAGAGAGAGAGAGAGAGAGAGAGAGAGAGAGAGAGAGAGAGAGAGAGAGAGAGAGAGAGAGAAAGAGAGAAAGAGAGAGAGAGAGAGAGAGAGAGAGAGAGAGAGAGAGAGAGAGAGAGAGAGAGAGAGAGAGAGAGAGAGAGAGAGAGAGAGAGAGAGAGAGAGAGAGAGAGAGAGAGAGAGAGAGAGAGAGAGAGAGAGAGAGAGAGAGAGAGAGAGAGAGAGAGAGAGAGAGAGAGAGAGAGAGAGAGAGAGAGAGAGAGAGACAGAGAGAGACAGAGAGAGAGAGCGAGGAGAGAGAGAGAGAGAGAGAGAGAGAGAGAGAGAGAGAGAGAGAGAGAGAGAGAGAGAGAGAGAGAGAGAGAGAGAGAGAGAGCAACACATTTTTTTGCATGACATGTCTGTCTTTCACAGGCTTTCATGTCACCAAAGGCAGGTGTCCTGTGACACGCGATTCAACTGCTTTTCTGTGGTGCTGCAGAGAGGACCTCTCTTTCAGAGAGAGGAGGGGAGTTTATGTTCCAGATTTCAAGTTGAGATTCCACTTTGTAAACACAATGTTGACACAGTGTTGACACAATGTTGACACTCGGGTTGAAACAATGTTGACACTCGGGTTGACACAATGTTGACACTTGGGTTGACACAATGTTGACACTCGGGTTGACACAGTGTTGACATTCATGTTGACACAATGTTGACATTCAGGTTGACACAATGTTGACATTCAGGTTGACACAATGTTGACATTCAGGTTGACACAGTGTTGACACTCAGGTTGACACAATGTTGACACTCAGGTTGACACAATGTTGACACTCAGGTTGACACAATGTTGACACTCAGGTTGACACAGTGTTGACACTCAGGTTGACACACGCAGTTGAAGTCAATCAACGTTTGAGCTATAGAATCTAGAGTTGTCTGGATTGGCTGTCACAAAGCCTTTGACTGTGTATCACAGACTGTCAGTCTCAAACTGACAACCAAAACACTTGCATGTGTAACGCAGGGCTTATTTATCACGACTCCTCCACTACTGTAAATCAGCCTCTCATAGAAATTCAGACAAACTTCCTTGGCGTGTCCAATCTGTTTGTCTCTGAGACTACAGTAGCATGTTGTGCTGAAGTTACGAGGGCCGCCTGTCCTGACGGATGTTCTCTCTGAGGAGCTGGTTTCCTGTTTGTGATACAGGCCTCAGTGGGCTTTACCCAGGTTCCTATGGGGCTCTCCTGCTTTGTGGAGGCCGAGACAAAGGCCGTGTGTCACCAGCAAAGAGAGAGAGAGAGAAGACTTGGGGAGAGAGGGTCGGAATTACAGAGGACTTCCCTCTCTCTCTCTCTCTCTCTCTCTCTCTCTCTCTCTCTCTCTCTCTCTCTCTCTCTCTCTCTCTCTCTGTCTCCCTCTGTCCCTCTCTCTCTCGGTCTCCCTCTGTCCCTCTCTCGCTCTCTCGCTCTCTCTCTCTCTCGCTCTCTCGCTCTCTCTCTCTCTCTCTCTCTCTCTCTCTCTCTCTCTCTCTCTCTCTCTCGGTCTCCCACTGTCCCTCTCTCTCTCTCCCTCTCTCGGTCTCCCTCTGTCCCTCTCTCTCTCGCTCTCTCTCTCGGTCTCCCTCTGTCGCTCTCTCTCTCTCTCTCTCTCTCTCTGTCTCTGTCTCTGTCTCTGTCTCTTATTTATCCCTCTCCCCCATCTCTCCCTTTCTCTCTGGCATTGGTTCGGCCTCCTCCCCCCTACTCAATTCCATAATGAATCGACTTGCATAACTTGCATAATTCATTTGGGACGGGATAATAGGAGAATGTTACAGTAATGGTGGGTGGAAGGGCCACTACTCACTGTCAGGGCTGGTCATACTTCTTCATCTGTTCATACACAGTGTATCCACATAATGCGTTGGTGAGTTGTGTGTGTGTGTGTTCACAGTGTGGGTTTTTGTTGTGGAAAAGAGTGTGTGTGTGACTCTACATGCTCGAGCGTATGAATGTGTAATGTGTGTGAGAGAGTGTGTGTGTGTGTGTTCATCTGGCGTGAGCGTATCAGAAGGGGTCGGAGGTCAAACCCGGAGGAGTGTGCTGGCTCTGGAATGCAATAAGACCCACATGAGGAACTGATTAACACACACACACACACACACACACACACACACACACACACACACACACACACACACACACACACACACACACACACACACACACACACACACACACACACACACACACACACACAGAGAACCCACTTAAACATCAGGACGCATCTCGAGAGTGTCTCCCAGGGCCGGGAGGGTGGCGTGGGGGTGGGAGCTGCTGAAAAAGCCCGATCCTCCCTGTCCTTCATTAATCATGTTAAGGCCATTTATCTAGACGAGTCTGACATCACAATCCAACCACACAATCACTGTATAACAATATGAAATGACATGCTGCCAGAATACAGAACAAGAGTCGGGCTGTTTTGGAATGCATTCCACAGGTCATCCTATTCCTACATAGTGCACTGTATAGAGGAAGAGGTGGCGTTTGGGCCGTAGCCTTGGTTCCTAATGAATATACTTACCTACATACCTTACTGTGCCGTATGACAGCTGGTTCTGCTACTGTTTACTACAGGACATGAAGCTCCAGATGTTTCACTTTCATATGTTTTACTCCACAACAATGTAATTACTGTGTGTGTGTGTGTGTGTGTGTGTGTGAAGGTAGAGTATACTCCCCTCCTTATCGAGTTAACTAAGGATGACTTGCCAGGACTTGTCACGAGACCTGGCCTAAGGTGCCAGACTCGTGTTTTTCTGCCGGTGTGTGTGTGTGTGTCAGAGGGGGAGAGGTTAGTGTAGGGGTAGTAGTCATGTGCTTTCTCTCCCATGTGTGTCAATACATGTCTGTTTGTATGTTTGTGTGTGTTAGTGCATGTGTGCATATATGCGTGTGTGTGTGTAGTGTGTAAATATTGCATTAGGGAAGACAGGAGATGGGTAAGGTTAGTTTCCTTCCCCTTTGTAACAAATACACATCCTTTGTCTATGTTTGTCATAACTGATATTAACTGATATTCTCCAAAAATCGATGGATATACAGTACATAAATAAATGAATGATCAAACATCTCAGATTGGGTCTTTAAACTAGAGAAAATAGTTTCAAACTGCCACTAATACTAACTCAGTGAGGGTAGAGAGATCCCACTAATACTAACTCAACAAGGTAGAGAGATCCCACTAATACTAACTCAGTGAGGGTAGAGAGATCCCACTAATACTAACTCAACAAGGTAGAGAGATCCCACTAATATTAACTCAGTGAGGGTAGAGAGATCCCACTAATACTAACTCAACAAGGTAGAGAGATCCCACTAATACTAACTCAACGAGGTAGAGAGATCCCACTAATACTAACTCAACAAGGTAGAGAGATCCCACTAATACTAACTCAACAAGGTAGAGAGATCCCACTAATACTAACTCAACGAGGTAGAGAGATCCCACTAATACTAACTCAGTGAGGGAGAGATCCCACTAATACTAACTCAACAAGATCCCACTAATACTAACTCAGTGAGGTTAGAGAGATCCCACTAATACTAACTCAGTGAGGTAGAGAGATCCCACTAATACTAACTCAACAAGGTAGAGAGATCCCACTAATACTAACTCAGTGAGGGTAGAGAGATCCCACTAATACTAACTCAACAAGGTAGAGAGATCCCACTAATACTAACTCAACGAGGTAGAGAGATCCCACTAATACTAACTCAATGAGGTAGATAGATCCCACTAATACTAACTCAACGAGGTAGAGAGATCACAAGTCCCACCAACTAACTAAGCACATAGTGTTCATAAGGAAGACGTGGTCACACACTGTTCTCCCCATAGAAAATGACTCACTCATAATAAACATTGCAGTTTCTGCTCTCCTGTCTGGAGACACACACACTAACACACCTCTCTGGAGACAGACAGTGATCAGCAGGCTCCACTCCTGGCTACATCACATGACCAGGTAACATAATCGAGAGAGATGAGTCATCCAGTTGTAAATCTTTCTTTATATGACTCCATTTCTTTCTTATATGGACCAATCATTCTAGTGGCTCATTTAAAGGAAGACAAAACACTGAACATAATAGGAATTATTTGACAATCAACTCACTTACTCAATTTCAATCTCACGGCACAATTCAAACTTCTTTTTCCACTTTGTGTGTGTTGTTCGGCTTTTATACTGATTGTATTAAAAGGATGGCAATGACAAGAACATCCATATTATCGGCTGTTTCCCTAATCAGGAAGTACATTTGAATTTGGAACGACTTGTTCATTCCTTAGTTTCTATTCCCTGAGTGTATAAAACATGAACAACGACTGTTATTTCCTGGAACACGGACTGAACTGGTGAGCCCAGGTGAAAGCTGGGATCCTTTATTGATGTGACTTGTTAAATCCACTTAGATGAAAGGGTGGAAACAGGTTAAACAAGGATTTTTTAAGCCATGAGACAATTGACAGGAAAATACCTAGTCAGTTGTCCAACTGAATGTATTTCACTGAAATGTGTTAACAGTTTTTAATAATCGCTAGGACCCATTAGACCCAATACTTAGGTCACCTTTTCAAAACTCTTCACACAGTGAGCACAACAACAGTCTATGTGGGCTAAACTATGGATCATTTTTTCATTGCTTTTTCACGAAATGCATTCAATGACTACATCTTTCAATTTTCATGAACTCTTTTCTCTGTCACGCCCTGACCTTAGTTATCTCTGTTTTCGTTATTATTTTGGTTAGGTCAGGGTGTGACGAGGGTAGGTATGCTTTTGTTTGTCTTGTCTAGGGTTTTTGTAGATCCAGGTTTTTTTTGTAAGTCTAGGTAATTGTATGTCTATGGTGGCCTGAATTGGTTCCCAATCAGAGGCAGCTGTTTATCGTTGTCTCTGATTGGGGATCCTATTTAGGTTACCATTTTCCCTTTTGAATTTGTGGGTTCTTGTCTATGTGTAGTTGCCTGTCAGCACTTGTTTATATAGTGTCATGGTTTGTTTTTTTTGTTAGATTGTTCAGTGTTCAATTTGACTAATAAAAGAGAATGTACGCATACCACACTGTGCCTTGGTCTCCTCCATACAACGACCGTGACATTCTCACTCAGACACAACCACCACCAAAACTCTATGTACCTACAGGCCAATTTGCACATGTTTACATACTCTTTTCAAAACTGTTCAACTTAAGTTCAAAACCTAACATAACACAACATTGAATAAGACATACATTTGCTACATTTCTACAGTAATACCGTGTTGAAATATATTCCACATCTAAAGAATTAAATACTATCAAAACAATTAGACCAACCACAGCTGATTCCCATTGTAGCTGAACACCTACCCAGGTGTTAGTCTTTCAATTACATTACCATCTATACAAAAGGGGACATTTTAGGAATAATGCTGTGCTGTAATGTAAACATGGACCCAGCCAGAGATAGAGAAGTGACAGAGGAAGAAGAGTGGCTGGGAGAGGGAGAGGGAGAGGAGTGCGCACGCACACATGGTGGAAGAAGACTGAGAGGAAGATCAAGAGCTGTAGTCTCAGTTGAGATTAGGGCTACTATAATTGATCATGTAATAAATCATGGTCTATCAATGAGAGAGGCTGGTATGAGTGCAGCCAAATCTGCAACACTCAACAGTGGCATCTATTGTGAGAAATGTCCCGCAAAACGATAGCTAAGATGTGCATTCTGCAAGGGCATCTGACTGAACTGTACATTACAGAAGTAAATTGAGCAAAGCCTCCAAACCCACTTGTGTGTAATTGTTTTTGTATTTCTGCTTAGGACCCAGCGGTGACCTCCCACAGGCGGGAGAGGTAGGATTTTTCACTGCTGTGCAGGAAACTGCAGTCGTTGATATGGTCATCAGAAACAACGGCATAAAACTCACAGAGATTCGGGACGAGTGTTGGCAGACAATGTAAGCATAACAAATATGCTTACATCAAGTCAGGATGAAGCAGTTGTACACTGTCCCCTTTGAGAGGAACTCTGAACGAGTCAAGCAACTCAGGAACCAATATGTCCAGGTAAGATAATATAAGATATATAATACACAACTGGTTTTGAACAAAACCAAACAGGGCAGAGGCGCACCATGGCATGTTTTAAGGTATAATGTAAACTACCGTCATAGCCTAACTCTTATGTTGCCTTGTGGATGTATTTTAGAGAGTCGTGGAGATTGAAGCCAGTTAAACACCCCACATATTCATCTTTGTGGATGAGGCTGGTTTCAACTTGGCCAAAACACGGCAGCGAGGAAGGAATGTGATTGGAAAAAGAGCCACAGTGGACGTCCTGGGCCAGAGGGGTGACAACATCACAATGTGTCCAGCAATATCCTCTGATGGATTCCTGTCTCACAAACCGCTAATTGGGCCACACAACATTTCATTCCTGCATGACCTCTATGGGAGGGTTGTGCCAGGTGAGGGCAGGGTTGCAGTGAGGCAAAATCGGCCAACGTTTGTAATTGCATGGGACAATGTGGCACTTCACCACTCCCATACAGTCACAGAGTGGTTTACAGCCCCTCCCAGGATGATGTCACTTTTCCTCCCACCTTACTCTCCATTCCTCAACCCCATAGAGGAATTATTTTCCTCATGGAGGTGGAAGGTTTATGACCACCATCCACATGATCAAATGTCCCTCCTGGACCCAATGAATGGTGGATGCCTGGACATATCTGCAGAAGATTGCCAGGGATGGACCAGGCATGCCAAAAGATTAGTTCCTAGGTGTATTGCCCACGATGACATAAGATGTGATGTGGATGAGAACCTGTGGCTAAATGCAGAAGACAGGGTTGACAGGGTTGACTGGTACGGCAACTGCTCCGCCCTCAACCGTAAGGCTCTCCAGAGGGTAGTGAGGTCTGCACAACGCATCACTGGGGGCAAACTACCTGCCCTCCAGGACACCTACACCACCCGATGTCACAGGAAGGCCATAAAGATCATCAAGGACATCAACCACCCGAGCCACTGCCTGTTCACCCCGCTATCATCCAGAAGGCGAGGTCAGTACAGGTGCATCAAAGCTGGGACCGAGAGACTGAAAAACAGCTTCTATCTCAAGGCTATCAGACTGTTAAACAGCCACCACTAACATTGAGTGGCTGCTGCCAACACACTGACACTGACTCAACTCCAGCCACTTTAATAATGGGAATTGATGGGAAATTATGTAAATATATCACTAGCCACTTTAAACAATGCTACCTTATATAATGTTACTTACCCTACATTATTCATCTCATAGGCATACGTATATACTGTACTCTATATCATCGACTGTATCCTTATGTAATACATGTATCACTAGCCACTTTAACTATGCCACTTTGTTTACATACTCATCTCATATGTATATACTGTACTCGATACAATCTACTGTATCTGCCTATGCTGCTCTGTACCATCACTCATTCATATATCCTTATGTACATATTCTTTATCCCCTTACACTGTGTACAAGACAGTAGTTTTGGAATTGTTAGTTAGATTACTTGTTGGTTATTACTGCATTGTCGGAACTAGAAGCACAAGCATTTCGCTACACTCGCATTAACATCTGCTAACCATGTGTATGTGACAAATAAAATTTGATTTGATTTGATTTGACTACTGTATCTGTATCGGTAGATGGTGTATATACAAATGATTGTATTTTGGAATCACTCAATGCCATAAAATGACATAAAACACATTGAAGCATATTGCATCATGTCTGATTCATTCCTATAACATAAACTGCAGGTTATTCTAAACAGTAGAGTGGTGTCATTCTTGTTTTGTACAGAAAACATTGTGTAATGCTACCTGTTGTTAGTGTTGTTTTATGAGTGACAACGTGTGCTTGTTGGGTGACAACCTTTGCCAGTGTTCTGGAAGAAGGAGTTGATTTGAGACATGTATGAAGTGTTTTGGTAGTTTTAGGGCATTGTGAACGTGGAATGAACTGCTGTGCCAAGCTGAAAGTTAGTTAGGAGAACTGTGTGAAGAGTTTTGAAAAAGTGACCTAAGTATTGAGAAATGGGTTCTAGCGATTGTAAAAAATTGTAACCCAACCCCTCTGAATAAGAGAGGTGCGGGGGGGGGGGGGGGGGGTTGCTCAGTGGCATAACAACAGATTTTTACCTTGTCAGCTCAGGGATTTGATTCAGCAACCTTCCGGTTACTGGCCCAACGCTCTGACCACAAGGCCAATCGAGACATGAATTGTGTGTGTGTGTGTGCCACATAAGGTGTTCCTAATGTTTTGTTGACTCAGGGTATGTACAAACAGTACACACTGATGCGTGTCTCTATGTTTTTACATTCCGGTTAATGATGATGATCAGAGGTGCTGGCCACTCTTCAGCCAGCGTCGTCGTGGTGACCAAACATGTTCAGTGACTCAGATCTGTCTTGCCCAATGACAACAGCAGGATGTCTCTGCCAGTGTCTGTCTATCTAGTAGGTAGGGCTCTGCTAGTCTGGGGGATTCCTCCTTTGGCTCGCCCTGCCCTGTTTCCTTCTGAGTGGCGTGACTGGGAGGTAGAGGTGACTGTACATTAGAGCAGACAGACAGGGCTGATAGCCAAGGGGGTGGATGGTATGGCTTCTGGTGGGTAGGGCAGTACCGGTGCCATTCCTACCATTCCAAGTGAAAGCACCACAATGGACAAGTCTTTCTGAAGTTTTTGTCCGTAGCGTGACAAAAATGTGTTAGGGCTAGGCAGCACAGTCATATGGCTGTATGGGACTGTGTAGTATTGTTGAGTAACTGAATACAACAAACTGGTTAACTGAGTAGCCTGACTGGGAGGCTGGCAATGGAACGTTCAGACTTGGAGAAGGAAAGTTGGAGGAAAGAGTGGAGGAAGAGGAGCGTCCTCTCTGCCGCCGCCTGCTGTAGTGGGCCCATGATGATGGACAACCCTGGGGGCAGAGCACCAGATAAGCTCCCCGGGCCTCCACATGGCTTTCAGGGCTATAGGGGGCCGAGGGGGGTCAGGGGGCCCAGTGTGGGAGTGCCTCTCTGGGGCTCCATCCATCAGCTCTGCCCTTCAAGGGGCCAGGCCTGGGGCTGCCGTGTACTATCAGTATTTATGATGTGACATTTTTCTAAACGTCAGAGCGATGTTGATAACGTGTAGGATGTGAGGTTGTGTTGAGTGCAAAAACAAATTTGCCATTTCTGTTAGGCTACAGTGTCATTTGCAACACCCTGCGTCTGTTGCGCAACACGCTACAGTGTTGCCCTTCTGTCACTACAAAATGCCTCGAGTCAAAAGGAAAGTCCATAATTCAGAGCGTTGCGCCTTGTGAGCGTTTGTGTGTTTGGGTTTCCTTTCCTTCTCTTTTCCACTGTGACATCATCAGTCAGGCTCGTGACTTTTGACGGACAGCTTTTGAAAATAACATCATAGCAACGGCATGGCAACTGAAACATTCCGACGTCATCTGGAGGGCTTTTTTTTATGACAATTTACAAAAATGCCTCTACATGTCATCTCTCGAAGACAGACCTGTAGCCTGCCTCTCCATGTCATCTCTCGAAGACAGACCTGTAGCCTGCCTCTCCATGTCATCTCTCGAAGACAGACCTGTAGCCTGCCTCTCCATGTCATCTCTCGAAGACAGACCTGTAGCCTGCCTCTACATGTCATCTCTCAAAGACAGACCTGTAGCCTGCCTCTCCATATCATCTCTCGAAGACAGACCTGTAGCCTGCCTCTCCATGTCATCTCTCGAAGACAGACCTGTAGCCTGCCTCTCCATGTCATCTCTCGAAGACAGACCTGTAGCCTGCCTCTCCATGTCATCTCTCGAAGACAGACCTGTAGCCTGCCTCTCCATGTCATCTCTCGAAGACAGACCTGTAGCCTGCCTCTACATGTCATCTCTCAAAGACAGACCTGTAGCCTGCCTCTCCATGTCATCTCTCAAAGACAGACCTGTAGCCTGCCTCTCCATATCATCTCTCGAAGACAGACCTGTAGCCTGCCTCTCCATATCATCTCTCGAAGACAGACCTGTAGCCTGCCTCTCCATGTCATCTCTCGAAGACAGACCTGTAGCCTGCCTCTCCATATCATCTCTCGAAGACAGACCTGTAGCCTGCCTCTCCATATCATCTCTCGAAGACAGACCTGTAGCCTGCCTCTCCATCATCATGTCATCTCTCAAAGACAAAATGTTGTCATTCCTCACACTGCTGTCACCAGCTGGCATTGACTGACACACTCATTTTCTGGAGATGTGTGTGTGTGCATTCATGTGCACTGGCCTCATGAGTTGTGCCCTGCCGTAATAGATCCCCAGAGTGGAGGTGTCATAATACCCATAAAACCTAGCGGTCAAACAGGGAAATGGTTGTAATTGTTTTTCCACCATTCATTTTTCCCATAGGGGATTTTATGGACACTGAAACTAAGCTCTGTGTTTTGTGAAGGTTTACCCGGTTTTGATAACCGTGTCAATCTCTCTCAGACAAGGGGACTTTTATCAATATTTCAGCTGTTGTGTACATTTGTTTTATTAGATGACTTTATTATTTCATTCCAAGTCATCATCTCATCACTATATCCTGTCTGACAAAATCACTATTTTAGTAGCTCTTCAAAAATAAACAAGGAATACTTTTATGACTGCTGAATATCAACTATCAATAATTTATTTCATGTATTCTCAGGTAGAGTTACCTCAAAAAGAAACTGCTCTCTTTTGCTCTGTCCGTCGCACATTCTTCTGTCTCATTTACATAGCAGGTGTAAAAGAAACACACACACCAGAAAAGTAGGCGCGCAATGGGTTATTGTCGTTGTGGTTAATTGCCTTGTTTTCTGAGCTAAACTATGTGGAATATTGGCCTGTTGGAAACTACAACTCCCTACTACATCGCACAGTTTGCGATGTCTGATTTATCTCTAGAGAAACTGTGCAATGTGTGCACTGAGCTTACAGAAATAAACTGGACAAAATGAAATTAAAATAATTAAACCGAAGTCAGTCAATTAGTTGTTTAAAAAACGAAAAGTAACCTACATTGCTCAGCACTAGTGGCTATTAACCCCTGGTTATTTCCCAACTTACATCTATTTTAGGATGCTACTGGATACTTCATGACAATAATGATTCAGAAAGTTCTCCTTCCATTGAAATGGGTTATGACTATGAAATGATAGTTCCCCCCCCCACACACACACACTGCCAGTAAAGCTCATCGGATAGAACCAGTTGTGTTGTGGATAGAACCAGTTGTGTTGTGGATAGAACCAGTTGTGTTGTGGATAGAACCAGTTGTGTTGTGGATAGAACCAGTTGTGTTGTGGATAGAACCAGTTGTGTTGTGGATAGAACCAGTTGTGTTGTGGATAGAACCA
Source organism: Oncorhynchus clarkii lewisi (assembly GCF_045791955.1). Classification (NCBI taxonomy): domain Eukaryota; kingdom Metazoa; phylum Chordata; class Actinopteri; order Salmoniformes; family Salmonidae; genus Oncorhynchus; species Oncorhynchus clarkii. The sequence continues at coordinate 32,869,526 of NC_092163.1, read as the reverse complement.
GTTGTGTTGTGGATAGAACCAGTTGTGTTGTGGATAGAACCAGTTGTGTTGTGAGTCCTTCCCTTTGTGTGTGTCATACTATTTCAAATACTTTCGGGGCCACACTCCCAATATGGAGGCTGAGAGAGAGGGGATGACCCTGGCGTGTGAGCGAGAGGAACACTGTGCTGCTGTCATTACACCCTCCTGGGAGAGAGGGAGGGAGGGAGGGAGGGAGGGAGGGAGAGAGAGAGAGAGAGAGAGAGAGAGAGAGAGAGAGAGAGAGAGAGAGAGAGAGAGAGAGGGAGGGAGGGAGGGAGAGAGAGAGAGAGAGAGAGAGAGAGAGAGAGAGAGAGAGAGAGAGAGAGAGAGAGAGAGAGAGAGAGAGAGAGAGAGAGAGGGAAGTCCAAGACGTGCCGGGACGACATGTACCGTAGTGGTTACAGTGTGTGGGTGTCACCGGTACATAGAGTGTGTGTGAGTTTAGTTCATGCTGACCAGGCCCTCTTCTCTGGGTGTGTACAACACTTTGTTCTGTGACTCAGATGTCATGACAGTGTTAATCTCCCCATAACAACTGATTTGGGATCAGTTTCTAAGTGCATTAGTGAGTAAACAGACTGAGTTAAAAAGGCAAACACACACACACACACACACACACACACTAAATACCAGCCAGACTACCGCTGCACGCGACTCATTGGCGCAGTACGAAAGAGGGTCATTACGCAACATTTCAATATGCTCCTAAAATACATCCTCTTGACTCTCTTGTGTCTTATTAACACCCATTGGTGGTTACATCCAACACTTCATACTAGAGACACACCATGTTCCTAACTTTAATCTGGCTCATCTCATACAAGTACAATTTGCCTCTAAAATATAAAGTTCAGGATTTATGCCACGTTCTCTCCCTGTTTAGAACTGGAGTCAATGTATCAGGATCAGGCTTTAACACCAGAGATGACAGAGAGAGGGAAGGAGTGTGAGAGGGCAGGAGTGTGAGAGGGTAGGGGTGTGAGAGGGAAGGAGTGTGAGAGGGCAGGGGTGTGAGAGGGAAGGGGTGTGAGGGGCAGGGGTGTGTGAGGGTAGGGGTGTGAGAGGGAAGGGGTGTGAGGGGGCAGGGGTGTGAGAGGGCAGGAGTGTGAGAGGGCAGGGGTGTGAGAGGGTAGGGGTGTGTGAGGGAAGGGGTGTGAGAGGGTAGGGGTGTGAGAGGGAAGGGGTGTGAGAGGGTAGGGGTGTGAGAGGGAAGGGGTGTGAGAGGGTAGGGGTGTGGTAACTGGTAACCTACAGCATAATAAATGTTGCTAATGTCAAGATTAGTGGCGGTGGTAAGTCCTGTTCTGCTCATCTACTCTTCCATGGCGACATGCGTAGTGTCATAATGCCCATCGTGCTAACCAGGGCCCTGCCCAATCACCAATACCCAGTGACTCACTAGGAAGATTACACACTGCACACACACACACATACTCTTGCATGTACACATACCCAGGTGCACACATACACACTCGCGTGCGTACGCACACAGCATCGTTGGCTGAGACCATGAAAATCTTTAAAATTACCTCAACATTTGATTTGCTGTAAAATTAAATGAATATTGGCAGAAATTATTGTAGAAATGTGTGAAAATAAAAGCGTTAAGTTCAATGATGGATATGAGATGAAAATGTTCACAATTATTTCTGTCAATATTCACTTCGGTAATTTTACCGCAAATCAAGCATGTTTATCTCTTAATTGTAAAGGTTTTCATCACAGCTGTAAAAGTAGGGCACCAAAATGACATTACCAATAGTCTGCTCCCACCTTGTGGACAATAGGAATGTTGCGGCGTTTGTCCTGTGGATTTCCCCAAGTACTTATGTAAGGCACTTTCTTTTTATGGATTTGGTGGTAGGATAGGATAACCTGTCCTACATAAAACAGCTGCAGTTCACACACACACAGGGGTTTACACTTTACACGTGTAGGGGTATGTACCATGACAGTAATAAGCAACACATTGTTGTCTCAGTCAATGTACAGCGTGTATATTCACTGCTGTTTTCTTCTATCACTTGGAATGAAATGTGTACGTCCCCCTCTGACGTTATCTATTTCAACATGCATGTCTTTATCGGGTGACCTTGGCCAAGCATCCCTACCCCATCCCTACCCCTCACGGTGGCTGAAACAATTAGGCCCTTATACAAATAAATAGAAAATATGTTGCTTGCAAATCTACACAATGCAAGACATTGAATTTGGAATCAAAGTCGTTTAAAACCGAGCTTTACTAAGCAGCAATCTCTTTCTCGGCCTCTGCGACTGTTGCCAGGAGCCGGAGATAGACCGGTGACGTCCAATCATCTGCACAGCCCTCTCCTCTTTTCCTAGTTTGAGAGGGCTGGAATTACATGACATCATTTAAAGAGCGCCCCCGTACCACCAACGAGGAAAAAAATAAAACTTGAATCCTCACTCCTCCATCTTCCCACGAGCTGGAAGAGAAAACACCTGAGGGTCGTTTGCCATTGGGACGCTTTCCCTTCCCTTGTCGATATCGCGCAGCCTGTACCATTATTGGATTGGCCGCGGCGGTATCGCCGATAGTATCGGATTCGGGGAGGGGCGTTCTCTCCGCACGGGGAATGGCGGAGCAGCAGGCTGCTGTGCTGAGGATTCAGTGTGGGAGAGAGATGGGGATTTAGCACAATAAGATAGATCCCAGTCCTCTCTGTTTTCCACTCTCTCTCTCTGTTGTCGTTCTAAATCTCTGCTGCCCCTGGCCATGGATCCAGAGAAAACGTTGACGTTCTGCCTTGGACTCAAAGCAGAGGCGGTATGTTGACTTACAGATTTTGTATTATCAACATCTTCGCTTGATGTGATTGCTGTGAGTTATGGTGATTTTGTCAACAACTGGGCAATATTATACTGCAGGGGTATTAGGATACTGTGAATGCCGCCGTGATGTTTTCTAAGAAATGTTCCTAGCTTGCAAGGATTTGTTGTCATTACCGTCGCTTCAGTGGATATCTGTTATTGTTGGAAATAATTAAATTGATATTGCAAAAAATATTTAGGCTTCACAAGACTAAGGTTTTATGGACAGTCTGAAGTTCAAGTTTTTCCTAAATCAGGCCTTTTGAGCATAGATAGACTTGTTGTACAGCACACACACAACTGCATGATTATCATTTCATTTACGTTTTCATTTAAGACGTGTTGCTGATATCTGAAAGTTGATTTCCTCATCTCATTGTCTGGAAATTAATTTGCTGTAATGCACCAAAGAATGACCTTAATGTTACACAGCCCATAATTAAAAGTGCTTTTAGCTCCCGACCCTCATAATAAAGGTAATTTATAACCCCTCTGCCAATGGTGAAATACTATAGTGCTGATTCAATGAGCTATAGGCCTCGGGACGGGATAATGTAGGGCTGAAGCCCCTGGGTAACAGGGGGCAACAACAAAACAACAACTATGAAGGAAATACAGTGCATTCGGAAAGTATTCAGACCCCTTGACATTTTCCACATTTTGTTACTTTACAGCCTTATTCGAAAATGTATCAAATAAAATAAAATCCTCAGCAATCCACACACAATACCCCATAATGGCAAAGCGAAAACAGGCGTTTATATGTTTTTGCACATTTATTAAAATGAAAAAACAGAAATACCTTACTTATATAAGCATTCAGACCCTTTGCTATGAGACTCAAAATTGAGTTCAGGTGCATCCTGTTTCCATTGATCATCCTTTTGATGTTTCTACAACTTGATTGGAGTCCACCTGTGGTAAATTCAATGGATTGGACATGATTTGAAAAGGCACACACCTGTACGTATACGATCCCATAGTTGACAGTGCATGTCAGAGCAAAATCAAACCAAAGAGGTTGAAGGAATTGTCTGTAGAGCTCAGAGACAGGATTGTGTCGAGGCACAAATCTGGGGAAGGGTACCAAAACATTTCTGCAGCATTGAAGGTCCCCAAGAACACAGTCGCCTCCATCATTCTTAAATGGAAGAAGTTTGGAACCACCAAGACTCTTTCTAGAGCAGGCCGCCCGGCAAAACTGAGCAATCGGTAGAGAAGGGCCTTTGACAGGGAGGTGAACAAGAACCCGATGGTCACTCTGACAGAGCTCCAGAGTTCCTCTGTGGAGATGGGAGAGCCTTTTAGAATGAGAACCATCTCTGCAGCACTCCACCAATCAGGCCTTTATGGTAGAGTGGCCAGATGGAAGCCACTCCTCAGTAAAAGGCACATGACAGCCCACTTGGGGTTTGCCAAAAGGCACCTAAAGACTCTCAGACCATGAGAAACAAGATTCTCTGGTCTGATGAAACCAAGATTGAACTCTTTGGCCTGAATTCCAAGCGTCACATCTGGAGGAAACCTGGCACCATCCCTATGGTGAAGCATGGTGGTCTGAATACTTATGTAAATCTGTTTTTTATTTTTTGATACATTTTGCGTTGTCATTATGGAGTATTGTGTGTAGATTTATGATGGAAAAAAAATTAATGAATTGTTGAATAAAGCTACAGTAACAAAATGTGGAAAAAGTCAATACTTTCCGAATGCCTTTTTTATTTTACCTTTATTTAACCAGGCAAGTCAGTTAAGAACAAATTCTTATTTTCAATGACGGCCTAGGAACAGTGGGTTAAATGCCTGTTCAGGGGCAGAACGACAGATTTGTACCTTGTCAGCTCAGGGGTTTGAACTTGCAACCTTACGGTTCCTAGTCCAACTCTCTAACCACTAGGCTACCCTGCCGCCCCATTAGATATGTAGTATATTTCTTAAACCCGCCAACCACAGGAAGACTCAGGAGCCCACTCTCAATGAGTGTAGGCAGCCTGCTGCTGCCTGCTGCCGCTCTGCTAATCATCAGATGGGGGAGGACAGGAGGTAGGGGGCCCACGTTGGTAACTGGGGGGCCCTGCCTTGATTGGGTAACTGATTATTAAATACATTTAAGTAAACTGCATTATAATTAAATGTGACTGGTCAATTGTGTGAATAATGGTCTGGGCCCAAAATCATAGGGGGCCCAATAGGCAAAAAAACAGCAACAAAAAACAAATTATGTAATTTTTTTAAATTATAATTTTTATACAACCACAGGAGCCCACTCTCAATGTTCAAAATACACCAGAGAGCATAATTTAGCCCCAGAGAATCAACAGTTTATCCCAATAAAGCACATACAGGTATCTGCCAAAATAAAGGAAACACCAACATAAAGTGTCTTAATAGGGTGTTGGGCACCACGATCCAGAACAGCTTCAATGCACCTTGGCATAGATTCTACAAGTGGACCTAAACCAACACCAGAACATATATTCATATCCCTTGTTTACTCAAGTGTTTCCTTTATTTTGACAGTTACCGGGAAGGCCACAGTTTGGGCAACATTCACACTAAATATCAGCTCCAGCTTGTTGGTATGTGACCATAGACATATAATCCATAGAAGGGCAATGGGTCGGAAGGCGGCGGGGCAGGGGGCTATAAAAAAACAAAGCCCTGGGGGGGCCTATGATTTCTTACTCCGGCCCTGTATAGGCCTAGAGGTCTTCTCGGCATGGCTAAACACACTGTATATACAGAACAGTGTGTTGCGAGTCAGCTACTAGAATATGTGCAATTACCGTTCTCAAGAGGATCTTTACATTGATTGTAGGCTTAGTTGTAGTGGGTAGTAGTCATGTGTTAGTGTGTATGTTAAAAAAGTTATCTCCGATTGAATACACTCACTAAGAAGAAAACTCCGCTATTGTAGGGGTTTACTATCATAGCTGAATTTCTCGCTCGCTCGCGCACACACACACACACACACACACACACACACACACACACACACACACACACACACACACACACACACACACACACACACTGTTGACTGTCCATCAGGCATTGTGCTATGAACGTTCCTAATCATTTATCTTCTGATGATAATAATATATCTGTTGAGGAGGACAATGTTTCTTCATAACTTCCACTGGTCACTGTTGAAGTGGTCTTAGCTAACGGTCTCTTCTGCCAGAACAATCAGCTCTTTTGTATCTGTCCAGGATGCTCCTGCGGTCACATTAGCTCGTAGAAAAAAGGGTTCCAAAAGGGTTCTTCGGCTGTCCCCATGGGAGAACCCTTTTTAGTTCCAGGTAGAACCCTCTGTGGAAAGGGTTGTCTGTACATGGAACCCAAAAGCGTTCTACCTGGAACCAAAAAGGGTTCTTCAAAGGGTTATCCTATGGGGACAGCCAAAGAACCATTTCAGGTTCTAGATAGCACCGTTGTTTCTGAGTGTATAGCCTATTGTGTAAGAGGTGCCTGGGTTAACCAGGTCTCCCCTCAGTCTGGCCTGTTTTCTTACTCTCTTTACAGGTCCATCATATCTCACAAGGCCAGCCAGCCACACACACACACACACACACACACACACACACACACACACACACACACACACACACACACACACACACACTGGTGAACAGGCAGGAAGTGAGGAAGTGTGTTAAGCTGTTTGTCTCGCTGTCTGTCTGTGGCTTTGCGCCGTGGTTAGGTGTTAGTGTGGGAGACATCTACAACTTGTAGTAGAGGTGTCTTGTGGTTTTTAACATGGTCTCGGGGGATGATTGAATGACCTCTTCAGATCCAGTAATGTATGATGTATGATGTGGTGGGCTAAACCACAGACTCTCAACTTTACAGAGTGCAGGCCAGTGATAATACACGATTTCTCTTCCTGTAGATAAGACTGTTTGGCTGCCTGAAATCCCCTCCTATGCCTGTGAAAGGCATTTACTGAGTTGTCGTTGCCGATCACTCCCAGTCAGTAGGTACAGTAGGTCTTATACTCCCAGTCAGATACAGTAGGTCTCATACTCCCAGTCAGATACAGTAGGTCTCATACTCCCAGTCAGATACAGTAGGTTTTATGCTCCCAGTCAGATACAGTAGGTCTCATACTCCCAGTCAGATACAGTAGGTCTCATATTCCCAGTCAGATACAGTAGGTCTTATACTACAGTAGGTCTCATACTCCCAGTCAGATACAGTAGGTCTTATACTCCCAGTCAGATACAGTAGGTCTCATACTCCCAGTCAGATACAGTAGGTCTTATGCTCCCAGTCAGATATAGTAGGTCTCATACTCCCAGTCAGATACAGTAGGTCTTATGCTCCCAGTCAGATACAGTAGGTCTTATACTCCCAGTCAGATACAGTAGGTCTCATACTCACAGTCAGATACAGTAGGTCTCATACTCCCAGTCAGATACAGTAGGTCTCATACTCCCAGTCAGATACAGTAGGTCTCATACTCCCAGTCAGATACAGTAGGTTTTATGCTCCCAGTCAGATACAGTAGGTCTCATACTCCCAGTCAGATACAGTAGGTCTCATACTCCCAGTCAGATACAGTAGGTCTCATACTCCCAGTCAGATACAGTAGGTCTTATACTCCCAGTCAGATACAGTAGGTCTTATACTCCCAGTCAGATACAGTAGATCTCATACTCCCAGTCAGATACAGTAGGTTTCATACTCCCAGTCAGATACAGTAGGTCTTATACTCCCAGTCAGATACAGTAGGTCTTATACTCCCAGTCAGATACAGTAGATCTCATACTCCCAGTCAGATACAGTAGGTTTCATACTCCCAGTCAGATATAGTAGGTCTCATACTCCCAGTCAGATACAGTAGGTCTTATACTCCCAGTCAGATACAGTAGGTCTCATACTCCCAGTCAGATACAGTAGGTCTTATGCTCCCAGTCAGACATAGTAGGTCTCATACTCCCAGTCAGATACAGTAGGTCTTATGCTCCCAGTCAGATACAGTAGGTCTTATACTCCCAGTCAGATACAGTAGGTCTCATACTCCCAGTCAGATACAGTAGGTCTCATACTCCCAGTCAGATACAGTAGGTCTCATACTCCCAGTCAGATACAGTAGGTCTCATACTCCCAGTCAGATACAGTAGGTTTTATGCTCCCAGTCAGATACAGTAGGTCTCATAATCCCAGTCAGATACAGTAGGTCTCATATTCCCAGTCAGATACAGTAGGTCTTATACTACAGTAGGTCTCATACTCCCAGTCAGATACAGTAGGTCTTATACTCCCAGTCAGATACAGTAGGTCTCATACTCCCAGTCAGATACAGTAGGTCTTATGCTCCCAGTCAGATATAGTAGGTCTCATACTCCCAGTCAGATACAGTAGGTCTTATGCTCCCAGTCAGATACAGTAGGTCTTATACTCCCAGTCAGATACAGTAGGTCTCATACTCCCAGTCAGATACAGTAGGTCTCATACTCCCAGTCAGATACAGTAGGTCTCATACTCCCAGTCAGATACAGTAGGTCTCATACTCCCAGTCAGATACAGTAGGTTTTATGCTCCCAGTCAGATACAGTAGGTCTCATACTCCCAGTCAGATACAGTAGGTCTCATACTCCCAGTCAGATACAGTAGGTCTCATACTCCCAGTCAGATACAGTAGGTCTTTTACTCCCAGTCAGATACAGTAGGTCTTATACTCCCAGTCAGATACAGTAGATCTCATACTCCCAGTCAGATACAGTAGGTCTCATACTCCCAGTCAGATACAGTAGGTCTCATACTCCCAGTCAGATACAGTAGGTCTCATACTCCCAGTCAGATACAGTAGGTCTTATGCTCCCAGTCAGATATAGTAGGTCTCATACTCCCAGTCAGATACAGTAGGTCTTATGCTCCCAGTCAGATACAGTAGGTCTTATACTCCCAGTCAGATACAGTAGGTCTCATACTCCCAGTCAGATACAGTAGGTCTCATACTCCCAGTCAGATACAGTAGGTCTCATACTCCCAGTCAGATACAGTAGGTCTCATACTCCCAGTCAGATACAGTAGGTTTTATGCTCCCAGTCAGATACAGTAGGTCTCATACTCCCAGTCAGATACAGTAGGTCTCATACTCCCAGTCAGATACAGTAGGTCTCATACTCCCAGTCAGATACAGTAGGTCTTTTACTCCCAGTCAGATACAGTAGGTCTTATACTCCCAGTCAGATACAGTAGATCTCATACTCCCAGTCAGATACAGTAGGTTTCATACTCCCAGTCAGATACAGTAGGTCTTATACTCCCAGTCAGATACAGTAGGTCTTATACTCCCAGTCAGATACAGTAGATCTCATACTCCCAGTCAGATACAGTAGGTTTCATACTCCCAGTCAGATATAGTAGGTCTCATACTCCCAGTCAGATACAGTAGGTCTTATACTCCCAGTCAGATACAGTAGGTCTCATACTCCCAGTCAGATACAGTAGGTCTTATGCTCCCAGTCAGATATAGTAGGTCTCATACTCCCAGTCAGATACAGTAGGTCTCATACTCCCAGTCAGATACAGTAGGTTTTATGCTCCCAGTCAGATACAGTAGGTCTCATACTCCCAGTCAGATACAGTAGGTCTCATATTCCCAGTCAGATACAGTAGGTCTTATGCTCCCAGTCAGATACAGTAGGTCTCATACTCCCAGTCAGATACAGTAGGTCTCATACTCCCAGTCAGATACAGTAGGTTTTATGCTCCCAGTCAGATACAGTAGGTCTCATACTCCCAGTCAGATACAGTAGGTCTCATATTCCCAGTCAGATACAGTAGGTCTTATACTACAGTAGGTCTCATACTCCCAGTCAGATACAGTAGGTCTTATACTCCCAGTCAGATACAGTAGGTCTCATACTCCCAGTCAGATACAGTAGGTCTTATGCTCCCAGTCAGATATAGTAGGTCTCATACTCCCAGTCAGATACAGTAGGTCTTATGCTCCCAGTCAGATACAGTAGGTCTTATACTCCCAGTCAGATACAGTAGGTCTCATACTCACAGTCAGATACAGTAGGTCTCATACTCCCAGTCAGATACAGTAGGTCTCATACTCCCAGTCAGATACAGTAGGTCTCATACTCCCAGTCAGATACAGTAGGTTTTATGCTCCCAGTCAGATACAGTAGGTCTCATACTCCCAGTCAGATACAGTAGGTCTCATACTCCCAGTCAGATACAGTAGGTCTCATACTCCCAGTCAGATACAGTAGGTCTTATACTCCCAGTCAGATACAGTAGGTCTTATACTCCCAGTCAGATACAGTAGATCTCATACTCCCAGTCAGATACAGTAGGTTTCATACTCCCAGTCAGATACAGTAGGTCTTATACTCCCAGTCAGATACAGTAGGTCTTATACTCCCAGTCAGATACAGTAGATCTCATACTCCCAGTCAGATACAGTAGGTTTCATACTCCCAGTCAGATATAGTAGGTCTCATACTCCCAGTCAGATACAGTAGGTCTTATACTCCCAGTCAGATACAGTAGGTCTCATACTCCCAGTCAGATACAGTAGGTCTTATGCTCCCAGTCAGACATAGTAGGTCTCATACTCCCAGTCAGATACAGTAGGTCTTATGCTCCCAGTCAGATACAGTAGGTCTTATACTCCCAGTCAGATACAGTAGGTCTCATACTCCCAGTCAGATACAGTAGGTCTCATACTCCCAGTCAGATACAGTAGGTCTCATACTCCCAGTCAGATACAGTAGGTCTCATACTCCCAGTCAGATACAGTAGGTTTTATGCTCCCAGTCAGATACAGTAGGTCTCATAATCCCAGTCAGATACAGTAGGTCTCATATTCCCAGTCAGATACAGTAGGTCTTATACTACAGTAGGTCTCATACTCCCAGTCAGATACAGTAGGTCTTATACTCCCAGTCAGATACAGTAGGTCTCATACTCCCAGTCAGATACAGTAGGTCTTATGCTCCCAGTCAGATATAGTAGGTCTCATACTCCCAGTCAGATACAGTAGGTCTTATGCTCCCAGTCAGATACAGTAGGTCTTATACTCCCAGTCAGATACAGTAGGTCTCATACTCCCAGTCAGATACAGTAGGTCTCATACTCCCAGTCAGATACAGTAGGTCTCATACTCCCAGTCAGATACAGTAGGTCTCATACTCCCAGTCAGATACAGTAGGTTTTATGCTCCCAGTCAGATACAGTAGGTCTCATACTCCCAGTCAGATACAGTAGGTCTCATACTCCCAGTCAGATACAGTAGGTCTCATACTCCCAGTCAGATACAGTAGGTCTTTTACTCCCAGTCAGATACAGTAGGTCTTATACTCCCAGTCAGATACAGTAGATCTCATACTCCCAGTCAGATACAGTAGGTCTCATACTCCCAGTCAGATACAGTAGGTCTCATACTCCCAGTCAGATACAGTAGGTCTCATACTCCCAGTCAGATACAGTAGGTCTTATGCTCCCAGTCAGATATAGTAGGTCTCATACTCCCAGTCAGATACAGTAGGTCTTATGCTCCCAGTCAGATACAGTAGGTCTTATACTCCCAGTCAGATACAGTAGGTCTCATACTCCCAGTCAGATACAGTAGGTCTCATACTCCCAGTCAGATACAGTAGGTCTCATACTCCCAGTCAGATACAGTAGGTCTCATACTCCCAGTCAGATACAGTAGGTTTTATGCTCCCAGTCAGATACAGTAGGTCTCATACTCCCAGTCAGATACAGTAGGTCTCATACTCCCAGTCAGATACAGTAGGTCTCATACTCCCAGTCAGATACAGTAGGTCTTTTACTCCCAGTCAGATACAGTAGGTCTTATACTCCCAGTCAGATACAGTAGATCTCATACTCCCAGTCAGATACAGTAGGTTTCATACTCCCAGTCAGATACAGTAGGTCTTATACTCCCAGTCAGATACAGTAGGTCTTATACTCCCAGTCAGATACAGTAGATCTCATACTCCCAGTCAGATACAGTAGGTTTCATACTCCCAGTCAGATATAGTAGGTCTCATACTCCCAGTCAGATACAGTAGGTCTTATACTCCCAGTCAGATACAGTAGGTCTCATACTCCCAGTCAGATACAGTAGGTCTTATGCTCCCAGTCAGATATAGTAGGTCTCATACTCCCAGTCAGATACAGTAGGTCTTATGCTCCCAGTCAGATACAGTAGGTCTTATACTCCCAGTCAGATACAGTAGGTCTCATACTCCCAGTCAGATACAGTAGGTCTCATACTCCCAGTCAGATACAGTAGGTCTCATACTCCCAGTCAGATACAGTAGGTCTCATACTCCCAGTCAGATACAGTAGGTTTTATGCTCCCAGTCAGATACAGTAGGTCTCATACTCCCAGTCAGATACAGTAGGTCTCATATTCCCAGTCAGATACAGTAGGTCTTATACTACAGTAGGTCTCATACTCCCAGTCAGATACAGTAGGTCTCATACTCCCAGTCAGATACAGTAGGTCTCATACTCCCAGTCAGATACAGTAGGTTTCATACTCCCAGTCAGATATAGTAGGTCTCATACTCCCAGTCAGATACAGTAGGTCTTATACTCCCAGTCAGATACAGTAGGTCTCATACTCCCAGTCAGATACAGTAGGTCTTATGCTCCCAGTCAGATATAGTAGGTCTCATACTCCCAGTCAGATACAGTAGGTCTTATGCTCCCAGTCAGATACAGTAGGTCTTTTACTCCCAGTCAGATACAGTAGGTCTCATACTCCCAGTCAGATACAGTAGGTCTCATACTCCCAGTCAGATACAGTAGGTCTCATACTCCCAGTCAGATACAGTAGGTCTCATACTCCCAGTCAGATACAGTAGGTTTTATGCTCCCAGTCAGATACAGTAGGTCTCATACTCCCAGTCAGATACAGTAGGTCTCATATTCCCAGTCAGATACAGTAGGTCTCATACTCCCAGTCAGATACAGTAGGTCTCATACTCCCAGTCAGATACACTAGGTCTCATACTCCCAGTCAGATATAGTAGGTCTCATACTCCCAGTCAGATACAGTAGGTCTCATACTCCCAGTCAGATACACTAGGTCTCATACTCCCAGTCAGATACAGTAGGTCTCATACTCCCAGTCAGATACAGTAGGTCTCATACTCCCAGTCAGATACAGTAGGTCTCATACTCCCAGTCAGATACAGTAGGTCTCATACTCCCAGTCAGATACAGTAGATCTCATACTCCCAGTCAGATACAGTAGGTCTCATACTCCCAGTCAGATACAGTAGATCTTATACTCAATTCTACAGTAACCAGTTGACAGTCCTGCTGACACTGTTGACAACATATATCTTGCTCTCAGTGGTAATCGCATCAAACTGTCAATACTGCAGTCTTCATCCTTGTTACATCTTGAGTCAAGATGGACTGGAATAAGTTGCAACCAACCTAAAGAGCAATTCTTCTTTTTCCCCCTCTCTCAGCCAATCACAATTTCCAATGTGTTGGGATACATCTTACTTTAACCCTGAACCTGACCAAAAATAACCTGAAAGCTGTTGCCCATCAACAGAGTTACAGTTGACAGTTTGTTGATAGATCTGTATAACACATATAGGGAACTATCCAAATATAGTGTGACCAAACAATGGGATACAAGATTATCTAGATGTTTTCTAAAATCTCTGGTATTCCGTTCACACTGTCCAGTAACAGTACATTACTATCTTCACTCCTCTAACCAGGCTGACAACTGCTGTTAGTGGTCCTGCCGTCGACAGAGTGGGGTTTCCAGTCCGGAGCTGCCTGTGTAATGTTTATCCCAAACTAGTCTCACACTCCTCTGCTACGGCTGTGTGTGTCCCTCTGTGTGTGTGTGTTGCTCTGCTACTGTTTGATCAATACCTGGCACAGACGCCAGCTGCTTGTCCTCACCCTGTACTCTACTGCTGCTGCAGTGCCTCACTTTGTTAGAGAGCAGCAGGAGTTGGATGGATGGAGACTACTAGGAGGACTCTGGGTCAACCCTGATAGGGTGTAATAGTGTGTAGTAGTGTGTAGTAATGTGTAGTAGTATGTACTGGTTTTTAGTAGTGTGTAGTTATGTGTAGTAGTGTGTAATAGTGAGTAGTAGTGTGTAATAGTGTGTAGTATTGTGTAATTGTGTGTAGTAGTGTGTAGTAGTGTGTAGTAGTGTGTAGTAGGGTGTAGTAGTGTGTAGTAGTTTGTACTAATGTGTAGTAGTGTGTAGTAGAGTGTAATAGTGTGTAATAGTGTGTAGTAGTGTGTAGTCGGGTGTAAGTTTGTAATAGTGTGTAGTAGTTTGTAATAGTGTGAAGTAGGGTGTAGTAGTGTGTAGTAGTTTGTAATAGTGTGTAGTAGTGTGTAGTAGTTTGTAATAATGTGTAGTAGGGTGTAATAGTGTGTATTAGTGTGTAGTAGTGTGTAATAGTTTGTAGTAGTTTATAATAGTGTGTAGTAGTGTGTAATAGTGTGTAGTAGTTTGTAATAATGTGTAGTAGTGTGTAGTAGGGTGTAATAGTGTGTAATAGTGTGTAGTAGTGTGTAGTCGGGTGTAAGTTTGTAATAGTGTGTAGTAGTTTGTAATAATGTGTAGTAGTGTGTAGTAGGGTGTAATAGTGTGTATTAGTGTGTAGTAGTTTCTAATAGTGTGTAGTAGGATGTAGTAGGGTGTAGTAGTACTAGTCGGACATGTAGAGTAGCTACAGTTTTGACTATGTGTGAAGGTTAAAATGGAGGATTTCCCTTACTAACTGATTTGAAATCAGTCATTGTCATTAGCTACTAACTAGTTTCTGTTAGCCTGCACTAGTACCCTCAAACTACACTCTGGACCTCCAAGACAGTCCACTGCTTTTCTTCATTGTTCCCCTCTAATCCTGGGACACCAGGTGGGTGCAATTAATTATCAGGTAGAAAACCAGCAAGCTCCTAACCATGTTAAGGTCTAATAACCCTGATCTAGTATGCGATTGGGGCTCCATTATGCAATGTGCTTATTGGTGATTATGGGATGACACCAATACAGTGCAGGCTCGGATGATAGGCCTAGTACCAAATCTATGTGTGAGTTCAAACAGTGCTGGGGGGAGAGATGCAGTGCTGGGGAGAGAGATGCAGTGTTGGGGAGAGAGATGCAGTGTTGGGGGGAGAGATGCAGTGCTGGGGAGAGATGCAGTGTTGGGGAGAGAGATGTAGTGTTGGGGAGAGAGATGTAGTGTTGGGGAGAGAGATGTAGTGTTGGGGAGAGAGATGCAGTTCTGGGGAGAGAAATGCAGTGTTGGGGAGAAAGATGTAGTGTTGGGGAGAGAGATGTAGTGTTGGGGAGAGAGATGCAGTGTTAGGGGGAGAAATGCAGTGTTAGGGAGAAAGATGCAGTGTTAGGGGGAGAGATGCAGTGTTAGGGGGAGAGATGCAGTGCTGGGGAGAGAGATGCAGTATTAGGGAGAAGGATGCAGTATTAGGGAGAGAGATGCAGTATTAGGGAGAGAGATGCAGTGTTGGGGAGAGATATGCAGTGTTACGGAGAGAGATGCAGTGTTACGGAGAGAGATGCAGTGTTAGGGGGAGAAATGCAGTGTTAGGGAGAAAGATGCAGTGTTGGGGAGAGATATGCAGTGTTAGGGGGAGAGATGCAGTGTTAGGGGGAGATATGCAGTGTTGGGGAGAGAGATGCAGTGTTAGGGGGAGAGATGCAGTGTTACGGAGAGAGATGCAGTATTAGGGAGAGAGATGCAGTGTTAGGGAGAGAGATGCAGTGTTAGGGAAAGAGATGCAGTGTTACGGAGAGAGATGCAGTATTAGGGAGAGAGATGTAGTGTTAGGGGGAGAGATGCAGTATTAGGGGGAGAAATGCAGTGTTAGGGAGAAAGATGCAGTGTTGGGGAGAGATATGCAGTGTTAGGGGGAGAGATGCAGTGTTAGGGGGAGAGATGCAGTGTTAGGGAGAGATATGCAGTGTTGGGGAGAGAGATGCAGTGTTAGGGTGAGAGATGCAGTGTTAGGGGGAGAGATGCAGTGTTAGGGAGAAAGATGCAGTGTTGGGGAGAGATATGCAGTGTTAGGGGGAGAGATGCAGTGTTAGGGAGAAAGATGCAGTGTTGGGGAGAGAGATGCAGTGTTAGGGAGAGAGATGCATTATTAGGGAGAGAGATGCAGTATTAGGGAGAGAGATGCATTATTAGGGAGAGAGATGCAGTATTAGGGAGAGAGATGCAGTGTTACGGAGAGTGATGCAGTATTCGGGAGAGAGATGCAGTATTAGGGAGAGAGATGCAGTGTTACGGGGAGAGATGCAGTGTTACGGAGAGAGATGCAGTATTAGGGAGAGAGATGCAGTGTTAGGGAGAGAGATGCAGTATTAGGGAGAGAGATGCAGTATTAGGGAGAGAGATGCAGTATTAGGGAGAGAGATGCAGTGTTGGGGAGAGATATGCAGTGTTACGGAGAGAGATGCAGTGTTAGGTGGAGAGATGTAGTGTTACGGAGAGAGATGCAGTGTTAGGGAGAGAGATGCAGTGTTGGGGAGAGATATGCAGTGTTGGGGAGAGATATGCAGTGTTACGGAGAGAGATGCAGTGTTAGGGGGAGAGATGCAGTGTTACGGAGAGAGATGCAGTGTTAGGGAGAGAGATGCAGTGCCCAGTGCAGCCTGGCCAACAGAGACCCAACGTCAGCTGACAAAAGGCTGACTGCTCATTTGCATGTTTGGTGACATGCCGTCCGGTCAGACTGAGTTGGGTGTAAAAAAAAGCCCAGTGTCTCCGTCCATGCGAGCATTGTGTCCTCTGTGGCTGGACCCCCGCAGCCCACTGCAACACTAAACAGATAGGCATTTTCCTTTTACTGTTATGCATCCGTCCTCCTGTCTGTCTGAAATGTACACACACAGGCGTTGTGTTGCGTTGCGTTCTGTTGTGTGTTTGAGGTAGACGTGCCGAGTACAATGGAGGTATTGTATCTGGGGGTTGTAAGCGTGAAGTGGGCTCGCTCACTGATTTCCAATGCAGATGGACTCTGGTATCTGGGATGATAGCACGCTTACAAGTGATCACAATCGCATGGCTCTTTTTTGGTTATGCAAATCCTTTAGCCAATATGTGCTTTTGACTTGATTAATGACTAATCCTTTCTACAGGAACTGTCCTGTTCCACAGTTCATGTGAATGCTGGGTCTGTTCAGTAGGAATAACATGTTTTAACTGTGGTCCATCAGGGAAGTTAGTACCAACTAAACTTGCTCAATAAGAACATAGATTTTCGTTTTCCCTTGCAACATGTACCCTACTACTGAACATCACCCTGTCTGTTAGGGCCTGTCTGTCTGTAGGGGCCTGTCTGTCTGACTGTCAATCTGTAAGGAGGTGCCAGGCTGGGAAATTGATAAATGATAACCTGAAAATGACATCACGGTTGTTTAGGACTCAGGGTACCTTGTTGTCCCCTGTCACTGCAGGAACACTGAGAGGTTGTTTGTTTGTGTGTGTTTGTGTGTATCAGGTTGAAAGTGTGTCGGGGGTTGACTGTGGTGGCCCTGGAGAGTTTATCTTTTAGGCGCATCCACAGTCAGGCTGTCTGGATAGGTGAACATCCACAGTCAGGCTGTCTGGATAGGTGAACATCCACAGTCAGGCTGTCTGGATAGGTGAACATCCACAGTCAGGCTGTCTGGATAGGTAAACATCCACAGGGGAATTGGGGTCAGGTACGGGCAATTCCAGTGTTATGGATGTGACATTTGCATGCAAAATCACAAACTAAATGGCTCACAGAATTGACATACAAAACGTAAACAAATGTGTGTGTATAGTACCACTGGGAGGACCATATACCCAAAAAACAGACTACTAAATATTGGCACTGGGGGGACCGTATACCCCAAAAACAGACTACTAAATATTGGCACTGGGGGGACCGTATACCCAAAAAACAGACTACTAAATATTGGCTTATAGGCATTACAAATGTTAAGTGAACTGGACAAAGTTTTATGGGGAGACTGTATTTATTCGATTTTTATTAGCTAAACTGTAAATTCAGATCGAAGGGTTGGCCTCTCTCTCTCTCTCTCCCCCCCCCCCCCCCTCTCTCTCTCCCCTCCCCTCTCTCTCTCTTTCTCTCCCCCTCTCTCTCTCTCTCTCTCTCTCTCTCTCTCTCTCTCTTTCCTCCCATTCCTTTCTTTCTCTGATGTGCAGCCTGTCTGTCTGTCAGTCAGTCTGGCTCTGCCTGTGTAAATGTCAGCTGTATTAACTACCCCCCCCCCCCCCCCCCTCTGTTCTCTCTTCTAGATGACCATCTCCCTGCAGGGACCGGGAGGACCAGCAGCTACGGTAAGGAGTCTAACCTTTCAATATGCAGTCATTCATTCACAACAACCAGCACAACACATAGAAAGGAACTAGTGGTGGGAGGAAAACCATTAACAAGAAAAAGGTTGGGAGAGAGGGAGAGAGAGGGAGAGAGAGGGAGAGAGAGGGAGAGAGAGGGAGAGAGAGAGGGAGAGAGAGGGAGGTGGAAAGGGGTAGGGGAGGGAACTAATAACAGTACAACACTGAAGATGAACTGGGAATGAAGACAAGGGAGGGAGGGAGGGAGAACTAGGGGGTTAACAAGCAAAATTAAGAAAAGGGGGATGGAGAGAGAGAGAGGGGGAGGGGTGAAGAGAGAAAGGGATGGAGGGAGGACACTAAAGGGCTAACACCCATTCTGAAAAAACAAGGAATGTCCATCTCACACTGTGTGAATGTCCATCTCACACTGTGTTGCTACCTGCTCTCATAGCTGCAGGGTTTCTACATATTGGATCTGCTGTTTGTCCAACTCCTGTGAAAAAGGTGTGGTTGTGTATACTACAAAACCCTCTCCTGGTATCACTAACACGCTAACTAACCTTGAAATAACACGTAAAACAGCCTCAGACTTACGCACCTATAACAAGCATCTTCAGCATGATATCCACTATGGATTAGATAACAGGCCTCAATGCCAAAATCCTAAAGTATCCCTTTAAGTGCTTCCCTCCTGCTGGCCCACAGTCTTCACTCCTGCTAGCCCACAGTTTTCACTCCTGCTGGCCCACAGTCTTCACTCCTGCTAGCCCACAGTTTTCACTCCTGCTGGCCCACAGTCTTCACTCCTGCTAGCCCACAGTCTTCACTCCTGCTGGCCCACAGTCTTCACTCCTGCTGGCCCACAGTCTTCACTCCTGCTAGCCCACAGTTTTCACTCCTGCTGGCCCACAGTCTTCACTCCTGCTAGCCCACAGTCTTCACTCCTGCTAGCCCACAGTCTTCACTCCTGCTGGCCCACAGTCTTCACTCCTGCTAGCCCACAGTCTTCACTCCTGCTAGCCCACAGTCTTCACTCCTGCTAGCCCACAGTCTTCACTCATGCTAGCCCACAGTCTTCACTCCTGCTAGCCCACAGTCTTCACTCCTGCTAGCCCACAGTCTTCACTCCTGCTAGCCCACAGTCTTCACTCCTGCTAGCCCACAGTCTTCACTCCTGCTAGCCCACAGTCTTCACTCCTGCTAGCCCACAGTCTTCACTCCTGCTAGCCCACAGTCTTCACTGCTGCTAGCCCACGGTCATGTGGATGTTTTGGTCAAAGTGGTCAAACCAGTAGCCTAGTGATTCAGCGGGTTTACAATACACGTCAACGATGATGAATGTGTGGAAAGACCAGATTAAGACTTCCTAGATAACGTTTATTTTCTCATTGCAGACGACTGTGTCTCCAAAGGGTTCAGACATGGGAACCATCAACAAGGTTAGAGATGTATTCTGTTTATGTCTGCTATCCACTGTTTCAGACCCCTTGACCTTTTCCACATTTTCTTACATTACAGCCATATTCTAAAATGGATTAAATAGTTATTCCCACTCGTCAATCTACACACAACACCACATAATGACAAAACAAAAACTGGTTTTTAGAAATGTTTGCTAATTTATAAAAAATGTAAAAAAATTACACAAGTATTCAGACCCTTTACGCAGTACTTTGTTGAAGCACCTTTGTCAGTTATTACAGCCTCGAGTCTTCTTGGGTATGATGCTACAAGCTTGGTACACCTGTATTTGGGGAGTTTCTCCCATTTTTCTCTTCAGATACTCTCAAGCTCTGTCAGGTTGGATGGGGAGCGTCACTGCACAGTTATTTTCAGCTCTCTCCAGAGATGTTCGATCAGTTTCAAGTCCGGGCTCTGGCTGGGCCACCCAAGGACACATCCCCACAGCATGATGCTGCCACCACCATGTTTCACCGTAGGGATGCTGCCAGGTTTCCTCCAGACGTGACGATTGTCATTCAGGCCAAAGAGTTCAATCTTGGTTTCATTAGACCAGAGAATCTTGTTTCTCATGGTCTGAGAGTCCTTTAGGTGCCTTTTGCCAAACTCCAAATGGGCTGTCATGTGCCTTTTACTGAGGAGGGGCTTCTGTCTGGCCACTCTACCATAAAGGCCTGATTGGTGGAGTGCTGCAGAGATGGTTGTCCTTCTGGAAGGTTCTCCCATCTCCACAGAGGAACACTGGAGCTCTGTCAGAGTGACCATCAGGTTCTTGGTCACCTCCCTGACGAAGGCCCTTCTCCCCTGATTGCTCAGTTTGGCCGGGCGGCCAGCTCTAGGAAGAGTGGTGGTTCTAAACTTCTTCCATTTAAGAATGATGGAGGCCACTGTGTTTTTGGGGACCTTCAATGCTGCAGACATCTTTTGGTACCCTTCCCCAGATCTGTGCCTCGACACAATCCTGTCTCTGAGCTCTACAGACAATTCCTTCGACCTCATGGCTTGGTTTTTGCTCTGACATGCACTGTCAACTGTGGGATCTTATATAGAGAGGTGTGTGCTTTTCCAAATCATGTCCAATCAATTTAACTTTCCACAGGTGGACTCCAATCAAGTTGTAGAAACATCTCAAGGATGATCAATGGAAACAGGATGCATCTGAGCTCAATTTGGAGTCTCATAACAAAGGGTCTGAATACTTATGTAAATAAGGTATTTCTGTTTTATATTTTTGTTATATGTTTTCTAACATTTCACTTTTCACACTTTGTCATTATGAGGTATTGTGTGTAGATTGATGGAGGAAATGTTTTTTATTGAATCCATTTTAGAACAAGGCTGCAACGTATCAAAATGTGGAAAAACGGAATGGGTCTGAATACTTTCCGAATGCACTGTGTATGCCTGGTTAAGTAAAGGTCATGAATACATTTTTGTTTGACGCTACCACATCTGAGCCACTCAACTATTCAAGGGTTTGATGACTAGTTAAGTAGTTAAATCAGATGAGATGGTGCTGGGCTGGAACAAAAAAGTGCAACCCTGGGGGGTACTCTTCTCCAATCCCACAACTGGAAATTTGAGAAACACCCTGCTCAAGCTAAACGAACATGTTGTTGTTGTTTACCATGTACGTTGTTGTCATGTCATGTCTTGTCCACTAGGGGGTGAAGGACCAAGCTGGCTCAGGCAGCCAGCCCATGCTCAGTCATAAGTACTGCCCTGGTGTCAACAACAACCCAGGCTACCTGTGTGAGACCGGCCACTGCTGTGGGGAGACAGGATGCTGCACCTACTACTACGAGCTGTGGTGTGAGTAACAACCAGTCGATACCAGCCAAGAGGCTTGTCTTGTCAGCATTTGCTGTCACACAGCTATACCGATGCATTGTGGTATGTAACCAGACCAGATCGGGAGTTTAACATGAGCAAGCCCTTAAGGCTGGTCCTCTGGTCAAACTGTAGACGGTTTGTCTTATTACGGTATAATAAATATCAATTTATTAAAGCCTTTTCAATGTGATTATGCAACAGTATAGCTACCAGAGGCTGTTCAATAATTGGGATTAATAAAGTTGCTTGAATTCAATTCAGTATTGCCAGTGTCTCTGTGTGTCTGTATCCTGCAGGGTTCTGGTTGCTGTGGACCATCGTGATTCTGTTCAGCTGTTGCTGTGCCTACCGCCACCGGCGGGCCAAGCTGCGTGTCCAGCAGCAGCAGAGACAGAGGGAGATCAACCTGATCGCCTACCACGGAGCCTGCAACTACCCTGCGTCCATGTTGGACCTCAGTACGTATAGCTACGCTCGCCTCTCTCCCCGGTCCTTTCATTGTCTGCGTCACCTTATCGTCTTATTAGCAGGACCTGGGTTCAAATAGCATTTGAAATGTTTGCTCATTTGCTTGAGTCTGCCTAGGGTGCTAGATTGGTTGGATTTGAACTTTTGTGACTATTCCATTGGCTGCATTGTGCCAGGGAAGGTCAAGGAAGTACAACTTATAGCCCCGATGCAGTCTTCTTAATTTTATTTTCAAATGTAAACAGCTCCGGATATATTTTTGTATAATTTGTTTTCCTGAGCCTCCTTTTGCCATTGAAATGCTCAGTCTGATTGTGTGGGCGTGTTGATACAAATGTTAATATACAGTATTTACATACACAACCCTGACTGGCGGATAGGAGCGTCTAGACTCTAGTACCCCTCCAAAGTAGGAGGATACATACGCAAATAAAAGATGACTAGTCATTGGTCAGAATAATCAGATCTGATTGTGATGTCATGATCTGGGCCAAAAACTCCATCTCGCCTGAACATTTTTTTTCAAACAGCTCTTACACAAAAAGGGCATTATCATAAGTTTGTCATTTCAACCTCATAGTGTAGAAGTATCATTAAAAAAACAAGACTTTTGAATGCGCTGCACAATGACTATTTTGGAGTTTGGTGTCTCAGTCCCTATTGCTGGTCATGTAACCCTAGTGGTTAGGAGATGAAATTGATTATCTGTCATGTGTTATACTGCAGGTTTCCTGGCCTCCTTCAAGCTGCCGTCCTATGAGGAGGTGGCAGCCCAGCCCCCCTCACCCCCTCCATCCTACAGCTCCGTCTTTGCTCTGCAGGGGGCGATGGGGGGCGCCACCGCTTACACAGCCACCCCTTACGGTTCAGCCTACCCCCATCACCACCAGCAACAACCCCTCGGCCCTCCCTCCTACTTGGTTAGCTCCAGGGCGGGCCCCAGCGGTGCCGGTGGTGGCCTGACCTCATCTCAGAGTTCAGACAACTACACCAGCTGCTCCTGCGAGTCCTGCTCCCTCCTCACCTCCCCATCCAGCACTTCCTTCTCTGTCCAGGTGACCTACGAGACGGATAATACCAGCCATGCCTCCACGCCCGGTAGCGAGGTTGGAGGAGGAGGGAGGGAGGTCCTGAGAGGCTTCCCCAGGGAGGGTTCATCTCTGGAGGGAGTTGTGTCTGCCAGGTCCCCTTTGTCTCCTGGAGGATATCCAGCTCCTCCTCTGCCCCCTCCTCCACCTGAACTTCTACCTACACCTTCTCCCACAACGTCTTCTCCTCTCCCTCACACTCTCCCCCCTCCCAAACTATCTTCTCCCTCTCCACTTCCTCCTTCACATCATCCGCCACTCCCTCCACTCATCCTTATGGACCCCCTGGCTGTGCTGGCTGAGCAGAGAGGGGTAGAGGGCGGCCTGAGTGAGGGTGGGGTCACAGAGAGACAGAGCCCTTCCATCCTCTCTCCCCCCAAGCCCAGCCAGTCTCCCCCCAAACACGCCCTCTTCTCCACCAATGTGGACTTCTTCGAGCCCGTGGAGAAAGAGAAGAGAGAGGAAGAGGAGGAGGAAGAGGAGGATGAGGATCATTTCCGTCACCGCCGGCTCACAGGCGACTCCGGCATCGAAGTGTGCCGCTGCCAAGTGAAGAGCGAGGAAGAGGATGCGGAGAAGAAGGGGGAAGAAGATCAAGTTGGAGGAGGGGATGGAGAGGAGGGGGCGGATTTCCTCCATGACAGTGTGGACTGTTCCCTCCGAGCGCAGCAGGTCGCCCAGTGTGGCCACGCCTCCTCGGCCATCCCCAGGGGCGGGGACGCCATCATCACCGTGGAGTCGTCATGAGGACAGCCAATGAGGGCCAAATAATTTGGTCAGGTGACCAAAACACTTGACTGACAACAAATGGAGCCAATGGAGCTTAAAAGTGTTTACTTTGACCCAGTAGCACCCCTTACTGTTCAAACCAGGAAGGAAGCCAAGCCCCACATCAACTAGTATGGGCCTGCTTGTGTTAACGGCTTACTGTAGTAATGTAAAGTCACTATAGTAACACAGAGGAAGAGGATCATCACAGCCTTCTAATTGAAAGGAGGAAGGAAGTCGTTACAGAGGGAGTCGGACAGTTTATCTGTGTTGATCTTTCTGACGGTCATTATCATTCTGTCCCGCTGCGCTGCCACCGGGAACAAAGACACCTTTTATTATTTCTCAAAGTGCAGAAACCAATGCTGCAGTGAAACTGCTAATTATACTCTCTCTCACTCTCTCTTTCTGTCTCTGTCTTTCTGTCTCTCTCTCCCTCTCTCCCTTTCTGTCTCTCTCTCTCCCTCTCTGTCTCTCTTTCATCACAGGAAGAGGAGCAACAGCTGCATGAGACAGTATAAAGTCAGCATAATGTTCACACAGTCTCCCTCGCACACACACACACACACACACACACACACACACACACACACACACACACACACACAGCCCACCTGCTGTGTCTGAAGCTCTACTGCACCTGCCCTTTTGCTTTGCAAAAATACCTCCCGCTTTCTTCCTCTCCCCATCCTCCCATCCTCCCATCAGAGTACTGTTAGCTCCTCTTCTCTTCTCCTCCTCTCCCATCCTCCCATCCTCCCATTAGAGTACTGTTAGCTCCTCTTCTCTTCTCCTCCTCTCCCATCCTCCCATCAGAGTACTGTTAGCTCCTCTTCTCTTCTCCTCCTCTCCCATCCTCCCATCCTCCCATTAGAGTACTGTTAGCTCCTCTTCTCTTCTCCTCCTCTCCCATCCTCCCATCAGAGTACTGTTAGCTCCTCTTCTCTTCTCCTCCTCTCCTCTCCCATCCTCCCATCAGAGTACTGTTAGCTCCTCTTCTCTTCTCCTCCTCTCCCATCCTCCCATCCTCCCATCAGAGTACTGTTAGCTCCTCTTCTCTTCTCCTCCTCTCCCATCCTCCCATCCTCCCATCAGAGTACTGTTAGCTCCTCTTCTCTTCTCCTCCTCTCCCATCCTCCCATCAGAGTACTGTTAGCTCCTCTTCTCTTCTCCTCCTCTCCTCCTCTCCCATCCTCCCATCAGAGTACTGTTAGCTCCTCTTCTCTTCTCCTCCTCTCCTCCTCTCCCATCCTCCCATCAGAGTACTGTTAGCTCCTCTTCTCTTCTCCTCCTCTCCTCCTCTCCCATCCTCCCATCAGAGTACTGTTAGCTCCTCTTCTCTTCTCCTCCTCTCCTCCTCTCCCATCCTCCCATCAGAGTACTGTTAGCTCCTCTTCTCCTCCTCTCCTCTTCTCCCATCCTTCCATCAGAGTACTGTTAGCTCCTCTTCTCCTCCTCTCCTCCTCTCCCATCCCTCTCTCTCAGAGCAGCCTGCCTTTGACGAGGGCCAGTGGTTGATGTTGCTGTTGGATGTACAGTCATTGACAAGGTGAGACTGGGTCTAGTCTAGTTACAAGCTGGTACAGACTGACCTCGCTGTCTGACACTCACATTGACCTGTTGTTGCGCTGCTGCTCGGACGATCGGCAATCTGCAAGGCAATAATGATATGAACAATGATTATGACGATGGACAAGAGCCATTGAAATCACTCCAAGACTGTCTGACTGTCCGTTGGATTCTGAGTGGTCAGTGACAAGAATATGAACACTGAGAAAGAGGTGGTGTGTACAGTTACAACACGTCAAGACTTTGCATTGGTTTTCTGATACCTATTCTAGTGCTGTTTCACTGTTAGCTGATGGTACACATCCAGACTTTGTCCTATTCTGACATTTCAAAAGAGGAATTGTGATGTGTATTTCTCCCAAGGTTTAGAACTATGTACCATGTGAACTGATCTTAGTGTGCTCTCTACCCAATCTACGCCATCTTTTCTCTGTCCTCTTGTGATGGAGTTTCCTTATCTGCTCAATTGCTCATTCAACAGCCTAACTCTAACTTTAAACCTTCACCTATGATATTGAATGTAATCATTTGCATATTATCAACACCAAGCAAAGGGAGTAAAATGGAACATTTTAACTGGAAATGAAGTGCTAACTGGACGAAGGACTGTTAATATCAGAAGTTACAGCTTTGATTTCAAGGCATTGCACTTGATTTTCGTCATCTGTATTGAAGTGCCCCTTTTGTCGTGATCTAGACTGTTTCATCGTAAATAGTGCCCTCTCCCATATTGTCCTAGACCTAGAGCGAATGGAGGAGTTGTTTTGTGAGCTTTTCAAACTGGAACCGCGTCAGGGCTTTCTCTCGTGTGCTTTGCTGTTGTGTGTTTATGTTCATCTTTAATAATCATGAATCATGTATTTTTTAATTCAACAGAACCATTTTACCATAATCGCCTAAGGATTGTTACAGATTGAGTACTCACTAGTCAATTACAGAATGACTCACTTTAAACAGCGATCAAAATATACTGCCGAATGTTATTGTGCTGAACAGGCGTAGTGTGAAAATGAGACAAATCACAGCTTTCATTTCATGTTGTTGTTATTGTCACATATAGTTATCTGAAGGCTACATTTAGTTTCTCTGGTAACAAGCAGTGGCTTCATACTGTAGGCATGGTTACCATGGATTTCCCATGTACTGAGTCTTGTTTGAGACCCAAGCCTGACTTCAAAGCTATTGACCTCTAGATTGGCTCAAAGCTACAGTAGATTGATTTTAATACTGTAACCAGTTGGACTATTCTCTGCGACTCAAGGTGATGATGGAGATCTTGTTATCTGGGCTGGAGGAATAGCATGTTAACTCTTAGTGTGACTACAATCACAGACAGGAGATGATCCTTGCATTTCATTTTATACATCTCTCTTTCACCACTATGTGTGTGTGTTTATGTGTGTGTGCATGGGTGTGTGTTTGTGTAAAGCTCTTATTCGGCAGCTTATGTATAATTACAGTTATTGCTGATGAGTCACTCGCTCCCACTGGCTCATTCACCTGGGTGGACATTTCTGAGAAAATGTTTTTTTTTATACCAGATTTCCATGTTCAGACATCCTGTAGGGTTAAAGAAAACATTGTGTATGATGTCATCTCATCATCTCATGATGTCATCTCATCACGTCGGTCAGTGCAGCCGCATAGCTGAGCGTGGGGGGGGGGGGGGGGGGGGGGGGACGGACGGGGGAGGGAGAGAGATGGGGAGAGAACAAGAGAGAGAGGGGTGGAGAGAGAGAGGGAGAGAAAAGGGGCGATAGAGGGAGAGTGAGAGGGGGGAGAGAGAAAGAGAGAGTGGGAGAGGGGTGGTGAGAGGGGGGGAGAGAGAAAGAAAGAGAGAGGGAGAGAGAGGGGGGGAAAGAGAGAGAGGGAGAGAAAGGGGGGAGAGAGAGGGAGAGGGGGGAGAGAGCGATAAAGAGAGAGAGAGGGGGAGAGAGAGCGAGAGAGAGAGTGAGAGAGAGAGACAGAGAGAGAGAGAGAGAGAGAGAGAGAGAGATAACATGAACAGCCAGTGGGCTCATTGCTCCTCTGTGTCTTGCTGAGGGAGAGGCTGTTTTTCATTACTAAGTATTTGGGTTCTCCTCTGTCATGTAGTACTGTCCTATGTGTGGTTGTCTTCTAGTCGTATACCCAAACCCATGTTCAGCAGTACTACTTCAGCAGTCTCTTTTTTAAAGATACTCACAGTACAACTATGAAACCCATGTACAGCAGTACTACTTCAGCAGTCTCTTTTTTAAAGATACTCACAGTACAACTATGAAATCCGAGACGTGCAAAAGAAAAGGTACATGTTTAGCAATAGAATGGCATTAACTGTTATCCCTTCCTCTGATCATTATAGGTTGAAAACTGGTTGTACTCAAGTTGTAAACCTGTTATAATGACAACATTTACCTGTCGATAGTGATCAATGACTTGTGAAACTGCATTTTAATAAGAACCATGTCTGTTTCAAAGGTACCCTTTAACTACAGGTCTCAGACCAGCTGACTCAACCCCCACTCCTAATCTTGACCATTGGGACATGAGAAGCAAAGCTGACCTCAGAGCAGCTCCTTTTGTGACTATGACCATTTATTTTGCCTTGTCAGCTGCCAGTTGTTTCCTATGAACAGTATGCTTCTTCTAGCCTGGTCCCCATTCTGTTTGTGCTGTCTTCTCAGATCTGGAACCAGGCTATGCCCCCCCCCCCCCCCCCCCCCCCCCCCCCTGCCCAGTCCCTTTGTTGATAGGCCAAGGCAAAATGTCAGACTGTTACCTCGCCTAGTTATTATGACTGCGATTGGATGTTGCCCCTTTTTTTCTGATACTATATAGCCTCCTCTATATTTGTACTATTAGCTACTACCTTTATTTTGTATACCTTGAGAATTTAATTAGAAGCATTGGTACAGTAGTGCCAAGTTCATTTTATGGAAAGCTGGGTCATATTCATTAGGGCGCACCGTAGCAAAATGTTTTGCAATGGGGGGCGACAAGTGTTTCTTATTGGCCAAAATAAGGAAGACCTTCTCTGTTTCAGTCCATTTTCTACCACTTGGTATATAATGAATATGACACTGTTGGGCCAGGATGTCTTAAGACTGTTGATTTTACTCCAGGCAGGGAAGAATGTCTCATGTTTCACCGACTTCCTAATATGGATGCTGCACTATCCTGCCATTGACTGACAGCAGGCTTTAGCAACTACAGTTGAAGTCGGAAGTTTACATACACTTAGGTTGGAGTCATTAAAACTCGTTTTTCAACCACTCTACAAATTTCTTGTTAACAAACTATAGTTTTGGCAAGTCGGTTAGGACATTTACTCTGTGCATGACACAAGTAATTTTTCCAACAATTGTTTACAGATAGATTATTTCACGTATAATTCACTGTATCACAATTCCAGTGGGTCAGAAGTTTACATACACTAAGTTGACTGTGCCTTTAAAGAGCTTGGAAAATTACAGAAAATGATGTCATGGCTTTACAAGCTTCTGATAGGCTAATTGACAGCCTTGAGTCAATTAGAGGTGTACCTGTGGATGTATTTCAAGGCCTACTTTCAAATTCAGTGTCTATTTTCTTGACGTCATGAGAAAATCAAAAGAAATCAGCCAAGACCTCAGAAAAGACATGTAGACCTCCACAATTCTGGTTCATCCTTGGGAGCAATTTCCAAACACCTGAAGGTACCACGTTCATCTGTACAAACAATAGTATGCAAGTATAAACCCCATGGGACCACGCAGCCATTATACCGCTCAGGAAGGAGACGCGTTCTGTCTCCTAGAGATGAACGTATTATGGTGCGAAAAGTGCAAATCAATCCAAGAACAACAGCAAAGGACCTTGTGATGATCCTGGGGGAAACCGGTACAAAAGTATCTATATCCACAGTAAAACGAGTCCTATATCGACATAACCTGAAAGGCATCTCAGCAAGGAAGAAGCCACTGCTCCAAAACCGCCATAAAAAGCCAGACTACGGTTTACAACTGCACATGGGGACAAAGATCGTACTTTTTGGAGAAATGTCCTCTGGTCTGATGAAACAAAAATAGAACTGTTTGGCCATATTGACCATCGTTATGTTTGGAGGGAAAGGGGGAGGCTTGCAAGCCGAAGAACACCATCCCAACTATGAAGCACGGGGGTGGCAGCATCATGTTGTGGGGGTGCTTTGCTGCAGGAGGGACTGGTGCACTTCACAAAATAGATGGCATCATGAGGAACAAAAATTATATTGAAGCAACATCACAAGACATAAGTCAGGAAGTTAAAGCTTGGTTGCAAATGGGTCTTCCAAATGGACAATGACCCCAAGCATGCTTCCAAAGTTGTGGCAAAATGGCTTAAGGACAACAAAGTCAAGGTATTGGAGTGGCCATCACAAAACCTTGACTTCAACTCCATAGAACATTTGTGGGCAGAACTGAAAAATCGTGTGCGAGTAAGGAGGACTACAAACCTGACTCAGTTACACCAGCTCTGTCAAGAGGAATGGGCCACAATTCACCTAACTTATTGTGGGAAACTTGTGGAAGGCTACCCGAAATGTTTGACCCAAGTTAAACAATTTAAAGACAATGCTACCAAATATTAATTGAGTGTATGTAAACTTCTGACCCACTGGGAATGTGATGAAATATAATAAATCATTTTCTCTACTATTATTCTGACATTTCACATTCTTAAAATAAAGTGGTGATCCTAACTGACCTTAAACAGGGAATTCTTACTACGATTAAATGTCAGGAATTATGAAAAACTGAGTTTAAATGTATTTGGCTAAGGTGTATGTAAACTTCCGACTTCAACTGTATGTGATATACACTGAGAGTACAAAACATTACCTTCATAATATTGAGTCCCCTCCTATGTTGACTCCAATGCTTCCCACAGTTGTGTCAAGTTGGCTGGATGTCCTTTTGGGTGGTGTACCGTTCTTAATACACACAGGAAATTGTTGAGCGTGAAAAACCCAACAGCGTTGTGCCTGGCACCTACTACCATACCCTGTTCAAAGGTACTTCAATCTTTTGTCTTGCTCATTCAATCTCTAAATGGTATACATACACAATCCATGTCTCAATTGGCTCACCTGAATTCACCTGGTCAGTCTTTGTCATGGAAAGAGCAGGTGTTCATCATGTTTTGTACACTCAGGGTTCATGAAGCCATAGTAACTATGTGATATACATGTAGCTATAGCAACTATGTGATATACATGTATCTATAGCAACTATGTGATATACATGTAGCTATAGCAACTACGTGATATACATGTAGCTATAGCAACTACGTGATATACATGTAGCTTTAGCAACTACGTGATATACATGTAGCTATAGCAACTATGTGATATACATGTAGCTATAGCAACTATGTGATATACATGTAGCTATAGCAACTACGTGATATACATGTAGCTATAGCAACTATGTGATATACATGTAGCTATAGCAACTACGTGATATACATGTAGCTATAGCAACTATGTGATATACATGTAGCTATAGCAACTATGTGACTGTTAGTTAATTATATTGAACAATGTGTATTCCTTGAGGGTATGCTACTGTACAAGTAATTGCAATTCTGTCTCTTCTGTCTATCATGCATGTTTGGTTCTGAGAGAGAAGGTTGACAGCACTGTCGCCAGTGTAACTGTATGTATCATCATTGCAGCTATTGATTATAATAAACATATTCATGATGAAGGTATTGATTATAATAAACATATTCATGATGAAGGTATTGATTATAATAAACATATTAATGATGAAGGTATTGATTATAATAAACATATTAATGATAAAGCTATTGATTATAATAAACATATTCATGATGAAGGTATTGATTATAATAAACATATTAATGATAAAGCTATTGATTATAATACACATATTAATGATAAAGCTATTGATTATAATAAACATATTCATGATGAAGGTATTGATTATAATTAACATATTAATGATAAAGATATTGATTATAATAGGCTTCCTAAAGCTTAACGCTTATTGATGGTGATATTTGTTAATTTGATGCTATTGTCTGTTGACCAGTCTCAGCCCCTTTTTCAGAAACGTGACATTATGAATATCTCATTGGTTCATTCTGTATTCCCTGTGTGTAGCAAATATACAGACTAATGACATGGTGATTTCTAATCCATCTCTCGGTGTAACACATGCTACAGCTGTACTCCCTACTGACGTTGTTGACTTGGTTCTTTCCTATCTCAACCAGTGCTTTTTCAGATGCTTCATTGCGTATTAGGTTGAATATTTATGTCACTCTCTCACCTACAGGTCCTGGCTTTTACCATATTGGACTTGGTCGTCCACAATGATTATTATGAAACAAACTGTGGATTTTGTGTGGAAATAAATGTTGCAAAGTGCTGCACCAACACTAGTCTAGGTGCAGGTTTTTATTTGCTTCACAGCATTGAACATGGATGAGAACGCCGCCGGAGGAGATGGCTGCCTTTTTACGGGCTCTATCAGGAATCAAGGTAAGAACCAAGTGCAGACTGTGTGAAGTAACAATGTCATTGCGACAGGTCACGGCAGGCAAGGGTCGATCATCCAGAGTAGTAGCAAGGTACTGGACGGCAGGCAGGGTCAGGGATGGGCAGAATGGTCAGGAGGGCGGGTACAGGGTCAGGACAGGCAAGGGTCGATAATCCAGAGTAGTAGCAAGGTACTGGACAGCAGGCAGGGTCAGGGACGGGCCGAATGGTCAGGAGGGCGGGTACAGGGTCAGGACAGGCAAGGGTCAAAAACCAGGAGGATGAGAAAAAGAGAGACTGGGAAAAAACAGGAGCTGACAGGACGAACGCTGGTAAGCTTGACAAACAAGACAAACTGGCCACAGACAAACAGAGAACACAGGTATAAATACACAGGGGATAATGGGGAAGATGGGTGACACCTGGAGGGAGGTGGAGACAGGTGAAACAGATCAGGGCGTGACAAGCTCCTAATCAATTGTGCTATTTTGTGTGTTTTTTCATGTAGTTTGTAACTTATTTTGTACATAATGTTTCTGCCACCATCTCTTATGACCCGAAAAGAGCTTCTGGATATCAGAACAACGATTACTCACCTCGAACTGGACAAAGATTTTTCTTTAACGAGTCGGTTGCGAAGGATGTACTCCAGACACCGGACCAGGCCCAAATCCCAGCATTTGCATGAAGAAACAATGCCTATACAGAGGACGCAGGTCCGGGTGCCTTGTTAGACTTGTCGGCGAGCAGGTAACCCACCTCTACCATCCGTCCTATTGGCCAACGTGTAATCATTGGAGAATACACTGGATGAGCTCCGTTCAAGACTGTCCTACCAAGACTGTCCTTAAAACAGTTTCACCAAGTTGTGGCTGAACGATGACATGGATAATATAAGGTTGGCTGGTTTTTCCGTGCATCAGCAAGACAGAACAGCTGCCTCCGGTAAGACAAGGTGTGGCGGTCTATGTCTATTTGTCAATAATAGCTGGTGCGCAAAATCAAATATTAAGGAAGTCTCAAGGTTTTGCTCCCCTGAGGTAGAGTATCTCATGGTAAACTGTAGATCACACTATTTACCAAGGGAGTTGATCTTTATTTTTCACTACATCTCAGTGCAAGAGGCTGCAGTACCTAGTTTGAATCCAGGCAGCAATGTCATATGGGTGTCACTGCAGTACCTAGTTTAAATCCAGGCAGCTTCACATCTGGCCATGATTGGGAGTCCATAGGGCGGTGCACAGTTGGTCCAGCGTCGTCCGGGTAGGCAGTCATTCTAAATACGAATTTGTTCTTAACTGACTTGCCTAGTTAAATAAAGGTTACATTTAAAAAAATATTATTTACCACCACAAACCGATGCTGGCACTAAGACCGCACTCAATGAGCTGTATAAAGCCATAAGCAAACAAGAAAATGCTCATCCAGAGGCGACACTCCTAGTGGCCGGGGACTTTAATGCAGGGAAATCTGTTTCACCAAGTTTCTACCAGCATGTTACACGTGCAACCAGAGGGGAAACATTTTTTACAAGCAAAAACTAAAGCAGGCAGTACCAGTGATACGTAATACGGAAGTGGTCAGATGACGCAGATGCTAAGCTACAGGACTGTTTTGCTATCACAGACTGGAATATGTTTGTAAAGCTATGATTGTCCAAAACGGGTCCCCACCCGTCTTCTACTGTTGTTCTCCTCTGCAGTCGTCCGGTATACGGTGACTTGTCGTGTAGTCCTGAACAGAACTGCAGAGTTGATTCTACTTCCATTCGCTCTGGAAGATGCTTCTTTGAAGATAGGCTAGCCAGCCGTGTCGATGGTTACCAGTGGGGTGACGAGGGTAGCATACTCTGGTGGTTTTGAGTAGTAGTAGTATGGTTCTACTGTAATTCACTTTTCTAGATACTTTACTAAGGACACCTAATCAGCCGTACCAGTGATTGTCCGGGAGGTGACTTTATCGTCTCTACCTCGTGTTGAGAATCAGAGTTCAAACCGCTTTAAACGTGAGCTGCAGCTCTATGTCTCTCTGGTCTGAGATGTTAATTCTTAACCCATCATTTTACACAGTTTGTTCAAAAGGGGCGGTTTCGTCAGGCTGACACGCTCTCTGACCACACTCAAGGGGGCGGTGACTACTTACTGTGCACAGTTCATTTCCTCTTATAGTTTCTAAAATCACAACCCCCTCCTAACAAAAACACTTTCATCAGGTTTCATATAGCATGCGCAACGCAGAGGATGGACATTTCGTACATGTAGTGTGTATACTTTTCAAGTTACAGTATTTCCTTTATAACAGTGTTCTTTAGACCGCTTTTGACCATTCCCCACATGCTGAATGTTCTGTCCTTGATTTACAACAGGGTGTGAGGTGCTAACCCCCAAAAATATTTGCCATCGGTCCTCAGATCCTCAAAAATTCCTACAGCTGCACCATCAAGAGCATCCTGACTGGTTGCATCACCGCCTGGTTATGGCAACTGCTCGGCCTCTGACCGCAAGGTGCTACAGAGGGTAGTGCATACGGCCCAGTACATCACTAGGGCCAAGCCTCCTGCCATCCATGACCTCTATACCAGGCTGTGTCAGAGGAAGACACTAAAAATTGCCAAAGACTCCAGCCAACCTAGTCATATACTGTTCTCTATGCTACCGCACGGCAAGCAATACTGGAGTGCCAAGTGTAGGTCCAAAAGGCTTCTTAACAGCTTCTACCCCCAAGCCATAAGACTGCTGAACAGCTAATCAAATGGCTACTTAACAGCTTCTACCCCCAAGCCATAAGACTCCTGAACAGCTAATCAAATGGCTACTCGGACTATTTGCATTGACCCCCCACCCCTTTTTTTACGCTGCTGCAACTCACTATTTATTAAATATGCATAGTCGCTTTACCCCTACCTACATGTGCATAT
Source organism: Oncorhynchus clarkii lewisi (assembly GCF_045791955.1). Classification (NCBI taxonomy): domain Eukaryota; kingdom Metazoa; phylum Chordata; class Actinopteri; order Salmoniformes; family Salmonidae; genus Oncorhynchus; species Oncorhynchus clarkii. The sequence goes on along the minus strand of NC_092163.1, from coordinate 32,834,741 downwards.
TACCTCAACTACCTCGACTAAACTGTAGCCCTGCACATTGACTCTGTACCTGTATCCCCTGTATATAGCCTTGTGGTGGTATTTTATTGTTGCTCTTCTATTTTTTTTATTTTTGTTCATTTAGTAAATATTTTTCTTGACTCTTGACTTATTTTAAAAAAATGCCATTGTTGGTTCAGGGCTTGTATATTAGCCTTTCACCGAAATGTCTACACCTGTTGTATTCGGCACGTGTCAAATATAATTTGATTTGAAAGCTTGTGTCTGAGAAAATGACTGATAGTGAGTAGTCTCAATAATAAGTAGTCTGTTTTAATGCAGCAGTCTGGTTTTTGTAGCAAATAGCCTATAATTATTGACTGACCTTGGAATTTCTCTGCTGTTGTTTCTTTTTGCTACACAGTCTCGCTAACACCAGCCTCTACGTCATCCTGTCACACCCTGACCATGTTTTGCTTTGTATGTTTCTATGTTTTGGTTGGTCAGGGTGTGAGCTGAGTGGGCATTCTATGTTACATGTCTAGTTTGTCTAGTTCTATGTTTGGCCTGATATGGTTCTCAATCAGAGGCAGGTGTTCGTCATTGTCTCTGATTGGGAACCACATTTAGGTAGCCTGTTTGGTGTGGGGTTTTGTAGGTGATTGTCCTTGTTCCTGTCTCTGTGTTACTTTGCACCAGTATTAGGCTGTTTCGGTTTTCGTGTTACGTTTATTGTTGTATTTGATTCTTGTTTACCTTGTTTTATTAAACATGGATCGCAATAGCCACGCCGCATTTTGGTCTGACTCTCTTTCACGTACAGAAAACCGTGACACATCCAAGCTAGTGGCTACTGCACTAAAGAGCCAATCAAGAATTGCATGTTGCGTGAGTTTTGGACATCTCAATTGCAGAACAAAAAATGACATTTCCCCTGTCTTCTATTTGTAAAGGTAGGCAGAAACACCCATATGTATCAACCATCCTATAGTAAGAGTTCTGATCTAGGATCAGGTCCCCTCTGTCCAGGTAATCTTATTTGTGGTGATCTACAGTAAATGGCAAACCTGATCCTAAATCTGATCTCCTACTATTGAGACACTCTTCTCTTACTTTTATTAAATCACCACTGGGCAAGCAACCCATTGCAAAGCCACAGCTATCGAGCTAGCCCTAACACCAACATCCACCCACCACTAGGCTGTCACAGAACAGCACCCGGTTTCCCAAAAGTATCTTAACGCTAAGTTCCTCCTATGGTTCTAACCATAAACGTAGCCTTAAGATGCTCTTATGAAACCGGGCCCATATCTGTGAGAGCTGTACTGGTCTGATAAGATGCCAAAGCCACAAAGAGGTCCAGTGATATTCAGGTGGTGAGCCACACATCTGACATGCTGCCGTCACCTTTTACAAGCATTTCAACAACCTGCTTCATTACGCTGTGGAGCATCAACAGCATTAAGTCCCTGTTTGGAGCAACAGTCAGCAAGATTGTAACCAAAGGCATCTGACTTGACATAATGCTGAGGACTGGGAGTTTGTTTGTGGTCCAAGATCAAGGGCTGAGTTGACTCCAATACACTTGAACATATCCAGCAAATGTTTATATGAATTTGGTAAACATTTCAATAAATGTAGTGTGGAGTGATGGCCATCGCCTCCTAAATACTACCACAAAAACCTCAATCCCCATATGGCATTGCTGCCTGGGGGCGTGGCCTTCTAATTAGACAGACTTGTAAAGGTGTGTGAGGGCACACAGCCAAGGTAACTAAGTAGCCTTCATAGAGATAGATATCAGTGCCAATATAGTGTTTGTGACAGCATAGGCAGAGCCATTGAGGCTACAACCCATTGGAATCCCCACCCAGTTGACTACTTGACTACATTCAAATGTCGGATGATGGCAATGTCCAATAACAATGGCAATGTGCATCCTAAAATGTGTTATATCCACGATGAGTCCTCTATCTATAACTATGGTAGCCTTGCACAAGCCTTGGCTTGTGGGAGCTGGAACGGCTCATAGGAGCAGGAGCCTATCTCTTGTAGATGACATGGAGCCAGTGGGTTTGGCGACGAGTATGAAGCGAGGGCCAGCCAACGAGAGCATACAGGTCGCAATGGTGGGTAGTATATGGGGCTTTGGTGACACAACGGATGGCACTGTGATAGACTGCATCCAATTTGTTGAGTAGTTTGTTGGAGGCTATTTTGTAAATGACATTGCAGAAATCGAGGATTGGTAGGATGGTCAGTTTTACAAGGGTATGTTTGGCAGCATGAGTGAAGGATGCTTTGTTGTGAAATAGGAAGCCAATTCCTAGCTCCAACAGTGCAGTAACAATACACAACCATACACACATCTAAAAGTAAAATAATGTAATTAAGAAATATACAGTATAAATATTAGGACGAGCAATGTCAGAGTAGCATTGAATAAAATACAGTAAAATAGAATACAGTATATAAATATGAGATGAGAAAAGCAGTATGTTAACATTATTAAAGTGACTAGTGTTCCATTATTAAAGTAGCCAGTGATTCCATGTCTATGTATATAGGGCAGCAACTCTAAGGTGCAGGGTTGAGTTGCCGGGTGGTACCAGGCTAGTGATGGCTATTTAACAGTGATGGCCTTGAGATAGCAGCTGTTTTTCAGTCTCTCGGTCCCAGCTTTGATGCACCTGTACTGACCTCGCCTTCTGGATGATAGCGGGGTGAACAGGCAGGGTGGTTGATGTCCTTGATGATCTTTTGGCTTTCCTGCGACAATGGGTGATGTAGGTGTCCGGGAGCGCAGGCAGTGTGCCCCCGATAAATGCATTGGGCAGACCGTACAGCCCTCTGGAGAGCTTCGTGCTGCTCCCTGTACCCACTGAGTGCTAGTGAGCATGTGATGTTGGGCAGACCGTACCACCCTCTGGAGAGCCTCGTGCTGCTCCTTGTACCCACTGAGTGCTAGTGAGCATGTGATGTTGGGCAGACCGTACCACCTTCTGGAGAGCCCTGTGCTGCTCCCTGTACCCACTGAGTGCTAGTGAGCATGTGATGTTGGGCAGACCGTACCACCCTCTGGAGAGCCCCGTGCTGCTCCCTGTACCCACTGAGTGCTAGTGAGCATGTGATGTTGGGCAGACCGTACCACCCTCTGGAGAGCCTCGCTCTGCTCCCTGTACCCACTGAGTGCTAGTGAGCATGTGATGTTGGGCAGACCGTACCACCCTCTGGAGAGCCTCGTGCTGCTCCCTGTACCCACTGAGTGCTAGTGAGCATGTGATGTTGGGCAGGCCGTACCACCCTCTGGAGAGCCCCGTGCTGCTCCCTGTACCCACTGAGTGCTAGTGAGCATGTGATATTGGGCAGACCGTACCACCCTCTGGAGTGCCTCGTGCTGCTCCCTGTACCCACTGAGTGCTAGTGAGCATGTGATGTTGGGCAGACCGTACAGCCCTCTGGAGAGCCTCGTGCTGCTCGCTGTACCCACTGAGTGCTAGTGAGCATGTGATGTTGGGCAGACCGTACCACCCTCTGGAGAGCCTCGTGCTGCTCCCTGTACCCACTGAGTGCTAGTGAGCATGTGATGTTGGGCAGACCGTACCACCCTCTGGAGAGCCTCGCTCTGCTCCCTGTACCCACTAAGTGCTAGTGAGCATGTGATGTTGGGCAGACCGTACCACCCTCTGGAGAGCCCCGTGCTGCTCCCTGTACCCACTGAGTGCTAGTGAGCATGTGATATTGGGCAGACCGTACCACCCTCTGGAGTGCCTCGTGCTGCTCCCTGCACCCACTGAGTGCTAGTGAGCATGTGATATTGGGCAGACCGTACCACCCTCTGGAGTGCCTCGTGCTGCTCCCTGCACCCACTGAGTGCTAGTGAGCATGTGATGTTGGGCAGACCGTACCACCCTCTGGAGAGCCTCGCTCTGCTCCCTGTACCCACTGAGTGCTAGTGAGCATGTGATGTTGGGCAGACCGTACCACCCTCTGGAGAGCCTCGCTCTGCTCCCTGTACCCACTGAGTGCTAGTGAGCATGTGATGTTGGGCAGACCGTACCACCCTCTGGAGAGCCTCGCTCTGCTCCCTGTACCCACTGAGTGCTAGTGAGCATGTGATGTTGGGCTGTGTAAACCAGATGCAACCCGGATACAGACGTCCATGAATCTGCGTATGTGAACGTGAATACCTTGGAAACAACAACATCTTGGACACAGTCTCCAGTTGTTATTATACCTCAATGGTCTCCTCTGACTGTCTGTTAGCATGCAGCTCCTCAAACTGTTGTTATTATACCTCAGTGGTCTCCTCTGACTGTCTGTTAGCATGCAGCTCCTCAAACTGTTGTTATTACTGTATACCTCAGTGGTCTCCTCTGACTGTCTGTTAGCATGCAGCTCCTCAAACTGTTGTTATTATACCTCAGTGGTCTCCTCTGACTGTATGTTAGCATGCAGCTCCTCAAACTGTTGTTATTACACCTCAGTGGTCTCCTCTGACTGTCTGTTAGCATGCAGCTCCTCAAACTGTTGTTATTATACCTCAGTGGTCTCCTCTGACTGTCTGTTAGCATGCAGCTCCTCAAACTGTTGTTATTATACCTCAGTGGTCTCCTCTGACTGTATGTTAGCATGCAGCTCCTCAAACTGTTGTTATTACACCTCAGTGGTCTCCTCTGACTGTCTGTTAGCATGCAGCTCCTCAAACTGTTATTATACCTCAGTGGTCTCCACTGACTGCCCGGTAGCATGCTGCTCCTCAAACTGTTGTTATTATACCTCAGTGGTCTCCTCTGACTGTCTGTTAGCATGCTGCTCCTCAAACTGTTGTTATTATACCTCAGTGGTCTCCTCTGACTGTCTGTTAGCATGCAGCTCCTCAAACTGGCAGCTCTCTTCCAACCTCACTGACTGTGTCAAAGGGACAGGAATCATCTGCATCAGCCTATACCAGGGCAATGGGACCCTCAACACGTCTAGGGCAGTGGGCCCCAGGTCCAAGAATGTGACCAGGTTGGACTACAGCTTCACCTGCTGTTCAAAGAAGGTAGAGCTGTTGGTAGTGGACAGGTCAGGCAACGTGGGTGTGTGTCTGGGCTTGGAGTTAGTACTACATCCACCCAGGTCTCTGTCACCAACACTACAGCTGTACCTGTAGTTAGTACTACATCCACCCAGGTCTCTGTCACCAACACTACAGCTGTACCTGTAGTTAGTACTACATCCACCCTGGTCTCTGTTACCAACACTACAGCTGTACCTGTAGTTAGTACTACATCCACCCAGGTCTCTGTCACCAACTCTACAGCTGTACCTGTAGTTAGTACTACATCCACCCAGGTCTCTGTCACCAACACTACAGATGTACCTGTAGTTAGGACTACATCCACCCAGGTCTCTGTTACCAACACTACAGATGTACCTGTAGTTAGTACTACATCCACCCAGGTCTCAGCCACCAACACTACAGCTGTACCTGTAGTTAGTACTACATCCACCCAGGTCTCTGTCACCAACACTACAGCTGTACCTGTAGTTAGTACTACATCCACCCAGGTCTCAGTCACCAACACTACAGATGCACCTGTAGTTAGTACTACATCCACCTTTGTCTCTGTCACCAACTCTACAGCTGTACCTGTAGTTAGTACTACATCCACCCAGGTCTCTGTCACCAACACTACAGCTGTACCTGTAGTTACTACTACATCCACCCAGGTCTCTGTCACCAACACTACAGCTGTACCTGTAGTTAGTACTACATCCACCCAGGTCTCTGTCACCAACACTACAGCTGTACCTGTAGTTAGTACTACATCCACCCAGGTCTCTGTCACCAACACTACAGCTGTACCTGTAGTTAGTACTACATCCACCCAGGTCTCTGTCACCAACACTACAGCTGTACCTGTAGTTAGGACTACATCAACCCAGGTCTCTGTTACCAACACTACAGATGTACCTGTAGTTAGTACTACATCCACCCAGGTCTCTGTCACCAACACTACAGCTGTACCTGTAGTTAGTACTACGTCCACCAAGGTCTCTGTCACCAACACTACAGCTGTACCTGTAGTTAGGACTACATCAACCCAGGTCTCTGTTACCAACACTACAGATTTACCTGTAGTTAGTACTACATCCACCCAGGTCTCTGTCACCAACACTACAGCTGTACCTGTAGTTAGTACTACGTCCACCAAGGTCTCTGTCACCAACACTACAGCTGTACCTGTAGTTAGGACTACATCAACCCAGGTCTCTGTTACCAACACTACAGCTGTACCTGTAGTTAGGACTACATTCACCCAGGTCTCTGTCACCAACACTACAGCTGTACCTGTAGTTAGTACTACATCCACCCAGGTCTCAGTCACCAACACTACAGCTGTACCTGTAGTTAGGACTACATCAACCCAGGTCTCTGTTACCAACACTACAGCTGTACCTGTAGTTAGGACTACATTCACCCAGGTCTCTGTCACCAACACTACAGCTGTACTTGTAGTTAGTACTACATCCACCAGAGGGCCACCTTTGACTCTGTCCCTGTATCTAAGGGTCTGTGTGATGCTTTCTCTCCTCCTGTGGAATAGAGTAGAGCTGTAGAGTTGTATTCGTTCATGTAGGTAGATGTCATGTGGAACAGTGGAATCAGTGCAGAGAGAGTTGTGTCATTAGATGTAACCAGTATGTATATGTTATGTTGTAATAAAAGACAGGGTGGAAATGTGAACGTTTTGTCATAAAACGTGGAGGGTTTTTATTCTTCTTTCTCTTAAATCTGTCAAACTGGAACAATGGAGATGTTGTTAGAACTTCTGCTTTTTCATTCTGAGAAACTCTTCACAGTCAGTATAGATGAAAAAAGACCCCTACTGTAGATGGCCACGGAAGGAAGATTCCCCTAGGTTCAGATCTAGGATCAGGTTTCTCTCCCCCAATCCTAACCATAACCATGTGTGGTGGAAATTCAAAACCGACCTAAGATCAGCGTCTAGGGACAACTTCCCCCCACACCACCAGTCACAGAGTGAGAGCCATAATGTGCTCTCCATTTGAAGGCTGGGGGTGCTGTAAACTCAGTCAGGATATATGTAGTGTATATGTCAATTAACAGGATCCCCATTTATTTTAGCACATCAAAAATCGGGACCCTGTGAATTCATACATACATCATATAGCATGATATATAGTAATGTAATGTATTATATTATCACACTAAGGCTGGTGGGAGTCATATAATGTATTATATTATCACACTAAGGCTGGTGGGAGTCATATCATGTATTATATTATCACACTAAGACTGGTGGGAGTCATATCATGTAGTATATTATCACACTAAGACTGGTGGGAGTCATATCATGTATTATATTATCACACTAAGACTGGTGGGAGTCATATCATGTATTATATTATCACACTAAGACTGGTGGGAGTCATATCATGTATTATATTATAAAACTAAGACTGGTGGGAGTCATATCATGTATTATATTATCAAACTAAGACTGGTGGGAGTCATATCATGTATTATATTATCACACTAAGACTGGTGGGAGTCATATCATGTATTATATTATCACACTAAGACTGGTGGGAGTCATATCATGTATTATATTATCACACTAAGACTGGTGGGAGTCATATCATGTATTATATTATAAAACTAAGACTGGTGGGAGTCATATCATGTATTATATTATCAAACTAAGACTGGTGGGAGTCATATCATGTATTATATTATCACACTAAGACTGGTGGGAGTCATATCATGTATTATATTATCAAACTAAGACTGGTGGGAGTCATATCATGTATTATATTATCACACTAAGACTGGTGGGAGTCATATCATGTAGTATATTATCACACTAAGGCTGGTGGGAGTCATATCATGTATTATATTATCAAACCAAGGCTGGTGGAGTCATATCATGTATTATATTATCAAACTAAGACTGGTGAGAGTCATATCATGTATTATATTATCAAACCAAGGCTGGTGGGAGTCATATCATGTATTATATTATCAAACTAAGGCTGGTGGGAGTCATATCATGTATTATATTATCACACTAAGGCTGATGGGAGTCATATCATGTATTATATTATCACTTCAGTTGAAACACATGTTTAATACTGATGAGCGCTGTGAGAAACATACATGTTTAGATTGGCTGGTGCAAGTCACGTGATGACCAGTGTGGTGTTGATTTGACAGTTTCCTCTTCACTGTGGTTAACTGTTTAAAACATGTATCACTATAATAAGTCACACAGATGCAGGACAGTCCAGAGAGAACACATAGATACAGACTTATATTAGAGCTGATATAAGTAGAAGTTACTGAATTTCACCACCAGTGTGTTAAGATGTCAGAGGGAGTCGATGAAATCTCGGATGGATTTGAAGACGATGAATCCGATGCAATGAAGAACACAGACATTGATGACCAAAATTATTCCAACGTAAGAGCCTTCAAGCCCAGTACAAGAGATGGAGCTGTTGCTTCAGGTAGGATTGCACGAACACACACACACAAGCACACACAAGCACACAAACAAATACAGGTGTGATAACCCTGTAGAACTCTAGCTTTATTTGTCTCAATCCTGGATGATACAGTAAAACACATTACCAAAGATCTTTAATCATTTGTGATTCAGTACATGTTCAGTGGTGGAAGAGACCCTCTGGAGTTGCTGCAGTGTGTCTGGGGCTGCTGTGTGTTCTCCTACTGGCTGGGATCATAGGCCTGTCTGTCTACTGTAAGTTTAGTATGTTCTTACTGAGACTTAAAGAGCCTACTTAATCATACTTACTCATTAATGGTGTTTTAGTTACATGTTTCATCAACTTTACCCTTTTACAGATGGAGTCATTGGTCACCAGCTACAGTCCAGTTACAACAACCTGACTAAAGAGGGAGACCAGCTACAGACCAGTTACAACAACTTGACTAAAGAGAGAGACCAGCTACAGGCCAGTTATAGCCTTCTGATTAAAGAGAGAGACCAGCTACAGACTGAGAGAGATTTTCTTAGTGGGAGGCTTACCAATCTCGGTGAGTAAACACACAGTAGTACATATTCATTAATCCCACATACTTTATCGTGTGCTGAATTTTTTACTTTAGTATCCTGTGTGGTTAATTGAAAGAAATTAATGTTTTCATCTTGTAGAACAAACCTGTCCCAAAGGCTGGCAGAATTTTGAATCCAGTTGGTACTTCCTGTCTGATGATACTAAAACCTGGAAGGAGAGCAGAGAGGACTGTCTGGAGAGAGGAGCAGACCTGGTGATCATAAACAGTGATAAGGAACAGGTGAGAGAGAGAGAGATTATATATAGATATATAAATATATACAGAGAGAGAGAGAGAGAGAGAGAGAGAGATTATATATATATATATATACATATATATATATATATATACATACAGACAGAGAGAGAGAGGATATGGGTGTGCTAGGGGTATACGTATATTTATTTATCTTTCTCAACAACAGGAGTTTCTCTTCAACCTCAACAAGGGAGTCTGGATTGGTCTGACTGACTCTGTTACTGAGGGGACCTGGAGATGGGTGGACGGCACCCCACTGACCACCCCAAGGTAATATACTACTGCTCTAATAACACTGACTAACCCAAGGTAATATACTACTGCTCTAATAACACTGACCAACCCAAGGTAATATACTACTGCTCTACTAACACTGACCACCCCAAGGTAATATACTACTGCTCTAATAACACTGACCAACCCAAGGTAATATACTACTGCTCTAATAACACTGACCACCCCAAGGTAATATACTACTGTTATAATAACACTGACCACAGTGTAGGGAGAAGGGCTGATTCTCTGTGTTGTTCATACTCTAGGTCAACAAAGTTGAATTTAAACTGAAACATTTCTGTACATTATTTAGGATTGTGATGTTCTAACTGTGACACCTGACTGTTTTTAACCCTGTAGGTACTGGTATTAACCATGATATCTGACTGTTGTTAACCCTGTAGGTACTGGTATTAACCATGATATCTGACTGTTTTTAACCCTGTAGCTACCGGTATTAACCATGATATCTGACTGTTTTTAACCCTGTAGGTACTGGTATTAACCATGATATCTGACTGTTTTTAACCCTGTAGGTACTGGTATTAACCATGATATCTGACTGTTTTTAACCCTGTAGGTACTGGTATTAACCATGATATCTGACTGTTATTAACCCTGTAGGTCCTGGTATTAACCATGATGTCTGACTGTTGTTAACCCTGTAGGTACTGGGATTAACCATGATATCTGACTGTTGTTAACCCTGTAGGTACTGGTATTAACCATGATGTCTGACTGTTGTTAACCCTTTAGGTACTGGTATTAACCATGATATCTGACTGTTTTTAACCCTGTAGGTACTGGTATTAACTATGATATCTGACTGTTTTTAACCCTGTAGGTACTGGTATTAACCATGACATCTGACTGTGTTTAACCCTGTAGGTACTGGTATTTACCATGATATCTGACTGTTATTAACCCTGTAGGTACTGGTATTAACCACGACATCTGACTGTGTTTAACCCTGTAGGTACTGGTATTTACCATGATATCTGACTGTTTTTAACCCTGTAGGTACTGGTATTAACCATGATATCTGACTGTTTTTAACCCCGTAGGTACTGGTCTCCACATCAGCCTGATAATGGTGATGGCAAACCAGAATATGGTGAGGAGGACTGTGTTCACATACGTAACAATCAGAGTCATCTGGAGGCGTGGAATGACTTGTCATGTGGCATCAAACTCAACTGGATTTGTGAGAAAGTGCTTTAACATCACCATGACAACATACTGTAACACATACAGTAGCCTAGAGTGCAAACAACTTCCTCCTTCATTCTCTCTCATTCTCTCTGTCTGTCTCTCTCTCTCACACACACACCATCACACACCCTCATTCAGACATGCGCTCGAACACATGCATGCACGTACACTAACGCACACACACACACACACACCTATTGTTGTATTTGTTTGTGGTATCATTTTAATAAAAGTCTTAATTTGCTTCTTGTAGCTTCATTCAACATTAATTCAGTACATTTGACTTTGTGCATTCACATAATATTCAATTAAAATATATTCTACAGATATTTACATGCTCCAATTCAGGCCTGGTGATGACATTCTCAACAGTACCAAACCACCATTACATACACTGTATAGGAGGGGACTGTATCACCAATCAATGAGTGTAGTAGAGATATCAAACAATGTTACTTAATAATATTTAACAGTCAGTCTTAGTTGTCAAGTTACATATAAGCACAATATCAAATGCTCATATTTGACTGTTGTTACCTTATATGGGTCCCAAAAGAGGGAAGGGAAGTGGATATTTCCAGTGGTTCAACCAGCTGTCACTCAAAAACTCCTCAACCAATCAGGTTGATCCTCACTGGTTAAGCATACCCACCCTCAATAACCACTTGGTGTAATCTTGTGGTGAAAAATCTATTGTCTGGTCATTATAATGACCCATGTTTGTAGTCCTGGACCTCCTGAACATGTTGATGTATATTTGGGAGTAAACAGAGGGTCCAAATCAGCAGAAAGGTGAAAGGAAGGAGGAGTTCTGGAAACTCCCTGAATTATCTTGGGGCTGTTACATATGATATTTAATATATGTTAACAGCTAGTCTTTGTTCTCCACTTCCCCTCTATGATCTATATCTTCCTGTATGATAGTGTCCTGTCCATCATCACAAATAGCAAGTCCCATTCCCTGGGCAGGAGGAATGTTTTGAGATATACTCTGGACAAGATGACCATGTAGAGACATGGAATGATTTATATTGTTCTGCAGAAAATGGTTTAACAATAACCACTGGAACAATCTCTCACAAGCACAAACACAGTGTGCAAACTTGTTATATTTTTGCATTAGCATAGCCACAACTACCGGTGTCATTTTGTTGATACTTCCCTAGAGTTAACACCTATAGGAGTCACACAGACAGAGACACACAGAGGATTCAGAGATATCACAAGAAGCAGAGAATTAACGTATAGAGGGCTTGCAGTTGATGTACGACGCCTCCTGGCAGCCAAGTTGGAAGACCACCACATTAATTCTAGAATCAGAGACTTAATGTATAGTAGACCTACATAGAAAGAAAGACTTAGGTACTGTTAAAGATGTCAAAGGTCATCTATGCTGAGCCAGATATGAACAAGAATGTAAAATTTGACAGAGGTGAGATGGAGGAGAGGATTGTAGATATCTACATCAGTGCAGACACCCTGAGAGACGGTGAGACCAACACCAAGAGAGAAGAGACAGCAGACACTGCTCCTAATAATGGACCAGGAGCCCAGCACTCAGGTAACCCACACACACACACACACAAACACACACACACACACACACACACACACACACACACACACACACCCACACACACACACACACACACACACACACACACACACACACACACACACACACACACACACACACACACACACACACACACACAAACACACACACAAACACACACACACACAAACACACACACACACACACACACACACACACACACACACACACACACACACACACACACACACACACACACACACACACACACACACACACACACACACACACACACACACACACACACACACACACACACACAAATAACAACGTAAAAGTAGGTGTTTCTGGGGCTGCTGTGTGTTCTACTGGCTGGGATCATAGGCCTGTCTGTCTACTGTGAGTTTGTCTCCAAGTTCATTGCTTATCACCTAATTGTAAGAAGTGCTGGTTACTAAGCCTATTTACCAGGTGTTTTACTTAGTAACTATGTGTTTATACTTTATAGATAACAGAGTCATCAAAGATTTTGAGGATAAAAGGAATAACCTGTTCCAGAGTTTCTCCCTTTTTAAAATCAACGCAACTGAAGAGAGAGACCAGCTACAGACCAGATACAACAACCTGACTAGAGAGAGAGACCAGCTACAGACCAGATACAACAACCTGGCTGAAGAGAGAGGCCAGATACAGACCAGATACAACATCCTGACTAAAGAGGGAGACCAGCTACAGACCAGATACAACAACCTGACTAAAGAGAGAGACCAGATACAGACCAGATACAACATCCTGACTAAAGAGAGACCAGTGGAACAAGGAAGATTGACTAGAGGTCAAGGGTCAGGCTATTGTGGATAATAGAGTGTTTCGTAACAGTTAAACAGTTCATTTGGGAGGTATTTTATCTGTTACATGTGTCAAGTTTTGAAATCAGAGATAAACAAATACACATGGCATATAATTAGGCATGCCTCTCCATTCTTTTGAATTAAATTGAGTAAACTCTAAACATATTGCAGTGCTTGTTGGGATGACACTTCACTCTGAAGCCTGCAGCCTTGCTTGCTTGGCCAAAATGGCTGTTGGAGGGTCTAATTATCCCCTACCCCAGGGTTCCACAAATGGCAGCCCGCGGGACAAATTTGGTCCAAGGGTGATTTTATTTGGCCCCTATGTTTTCTGACAAAATAAAACGTAATTGTTAAAAGACTGTAAAAACACCAGCAAATCAGCTCCAAGTGATTTTTATTTTGGAAATCTGTTTCAAAGTGTTCCCACGCACAATAAAGAGATATATGTGGTTGTACACAAATGTAAGCAAGGTTTGAAATGAGTCAAATATTATATCTGTTTGGCCTTCCTACGGTATATTTGCAGTCTACAAATTTTAGTAATTTTGTTCCACACCCCTTCCCATCTGGCTAAGAAAAAAAATGGACCCGAATCTAGTGGCCCTCACCCTCGATAATTTTCACTCCCTCAGCTTTGGGATGCTTGTGTATACGGCAGAGGCACACGTGAACATGCAAATTGAGATCCAAGGAGAAGGGAGTGATTTGGAATTCAGCTGATGTCATATGTATTGTGCATCTGCATGTGTGTGTTTGATGGTATTTACTTACCGGAGTTTGCGGAGCCTCCCAAATGAGAGACTACGCCAGTCAGCTGGTAGTAACCATTCACTGACTGTACTGGCTTCTGCTTCTGTAAGAAAACACATGTGATCATAGAATTCTCATTTCCTCTACAGTCCACCACACTGTCTACAGTCTACTATAGTACTAGTCTACTACAGGTCTACTACATCGTGTACTCTTCATAACTATCTCAGTGTCCTGTCATAACTTATTTTTCACTGGTTTCACTCTCTCTATCTCTCTCTCTCTTCTCACCACTGAGCCTGTCAGCAACACTTTCCCTGGTTCCTGCTCATTTGAATCTGAGGGGTCAAATTTACATATCAAGAACTGTGAAAACGTGGTCACTTGTCTGAATTGCTCTGGTCTAAAACAGCTCCCATACATCACTAAAGATATCTGAGAAACATTTTAAATTGCAGCTTCCAGCTTCTCTGTCAGCAGGACCGTTTTGGGAGTGGGTGGTTTGTGTGGTGTTGGAGCAAGAATAGTGTTATGGTGCCATGACCTACCTGAACAGCAGAGGGCGCTGTCTTTGGCCGCTCCAGGTGGGCTGGAGACTTGGCTGGCGAGGGTCTGGGGGATGGACCCCTGGATGCTGGGGGCCTGGTTGGTGAGGGCCTGTGGGCTGGCACTGTGCAGGTGTGGCACCATGTCCCCACAGAGGGTGGAGAGCCTCAGCTCCGAAGGAAACAAAAGAGGAGCCTCCACAGGAAGACTGTGTTGAGATATACTCTGGACAAGATGACCATGTAGAGACATGGAATGATTTATATTGTTCTGCAGAAAATGGTTTAACAATAACCACTGTAACAATCTCTCACACTCACACACACACACACACACACACACACACGCGCGCACATGCACACACACAGTATGCAAACTTGTTCTATTTTGTTGTATTAGCATAGCCACAACTACCCGTGTCATTTTGTTGATACTTCCCTAGAGTTAACACCTACAGTAGTCACACAGACAGAGACACACAGATGACTCAGAGACAGAGATGTCACAAGAAGCAGAGACTTAACGTATTGAGGTCTTTCAGTTGACGTACGACACCTCCAGGTGACCATGTTGGAAGACCACCACATTAATTCTAGAAGCAGATACTTAATGTATAGTAGACCTACATAGAAAGAAAGACCCAGATATTGTTAAAGATGTCAAAGGTCATCTATGCTGAACCAGATATGAACAAGAAGTTCAAGTTTGACAGAGGTGAGATGGAGGAGAGGATTGTGGATATCTATGTCAGTGCAGACACCCTGAGAGACGGTGAGACCAGCACCAAGAGAGAAGAGACAGCAGACACTGCTCCTAATAATGGACCAGGACACCAGCACTCAAGTAACACACACACACACACACACACACACACACTCTCACCAAATAACAACGTAAACGTCTCTTGTTTGTTTCCACAGAGCCTGATAGATCAGGGAAGAGACCCTTCCTAGTTGCTGCAGTGTGTCTGGGGCTGCTGTGTGTTCAACTGGCTGGGATCATAGACCTGTCTGTCTACTGTGAGTTTGTGTCTAAATTCATTGATTATCACCTAGTTGTAAGACGTGCAGGTTATTAGGCCTATTTACCTGGTGTTTTACCTAGTAACTCTGTGTTTATACTGTGTAGATAACAGAGAAATCACAGATTCTGAGGATAAAAGGAACAACTTGTTCCAGAGTTTTTCCCTTTATAAAATCAACACAACTGAAGGAAGAGACCAGCTACAGACCAGATACAACAACCTGGCTGAAGAGAGAAAGACCAGCTACAGATCAGATACAACAACCTGACTAAAGAGAGAGACCAGTTATAGACAGTTACAACAATCTGACTAAAGAGAGAGACCAGTTATAGACAGTTACAACAACCTGACTAAAGAGAGAGACCAGTTATAGACAGTTACAACAATCTGACTAAAGAGAGAGACCAGTTATAGACAGTTACAACAACCTGACTAAAGAGAGAGACCAGTTATAGACAGTTACAACAACCTGACTGAAGAGAGAGACCAGTTACAGACCAGATACAACAACCTGACTAAAGAGAAAGACCAGCTACAGATCAGATACAACAACCTGACTAAAGAGAGAAAGACCAGCTACAGATCAGATACAACAACCTGACTAAAGAGAGAGACCAGTTATAGACAGTTACAACAATCTGACTAAAGAGAGAGACCAGTTATAGACAGTTACAACAACCTGACTAAAGAGAGAGACCAGTTATAGACAGTTACAACAACCTGACTGAAGAGAGAGACCAGTTACAGACCAGATACAACAACCTGATTAAAGAGAAAGACCAGCTACAGATCAGATACAACAACCTGACTAAAGAGAGAAAGACCAGCTACAGATCAGATACAACAACCTGACTAAAGAGAGAGACCAGTTATAGACAGTTACAACAATCTGACTAAAGAGAGAGACCAGTTATAGACAGTTACAACAACCTGACTAAAGAGAGAGACCAGTTATAGACAGTTACAACAATCTGACTAAAGAGAGAGACCAGTTATAGACAGTTACAACAACCTGACTAAAGAGAGAGACCAGTTATAGACAGTTACAACAACCTGACTGAAGAGAGAGACCAGTTACAGACCAGATACAACAACCTGACTAAAGAGAAAGACCAGCTACAGATCAGATACAACAACCTGACTAAAGAGAGAAAGACCAGCTACAGATCAGATACAACAACCTGACTAAAGAGAGAGACCAGTTATAGACAGTTACAACAATCTGACTAAAGAGAGAGACCAGTTATAGACAGTTACAACAACCTGACTAAAGAGAGAGACCAGTTATAGACAGTTACAACAACCTGACTGAAGAGAGAGACCAGTTACAGACCAGATACAACAACCTGATTAAAGAGAAAGACCAGCTACAGATCAGATACAACAACCTGACTAAAGAGAGAAAGACCAGCTACAGATCAGATACAACAACCTGACTAAAGAGAGAGACCAGTTATAGACAGTTACAACAATCTGACTAAAGAGAGAGACCAGTTATAGACAGTTACAACAACCTGACTAAAGAGAGAGACCAGTTATAGACAGTTACAACAACCTGACTGAAGAGAGAGACCAGTTACAGACCAGATACAACAACCTGACTGAAGAGAGAGACCAGTTACAGACCAGATAAAACAAAAAAGTCATTCTCTTCTGACTGAAGAGAGAGACCAGTTACAGACCAGATAGGTGAGATATAAACTGTGATACATTAGAAGTAAAATCAAAAGTCATTCTATGTATATCAATGGGTTTATGAGTATGAAGATACTGGGTATGTTTCTCAATGTGTAAACCTTTGCTCTACAACAGAGCAGCATTTTCAAAAGGTGGAGAAACTTGGAGAAAGGAGTCAGTCAAAAATACAGTAGATATTACCATTAGGAGTCAGTTAGAAAGGTAATCATACAGGAGATATTACCATTAGGAGACAGTTAGAAAGGTAATCATACAGTAGATATTTCCATTAGGTGTCAGTTAGAAAGGTAATCATACAGTAGATATTACCATTAGGTGTCAGTTAGAAAGGTAATCATACAGTAGATATTACCATTAGGAGTCAATTAAAAATACAGTAGATATTACCATTAGAAGTCAGTTAGAAAGGTAATCATACAGTAGATATTACCATTAGGAGTCAGTTAGAAAGGTAATCATACAGTAGATATTACCATTAGGAGTCAATTAAAAATACAGTAGATATTACCATTAGGGGTCAGTTAGAAAGGTAATCATACAGTAGATATTACCATTAGGAGTCAGTTAGAAAGGTAATCATACAGTAGATATTACCATTAGGAGTCAATTAAAAATACAGTAGATATTACCATTAGGGGTCAGTTAGAAAGGTAATCATACTGTAACGGTTTTCTTCGTCCTCCTCTGACGAGGAGCATGAAATGGCGGACCAATGCGCAGCGTTGTATTTGTTCAGGATGTTTATTTTACTGAACACTGAAAATACAAAATAACAACCTGAAATAAACGAAAACCGAAACAGTCCTGAAAGGTGCAGAAAATACTAAACAGAACATAGTCACCCACAAAACACAGGTGGGAAAAGGCTACCTAAGTACCATTCTCAATCAGAGACAATGAACGACACCTTTCCCTGATTGAGAACCATACCAGGCCAATCACATAAACACAACATAGAAAAAAGAACATAGACTACCCACCCCAACTCACGCCCTGACCAAACTAAAACAAAGACATAACAAAGGAACTAAGGTCAAAACGTGACAGCTCCTGACTGACGGGCGGCTCTGGCAGCTCAGGATAGCCGGGAGGACCTGGAGGGAGGAGACGGAGAGACAGCCTGGTGCGTGGGGCTGCCACAGGACCCACCAGGCTGGGGAGACCTACAGGAGGCCTGGTGCTTGGAGGATGATATGTTACTGTATAACCAGCCAGGACATGTTGCTGTATAACCAGACAGGACATGTTACTGTATAACCAGCCAGGACATGTTACTGTATAACCAGCCAGGACATGTAGTGTAGGGCAAAACACATTAAGTTCACCAATAAGGGTTTGGAAAACCCTGCTTTAAGGCACTGTATCCATAGTCAGAAAACATAGTTTAAAATGTGTGAGTCCATCTATACCAAGACAGATATGACCAATAAGGTTTGACAGAGTTGAGAAATCTGTCGGCATCTTAATCTGAAGATTTAAAGGGGAACTTTAAGGGGAACGTCCATAGTAAATCTCAACACCGTCCTCCTGCACTCTATCATCAGGCTGTCCTTTCCCCCAGTAACTAAACAACACAGAGAACCAGACAGTCGGACAATGTGGTAAAAACATCCTCCTCAATTATATACAGTCCTATGTTTTCTCAGCTTAAAAGACACACTCTGTAAGATGATCAGACGATTATCAAGACCATCAATACATTTTTTATTTTACTCTTTCAATTACATGTTCATGTGTCAATATTACCTGCTATCTATAATACATCTCTAGTTCTCATTGAATTACATTCATTATTTTTAAACATACATTTTGATGAATATGATTGGAAGCAATACATCATTGTTGTTTTGTATCTCCATATCACAAGGTAAAATGGTAAAATATCTCACCCTCAGTAAAAGAGTCAGTCAGACCAATCCAGACTCTCAGGTGGAGGTTGAAGACAAACTGTCACTTTGAATATATTTTAAAATACTTCCCAAATATAAGTGTACTGATGAAAATACTTGTTCAAACACTGTCAACCTCTCTCTCTCTCTCACCTCTCCCCTCCCTCTCTCCCCTCTCTCCTTCTCTCTCTCTTCTCTCTCACCTCTCTCCCCCTCCCCCTTACCTCTCTCCCCTCCCTCTCTCCTCTCTCCCCCTCCCTTCCTCTGTCCTCTCTCACTCTCCCCCCTCTCTCTCTCAACTGTTCCTCTATGCTGTTTATGATCACCAGGTCTGCCCCCCTCTCTCTCTCTCACTCTTTCTCTTCTCTCTCACCTCTCTCCCTCCTCCCTCTCTTTTCTCTCTCACCTCTCCCCTCGCTCCCTCTCTCTTCTCTCCCCTCCCTCCCTCTCTTCTTTCTCCCCTCCCTCGCTCTGTTCTCCCTCACTCCCTCTCTATATCTCTCTCTCTCTACCCCTCCCTCCCTCCTCCCTCCCTCCCTCCCTCCCTCCCTCCCTCCCTCCCTCCCTCTGTCTCTCTATTCTCTCACCTCTCCCCTCCTTCTCTCTCTCTATTCACTCTCTCTCTTCAGTCAGGTTGTTGTATCTGGTCTGTAGCTGGTCTCTCTCTTCAGTCAGGTTGTTGTATCTGGTCTGTAGCTGGTCTCTCTATTTATTCAGGTTGTTGTATCTGGTTTGTAACTGCTCTCTTTCGTTATTCAGGTTGTTGTATCTGGTCTGTAACTGGTCTCTCTATTTATTCAGGTTGTTGTATCTGGTCTGTAACTGGTCTCTCTCTTCAGTCAGGTTGTTGTAACTGGTCTGAAGCTGGTCTCTCTATTCAGTCAGGTTGTTGTAACTGGTCTGAAGCTGGTCTCTTACTTTAGTCAGGTTGTTGTATCTGGTCTCTAACTGGTCTCTCTCTTCAGTCAGGTTGTTGTAACTGGTCTGAAGCTTGTCTCTCTATTCAGTCAGGTTGCTGTAACTGGTCTGAAGCTGGTCTCTCTATTCAGTCAGGTTGTTGTAACTGGTCTGTAGCTGGTCTATCTATTCGGTCAGGTTGTTGTAACTGGTCTGAAGCTGGTCTCTCTATTCAGTCAGGTTGTTGTAACTGGTCTGTAGCTGGTCTGTCTATTCGGTCAGGTTGTTGTAACTGGTCTGAAGCTGGTCTCTCTATTCAGTCAGGTTCTTGTATCTGGTCTGTAGCTGGTCTCTCGCTTTAGTCAGGTTGCTGTAACTGGTCTGTAGCTGGTCTGTCTATTCAGTCAGGTTGTTGTAACTGGTCTGAAGCTGGTCTCTCTATTCAGTCAGGTTATTGTAACTGGTCTGTAGCTGGTCTGTCTATTCGGTCAGGTTGTTGTAACTGGTCTGTAGCTGGTCTCTCTATTCAGTCAAGTTGTTGTAACTGGTCTGAAGCTGGTCTCTCTATTCAGTCAGGTTGTTGTAACTGGTCTGAAGCTGGCCTCTCTATTCAGTCAGGATGTTGTAACTGGTCTGTAGCTGGCCTCTCTCTTTAGTCAGGATGTTGTAACTGGTCTGTAGCTGGTCTCTCTCTTTAGTCAGGTTGTTGTAACTGGTCTGTAGCTGGTTTCTCTCTTTAGTCAGGTTGTTGTAACTGGTCTGTAGCTGGTTTCTCTCTTTAGTCAGGATGTTGTAACTGGACTGTAGCTGGCCTCTCTCTTTAGTCAGGTTGTTGTAACTGGTCTGTAGCTGGTCTCTCTCTGTTGAGTCATGATCAACAGTGACTCCATCTGTATAAAGGAAAAGTTAATCAAACATGTAACTAAAACACCATTAATGAGTAATTATAATTAAGTAGGCAACTTAAGTCTCAGTGACAACATACTAAACTCACAGTAGACAGACAGGCCTATGATCCCAGCCAGTAGGAGAACACACAGCAGTGCAGCAACTCCAGAGGGTCTCTCCCACCACTGAACATGTACTGAATAACAAATGATTAAAGATCTTTGGTAATGTGTTTTACTGTAACATCCAGGATTGGGACAAATAAAGATATAGTACTACAGGGTAATCTCACCAGTTGTGTGTGTGTGTGTGTGTGTGTGTGTGTGTGTGTGTGTGTTGTGTGTGTGTGTGTGTGTGTGTGTGTGTGTGCGTGTGCGTGTGCGAGTGCGTTGTATCTGGTCTGTAGCTGGTCTCTCTCTGTATTCAGGTTGTTGTATCTGGTCTGTAGCTGGTCTCTCTCTTCAGTCAGGTTGTTGTATCTGGTCTGTAGCTGGTCTCTATTTATTCAGGTTGTTGTATCTGGTTTGTAACTGCTCTCTTTCTTTATTCAGGTTGTTGTATCTGGTCTGTAACTGGTCTCTCTATTTATTCAGGTTGTTGTATCTGGTCTGTAACTGGTCTCTCTCTTCAGTCAGGTTGTTGTAACTGGTCTGAAGCTTGTCTCTCTATTCAGTCAGGTTGCTGTAACTGGTCTGAAGCTGGTCTCTCTATTCAGTCAGGTTGTTGTAACTGGTCTGTAGCTGGTCTGTCTATTCGGTCAGGTTGTTGTAACTGGTCTGAAGCTGGTCTCTCTATTCAGTCAATTTGTTGTAACTGGTCTGTAGCTGGTCTGTCTATTCGGTCAGGTTGTTGTAACTGGTCTGAAGCTGGTCTGTCTATTCAGTCAAGTTGTTGTAACTGGTCTGAAGCTGGTCTCTCTATTCAGTCAGGTTGTTGTAACTGGTCTGAAGCTGGTCTCTCTATTCAGTCAGGATGTTGTAACTGGTTTGTAACTGCTCTCTTTCTTTATTTTGGTTGTTGTATCTGGTCTGTAACTGGTCTCTCTATTTATTCAGGTTGTTGTATCTGGTCTGTAACTGGTCTCTCTCTTCAGTCAGGTTGTTGTAACTGGTCTGAAGCTGGTCTCTCTATTCAGTCAGGTTGTTGTAACTGGTCTGAAGCTTGTCTCTCTCTTTAGTCAGGTTGCTGTAACTGGTCTGTAGCTGGTCTCTCTATTCAGTCAGGTTGTTGTAACTGGTCTGAAGCTGGTCTCTCACTTTAGTCAGGTTGTTGTATCTGGTCTCTAACTGGTCTCTCTCTTCAGTCAGGTTGTTGTAACTGGTCTGAAGCTTGTCTCTCTATTCAGTCAGGTTGCTGTAACTGGTCTGAAGCTGGTCTCTCTATTCAGTCAGGTTGTTGTAACTGGTCTGTAGCTGGTCTGTCTATTCGGTCAGGTTGTTGTAACTGGTCTGAAGCTGGTCTCTCTATTCAGTCAGGTTGTTGTAACTGGTCTGTAGCTGGTCTGTCTATTCAGTCAGGTTGTTGTATCTGGTCTCTAGCTGGTCTCTCGCTTTAGTCAGGTTGCTGTAACTGGTCTGAAGCTGGTCTCTCTATTCAGTCAGATTATTGTAACTGGTCTGTAGCTGGTCTGTCTATTCGGTCAGGTTGTTGTAACTGGTCTGAAGCTGGTCTCTTTATTCAGTCAGGTTGTTGTAACTGGTCTAAAGCTGGTCTCTCTATTCAGTCAGGATGTTGTAACTGGACTGTAGCTGGCCTCTCTCTTTAGTCAGGTTGTTGTAACTGGTCTGTAGCTGGTTTCTCTCTTTAGTCAGGATGTTGTAACTGGACTGTAGCTGGCCTCTCTCTTTAGTCAGGTTGTTGTAACTGGTCTGTAGCTGGTCTCTCTCTGTTGAGTCATGATCAACATTGACTCCATCTGTATAAAGGAAAAGTTAATCAAATATGTAACTAAAACACCATTAATGAGTAATTATAATTAAGTAGGCAACTGAAGTCTCAGTTACAACATACTAAACTCACAGTAGACAGACAGGCCTATGATCCCAGCCAGTAGGAGAACACACAGCAGTGCAGCAACTCCAGAGGGTCTCTCCCACCACTGAACATGTACTGAATAACAAATGATTAAAGATCTTTGGTAATGTGTTTTACTGTATCATCCAGGATTGGGACAAATAAAGATATAGTACTACAGGGTAATCTCACCTGTTGTGTGTGTGTGTGTGTGTGTGTGTGTGTGTGTGTGTGTGTGTGTGTGTGTGTGTGTGTGTGTGTGCGTGTGTGCGTGTGCGTGTGCGAGTGCGAGGGTGCTCAAATACAGTAACTTCTACTTCTAACCTATACGTCTGTACCTGTGTCTTCTCCCTGCACTGATTATTCTTTTGGGTCCCAACCCCTAATGTGTCTCTACCTTAATTAATGCTGTCATTGAATGGGCGGTATAAACCAAATATAAACTCATAATTGTGCATTCAAAATTGTATTTCAATGACCTGAATGATGAGGATGAAGATGTCACACCCTGATCTTTTTCACCTGTTCTTGTGATTGTCTCCACTCCCTCCAGGTGTCGCATATTTTCCCATGTGGATTAATCCCTGTGTTTCCTGTTTCTCTGTGCCAGTGTATTTATCCCTGTGTTTCCTGTCTCTCTGTGCCAGTGTATTTATCCCTGTGTTTCCTGTTTCTCTGTGCCAGTGTATTTACCCCTGTGTTTCCTGTTTCTCTGTGCCAGTGTATTTATCCCTGTGTTTCCTGTTTCTCTGTGCCAGTGTATTTATCCCTGTGTTTCCTGTCTCTCTGTGCCAGTGTATTTATCCCTGTGTTTCCTGTTTCTCTGTGCCAGTGTATTTATCCCTGTGTTTCCTGTCTCTCTGTGCCAGTGTATTTATCCCTGTGTTTCCTGTTTCTCTGTGCCAGTGTATTTACCCCTGTGTTTCCTGTTTCTCTGTGCCAGTGTATTTATCCCTGTGTTTCCTGTTTCTCTGTGCCAGTGTATTTATCCCTGTGTTTCCTGTCTCTCTGTGCCAGTGTATTTATCCCTGTGTTTCCTGTTTCTCTGTCCCAGCGTATTTATCCCTGTGTTTCCTGTCTCTCCGTGCCAGTGTATTTATCCCTGTGTTTCCTGTCTCTCTGTCCCAGTGTATTTATCCCTGTGTTTCCTGTCTCTCTGTCCCAGTGTATTTATCCCTGTGTTTCCTGTCTCTCTGTCCCAGTGTATTTATCCCTGTGTTTCCTGTCTCTCTGTCCCAGTGTATTTATCCCTGTGTTTCCTGTCTCTCTGTGCCAGTGTATTTATCCCTGTGTTTCCTGTCTCTCTGTCCCAGTGTATTTATCCCTGTGTTTTCTGTCTCTCTGTGCCAGTGTATTTATCCCTGTGTTTCCTGTCTCTCTGTGCCAGTGTATTTATCCCTGTGTTTCCTGTCTCTCTGTGCCAGTGTATTTATCCCTGTGTTTCCTGTTTCTCTGTCCCAGCGTATTTATCCCTGTGTTTCCTGTCTCTCTGTCCCAGTGTATTTATCCCTGTGTTTCCTGTCTCTCTGTGCCAGTGTATTTATCCCTGTGTTTCCTGTCTCTCTGTGCCAGTGTATTTATCCCTGTGTTTCCTGTTTCTCTGTGCCAGTGTATTTACACCTGTGTTTCCTGTTTCTCTGTGCCAGTGTATTTATCCCTGTGTTTCCTGTTTCTCTGTGCCAGTGTATTTATCCCTGTGTTTCCTGTTTCTCTGTGCCAGTGTATTTATCCCTGTGTTTCCTGTCTCTCTGTGCCAGTGTATGTATCACTGTGTTTCCTGTTTCTCTGTGCCAGTGTATTTATCCCTGTGTTTCCTGTCTCTCTGTCACAGTACGTCTTGTATGTTCAAGTCAACCAGCGTGTTTTTCCCCTGCCCTACTTTTCTATTCTCTTCTACTAGTCCTCCCAGTTTTGACCTTTGCCTGTTTTCTGGACTCCATTCCCACCTGCCTGACCATTCTGTCTGCCCTGACCTCGAGCCTGCCTGCCAGTCTGTACCTCTGGATCTCTGAACTGTTTTTGACCTTTTGCTTGTCCATGACTATTATCTTGCCTTCCCCCTTTGGATTGTTAATAAATATCTTGGGCTCGAACCATCTGCCTCCTGTGTCTGCATCTGGTTCTCCTTGTGCCCCTATTGAAGAAGGTGATTGAATTTAGAACAATAGTGTAGGAATTGCTATTTCTCTGTCCTGCACGCACACCCCAAAAATACACAGAATTCTCACAGATCAGATATGCCCCAACAAAAAAATGTTGATTAGATATTAATTTAAAATCTTCCAGTCCTCTAAATGTACAGTGCCTTGCGAAAGTATTCGCCCCCCTTGAACTTTGCGACCTTTTGCCACATTTCAGGCTTCAAACATAAAGATATAAAACTGTATTTTTTTGTGAAGAATCAACAAGTGGGACACAATCATGAAGTGGAATGACATTTATTGGATATTTCAAACTTTTTTAACAATTTAAAAAACTGAAAAATTGGGCGTGCAAAATTATTCAGCCCCCTTAAGTTAATACTTTGTAGCGCCACCTTTTGCTGCGATTACAGCTGTAAGTCGCTTGGGGTATGTCTCTATCAGTTTTGCACATCGAGAGACTGAAATGTTTTCCCATTCCTCCTTCTTGCAAAACAGCACGAGCTCAGTGAGGTTGGATGGAGAGCATTTGTGAACAGCAGTTTTCAGTTCTTTCCGCAGATTCTCGATTGGATTCAGGTCTGGACTTTGACTCGGCCATTCTAACACCTGGATATGTTTATTTTTGAACCATTCCATTGTAGATTTTGCTTTATGTTTTGGATCATTGTCTTGTTGGAAGACAAATCTCCGTCCCAGTCTCAGGTCTTTTGCAGACTCCATCAGCTTTTCTTCCAGAATGGTCCTGTATTTGGCTCCATCCATCTTCCCATCAATTTTAACCATCTTCCCTGTCCCTGCTGAAGAAAAGCAGGCCCAAACCATGATGCTGCCACCACCATGTTTGACAGTGGGGATGGTGTGATCAGGGTGATGAGCTGTGTTGCTTTTACGCCAAACATAACAATTTGCATTGTTGCCAAAAAGTTCAATTTTGGTTTCATCTGACCAGAGCACCTTCTTCCACATGTTTGGTGTGTCTACCAGGTGGCTTGTGGCAAACTTTAAACAACACTTTGTATGGATATCTTTAAGAAATGGCTTTCTTCTTGCCACTCTTCCATAAAGGCCAGATTTGTGCAATATACGACTGATTGTTGTCCTATGGACAGAGTCTCCCACCTCAGCTGTAGATCTCTGCAGTTCATCCAGAGTGATCATGGGCCTCTTGGCTGCATCTCTGATCAGTCTTCTCCTTGTATGAGCTGAAAGTTTAGAGGGACGGCCAGGTCTTGGTAGATTTGCAGTGGTCTGATACTCCTTCCATTTCAATATTATCGCTTGTACAGTGCTCCTTGGGATGTTTAAAGCTTGGGAAATGTTTTTGTATCCAAATCCTACTTTAAACTTCTTCACAACAGTATCTCGGACCTGCCTGGTGTGTTCCTTGTTCTTCATGATGCTCTCTGCGCTTTTAACGGACCTCTGAGACTATCACAGTGCAGGTGCATTTATTCGGAGACTTGATTACACACAGGTGGATTGTATTTATCATCATTAGTCATTTAGATCAACATTGGATCATTCAGAGATCCTCACTGAACTTCTGGAGAGAGTTTGCTGCACTGAAAGTAAAGGGGCTGAATAATTTTGCACGTCCAATTTTTCCGTTTTTGATTTGTTAAAAAAGTTTGAAATATCCAATACATGTCGTTCCACTTCATGATTGTGTCCCACTTGTTGTTGATTCTTCACTTTATGTTTGAAGCCTGAAATGTGGCAAAAGGTCGCAAAGTTCAAGGGGGCCGAATACTTTCGCAAGGCACTGTAATTATTGGCGGAGAGTCACGTCATTAGCGGAGAGTCAGGCGGCATTGGTTGGTCGGAGAGTCATGCGGAGAGTCATGGGGTGGCAGGTATCCTAGAGGTTAAAGCGTAGTAACCGAAAGGTTGCAAGATCAAATCGCTGAGCTGACAAGGTAAAATTATGTTGATCTGCCCCTGAACAAGGCAGTTAACCCACTGTTCCTATAGGCTGTCATTGAAAATAAGAATTTGTTCTTAACTGACTTGCCAAGTTCAATATAATAAAAATGATGCATTGAAGAGGAATAAGATTGAGTCACAATCCATGCCAGGCACACCTGTGAGGAACTCCATCTCCTGTACTTGATGAAAATACCTGTCTATTTGTGGAAGAATCACCCTGATTAACTCTTTAGTCATATCACAGTTTACCTACTTTATGGTTTTGCCCACACCTAGCGACCTGTAAATTATATGAGAAAAAATATACAATTTGATTTGGAATGGCAAGCCAGACAAAATTAAAAGGGCCTATTGTCTAAGCCCATGTTCATGAATGGCCTTTTCCCCTTTAATCAAATTAAAACCGCACATTTTCAGTTATTTGAAAACAAAATCATCTCCAAAATATCAATATCTTTTAAACATGAACATGAAAATGAGATTGTGAACTCACCTTTGAGAATGAGAATGATAAATTACAGCAGTTAATACATTCATTCAATACATTGGAATAGAAAAGAAGCCATCCACACATGATGAAATATTAGCAGGAGAATAGACTCTTCATAGCCCGGCTAATGTAGGCTGAAAATTCACCCAACTTGCACGACTTTACAATTGATCCCTAGTTTTGGTCTCAAGTAAGCATGGTGTGTGAAGAGCGTTTAAATAAAATAAGCATTGTTTGTGAAAAAAAACACCAGGAATATATAGACCGAGACCTATGAACACTTAAAAAACGAGAGTCAGGGTTAGTACTTTGTATATATAATTGGTTATCCTGACCTGGATGTCATCATAGGACACCACAATCGTTGGGGACGCAGAGCAGTACCATTCTGCTCATCTGATGAAGGTGCACGTGAATCAGTATCACCCATTATTTGCAGAGACAGATACTTGTATATTTTATTTAACTAGGCAAGTCATTTAAGAACAAATTCTTATTTGCAATGACGTCCTAGGAACAGTGGGTTAACTGCCTTGTTCAGGGACAGAACAACAGATTTTTACCTTGTCAGCTCAAGGATTTGATTCAACAACCTTCCGGTTACTGGCCCAACGCTCTAACCACTAGACTACATGCCGCCCCAACTGGGATGGATCCCGAGGCAAATGTGGCTGACTAGTGAACCTCCAGGTGTTCATCATTAATACTGTGTCCAAGACTGATGCATCCCGAAAAAACATTCAAGACAGAGTTAATGAGTACTTGAGGTCACTGAGAAAGTCTTGACATGGCCTGCTCTCCCTTATGTAAGGAATTAAGCATCTTTGCCATGATTACTATGTACTGTGGGCTATGTACTGTGGGCTACTATGTACTGTGGGCTATGTTTACTATGTACTGTGGGCCATGTTTACTATGCACTGTGGACTATGTTTACTATGTACTGTGGGCTATGTTTACTATGTACTGTGGGCTATGTTTACTATGTACTGTGGGCTATGTTTACTATGTACTGTGGGCTATGTTTACTATGTACTGTGGGCTATGTTTACTATGTACTGTGGGCCATGTTTACTATGTACTGTGGGCCATGTTTACTATGTACTGTGGGCTATGTTTACTATGTACTGTGGGCTATGTTTACTTGTCAGACTACACAGTAGATTATTAAACGTTTGCATTTTGAAATAGTAAAAAATAAAATAATAATCAATAACATGTTTCTACCACGGTGTGTTTCTGGTTGATGGCCAATATTAAGTACAGTCAAATGCATTTGTGAATTAAATCACTTTATTGTTTAATTAATTAAGGCTCCTTTCTCTTTTATGTGCTGGAGTTATTTTAAGAATAAAGTAGGCTAATGAAGGCAACAAATTGTTGCTTACTGAAACTCCCAATGTCATCCAAATGTTACAATAGGATTTGAAGCAAAAGTCTACCTGTGTATGGTCAACTATTTCAGCACCGTTTTGTGCTGCTCTGAGAAAAGCAAGACAACTTAATAAACATATACATTTTAAAAGTAATTCAAAAATATATTTATATTGTACCACTGTAGATGTTGCAGGCAGTCAGAGAAACTTCAATGTATTCAATGCTTAAGTACTATAAAACCAGATTTGCCCAACCCCTACAAATATATGAATTTATTATTATCCCTGCATTATCATTGTATAAAAGCCCATTAGATATTAATTTAGAATCCTCTAAATGTAATTAGATCTACTATTGTAATTTGTTGATCTGAATTAATCTGCAAGTATTTTCATTTTGAGTTTCCGGTAAACTCTTTGTTTCCTTTCATGTGTCCAACCAATTATTATTGGGTTATTCACCATGGCAACCAGTGAAATGTATTTCTGAGTTAGGTTGGCTTGTTTTCAGAATTCACAACGAAATGCCTCCAGCTGTCCATCACCACTGTAAATATAAAGAGTGGTTATAGAGGGTGAGCGTGTATGTGTGTGTTTGTGCGAGAGAGAATCGAAACACACACAGTAACGTGTGTAAATGAGTTCCGAGAGCAGATCTGTTATCCAACGATTAGTTTCATATTAAAAACGGTTAAATGTTTCTCAAAGATGCTCTCTGGTGGTCAAACTAGCTCTAACGAGCGTTAATGGCAACAATGTCTGACACTTAAATAATAAATAATGTGCCATAGAATTCTGCGGCAGCCCGCAAGTTTTTAAGAAAGAACCACTGGAGGAGTTGGCAAGACAGCTCTAAACAGACCTGGGACTCTAGCTAGTAGGAGTTGGCAAGACAGCACTAAACAGACCTGGGACTCTAGCTAGTAGGAGTTGACAAGACAGCACTAAACAGACCTGGGACTCTAGCTAGTAGGAGTTGGCAAGACAGCACTAAACAGACCTGGGACTCTAGCTAGTAGGACTTGACAAGACAGCACTAAACAGACCTGGGACTCTAGCTAGTAGGAGTTGGCAAGACAGCACTAAACAGACCTGGGACTCTAGCTAGTAGGAGTTGACAAGACAGCACTAAACAGACCTGGGACTCTAGCTAGTAGGAGTTGGCAAGACAGCACTAAACAGACCTGGGACTCTAGCTAGTAGGAGTTGACAAGACATCACTAAACAGACCTGGGACTCTAGCTAGTAGGATTTGACAAGACAGCACTAAACAGACCTGGGACTCTAGCTAGTAGGAGTTGGCAAGACAGCACTAAACAGACCTGGGACTCTAGCTAGTAGGAGTTGACAAGACAGCACTAAACAGACCTGGGACTCTAGCTAGTAGGAGTTGGCAAGACAGCACTAAACAGACCTGGGACTCTAGCTAGTAGGAGTTGACAAGACAGCACTAAACAGACCTGGGACTCTAGCTAGTAGGAGTTGGCAAGACAGCACTAAACAGACCTGGGACTCTAGCTAGTAGGAGTTGGCAAGACAGCACTAAACAGACCTGGGACTCTAGCTAGTAGGAGTTGGCAAGACAGCTCTAAACAGACCTGGGACTCTAGCTAGTAGGAGTTGGCAAGACAGCACTAAACAGACCTGGGACTCTAGCTAGTAGGAGTTGGCAAGACAGCACTAAACAGACCTGGGACTCTAGCTAGTAGGACTTGACAAGACAGCACTAAACAGACCTGGGACTCTAGCTAGTAGGAGTTGGCAAGACAGCACTAAACAGACCTGGGACTCTAGCTAGTAGGAGTTGACAAGACAGCACTAAACAGACCTGGGACTCTAGCTAGTAGGAGTTGGCAAGACAGCACTAAACAGACCTGGGACTCTAGCTAGTAGGAGTTGACAAGACATCACTAAACAGACCTGGGACTCTAGCTAGTAGGAGTTGACAAGACAGCACTAAACAGACCTGGGACTCTAGCTAGTAGGAGTTGACAAGACATCACTAAACAGACCTGGGACTCTAGCTAGTAGGAGTTGACAAGACAGCACTAAACAGACCTGGGACTCTAGCTAGTAGGAGTTGGCAAGACAGCACTAAACAGACCTGGGACTCTAGCTAGTAGGAGTTGACAAGACAGCACTAAACAGACCTGGGACTCTAGCTAGTAGGAGTTGACAAGACAGCACTAAACAGACCTGGGACTCTAGCTAGGGTTGGGTTAAGTTTAGGTAAGAATAATTGTTTAAGGGTTGGAGTGAGGTTAGAAAACAAAATTTATGCCAGCAACCTTTTGTTATGCCTTCCATTCAACACCAATTTATCACCTAGCAAGTGTGTTTAACACGCACTGGGCACTGTAAGCTCTGCCCACTGACCATTGAGCTATAATTGAACCAATCACATTCAGTATGTCCTTGAGACAGAGCTGCCCTCAGGGCAAGATTGAATACGGAAAACTGTCCCTAACCAATCTGGATTGTTGTTTGAGGTTTAAGCTAAATCTCTACCACCTGTTCACATTCTTTTAAACCAACACTTTGTCCATCTGCTGGTGAATAAGAGAAACAGCATTTAGCATTTAAATAAACCGATAACCAAACCAAAAACAACATGGAAGCTATCAAAAAACTATGAAGATGAAGGCACTTAAAATGACTTTATTGTGGTCGTACATATAATGAAACAACATACAAAAAATGAATGTAAAAAGAAACAAGAATACAATGGAGCATATTATCTACAATATTGTATGTATACTGCATAACTTTGCTCTTCAATAAAACATATTTGTTCATTGAACAATATATTTTAAAATGTTATAGATTGGGTTGCCAGGTGGTGGTGTCATACATGACCGATGACATCACAATGGTCTTAAAGCCAATTTGAACAATGGGTTAATGTGGAAATGTATCAGTCTTCATTGGTTATCGACATGGCTTGTTTCTGCTGGTGCAAAAAGGTATGAAATCAGGTCATTTAATCAATGAACAACTACTATAATTCTGGAGTAGTACGTTTCTCTTAAACCTAGTGGGAAGAATAAAAGTAGAATTACATTCTGATTGACGAATACGTAAAAAGTGTACATGAAATGTACATGAAGTTCTGCTATTGCAAATGTCACTCAATGTAACCTGTCTATACTGTGTTATTTGAGCTTTAGGATAGATACCTATGATTCTCCATTTAGGCCAACCTCTTCCTACTCTTATGACCCCCCTCTTCCATTGGCTGGGGATCTGGGAAAAAAGTATTTTTCCTTGTCAACAGAAAAAACGTCAGAAAGCAAATTCAGTTGATGTGGAGCAGAAGACAAGAAAGAAGAAGGAGAGGGGCACTTCATCCCCCTCTCCAATTCCATCTGACCGTTCTGAACGGAATGGCTCCGCTACCTCTGACCCCTCACCCTCTGACCAACTCTCCTCCCTCCATCCACCTCCCTCTCCTGTTAAATGTTCCTCTCAGCCTTGCTCTCCTGCTAAACAACCCTCTGTACCCCGGTCACCTGCCAAAAACCCTTCCCCAGTGAAATCCTCTCCAGTGGTGTCCCAGCCTAGTTCTTCCTCTCCTACCAACCCTCTGGACCGTCATGGAGACACCAGTCAGCAGGGCACAACAGTCAGGTAATCCAAACATAAAGTACAGTGCCATCCTAGAGTCTCTTTGGAGAGTTGGGTTTAGTGCTACCAGACCAGGGCCAGTGTTAATCAACAGTATGAGTGCTAATCTAGGATCAGGTCCTCTCTGTCCATAATAATCTGATTCATTGATCTATGATCTAAAATGCAAAACTGGTCCTAGATCAGACTCCTACTCTGAGACACTTGATAAACACAGTCCCAGAAAGTTATTTTCCTCAAACTGTAGTTTTAGCCTCTTCTGTCTACATCTAGTGGATAAAGAGAGTACTAACCTATTGACCTGGTCTACTTGGTACACTGCATGTATATGGACAGCAGTACTCAGCTGTGTTTATAGTACAATACAGTATTTAATAGAGAGACTGTGTAGAGTGATAATATCTGTGTTGGAGGCGTTAGACCTGTTTCTCTCCTTCCTCCAGACCTCTGTCCCTTCAGGAACACTCTAGTCCAATGCCCCAGAGACCAGTCTCAGCCACCAGAAGCATGACTCTTCCCAGGGCCAGCTCAGCCACCAGAAGCATGACTCTTCCCAGGGCCAGCTCAGCCACAAGAAGCATGACTCTTCCCAGGGCCAGCTCAGCCACAAGAAGCATGACTCTTCCCAGGGCCAGCTCAGCCACCAGAAGCATGACTTTTCCCAGGGCCAGCTCAGCCACCAGAAGCATGACTCTTCCCAGGGCCAGCTCAGCCACCAGAAGCATGACTCTTCCCAGGGCCAACTCAGCCACCAGAGGGT
The DNA here is from genome assembly GCF_045791955.1 of Oncorhynchus clarkii lewisi. NCBI lineage: Eukaryota > Metazoa > Chordata > Actinopteri > Salmoniformes > Salmonidae > Oncorhynchus > Oncorhynchus clarkii. The sequence continues at coordinate 32,801,491 of NC_092163.1, read as the reverse complement.
CAGAAGAGACCCAGGGGGCCAGAGGAGAATGGGGGGAACTGGTCAACATGGAACTCCTTGGGTAAACCACAACACACTGCAAATGCATTGAATATAAGTTCTTTATTGTTTAGAGATCAGTGTCTGATATACTATGGGGATAAGGCTTACTATCTAGCATGTCCGTTTTATTAGATATTTATAAACCCATGAATTATGTCAATCTTGGTCTAAAGGACATCCCCTGCCATTATCATCACTTTATAGAGATGTGAAGGTTATGATTAATCTCTATGTGTGTACTGATGACTGTTTCTTCTTCACAGGTTGCCTAACATTGGCAACACTTGCTTCCTTAACGCCACCCTGCAGTGCCTCCTGGTCCTGCCTTCCTTCTCAAAGGAAATCCTGCACCAGGAACAACTCTGGAGCTCCTCCCCCTTCTCCAACCTGCTCAGGTAAGGGAAGGCTCAAAAGCAGACACTCACCCCACACAGCCATTAATTGTGGTCATAAATTAAAGAAGGGACACTCTTTTCACGCCACTTCTACAGAAAGGGATTGTCGTAGCAGGTTAAGATAGCACTTTCACTAATCCTAACCCTTTTCCTAACCTTAACCACTTCATATTTTGCTGTGTATTGTATTTATGGTTTATTTTCCAGTTTCTTTTTGTTTTTGGAATCTTCATAACCAAGAGGAACAACAATGACACACTGATTATGATGTAGGCATTTTGTAGGCCAATTTGGAAAGTGTAGAATGACTACATGACCCATAATGCTCATTGACTGAACATTCCACCTTACCGTGGGAAATTTGGTCGTTTTTTTTAAATGCTCTGGAATTGAGAGCAGTATCCAAACCAAATATCTTAGGAGAATAAACAATACATTTTTGTTGTTTGGCTTCATTGTCCGTCCTCAAAGGTGAAATTGCATCAAATCGAATGAAACATTTCTAATGATGGGGTGCCACTAGATAAAACATATTTGTATATACTCATCTGCCTCTTCAGGCGTAAGCCAGTAGGTTGACAACATCCAGTCGGCTGCTAACTTACTCTCTGTCTCCCCTACAGGTGTCTGTCTGATGTGCACCGTTCGGGTCTACCTGACAGTGTGGCATACCAGGCCTCAAAAGCAGACCTCATGTGGAAGGTCAAGTACTCCTTGTCGGGATACGATTTGAAGTATCTGGGGGACACGCAACAGGTAAGTGAGGCACTACTCTCTTGTGTACGAGTGCTCTTCTTGCAATGGTTCATTTTCTCTTTTTAATTTGCTTTCATCTTGGTGTGTTTCTTTCTCTTCCTCATCATAGGACGCACACGAGTTACTTGTCAATATGCTGTGCCAGCTGAAGGAGGAGGGCATGATTCTGAAGACACTCGGGATGAACTACACCTGCCCTGTCTCCCAGCTGGAGTTCCAGCTTGTGTCGGTGCGCAAATGTACCAGGTAAGAGATCCCATTGGTTGTAATGTATCTACTGAGAACATGATCTTTCTATATATATATATATATATATACAGTATATATTAGTATTACAAAACACATGGCATAACAGAAACATTGTAGAGACCTGAAACAGAAACAGACTTGATGCATTCTTCTTCTCTTTGTCCTGCTTCTGAAGCTGTGGGCGCGAGTCGTCCACCAGAGAGGACTACAACCACCTCTCATTGGACATCAGCCCTGAGCGCACCTTGCTGAACAGCCTAGCACTCACTTTCAAAGTCAGCACTTAGGGCTCAGCCCTGCATGTAGAGACTAACACCCAGGGCAAGCTGCCCACTGCCTCAGAATACACTATCTTATTATTGTAGTGGTATCATTTATTATGTAATGCTTTTGTTTCTAACCAGAGTGAACAGGTTGAATTCACATGTGAGGGCTGTAAAGGCCTCCACGCCTCAAAGGTGGAGCAGTTCCACACACTGCCTCTGTGAGTTGTCCCTTTATAACCTCTCATAGTACTAGCAGTGTTTAATGTCCTGAGCCTTTAGGAGTAGTTACCTTCCTGAGCAGGTTGTAGGACTTAGAGGTGAGCACCACCAAACAAATTTCACTCATCTGTTATTTTGTTGACTGGTTTCATTGTCTGTCTGTTCATCTCTCTTCCTTTCTGTTTCTGGGCAGTGTGCTGGTTCTGCATCTGAAGAGGTTTGGAGGACCTGGGGGGTTGGAGAAGCTGGAGGCTCCTCTTTTGTTTCCTTCGGAGCTGAGGCTCTCCACCCTCTGTGGGGACATGGTGCCACACCTGCACAGTGCCAGCCCACAGGCCCTCACCAACCAGGCCCCCAGCATCCAGGGGTCCATCCCCCAGACCCTCGCCAGCCAAGTCTCCAGCCCACCTGGAGCGGCCAAAGACAGCGCCCTCTGCTGTTCAGGTAGGTCATGGCACCATAACACTATTCTTGCTCCAACACCACACAAACCACCCACTCCCAAAACGGTCCTGCTGACAGAGAAGCTGGAAGCTGCAATTTAAAATGTTTCTCAGATATCTTTAGTGATGTATGGGAGCTGTTTTAGACCAGAGCAATTCAGACAAGTGACCACGTTTTCACAGCTCTTGATATGTATATTTGACCCCTCAGATTCAAAGGAGCAGGAAAGAGGGAAAGTGTTGCTGACTGCCTCAGTGGTGAGAAGAGAGAGAGAGTGAAACCAGTGAAAAATAAGTTATGACAGGACACTGAGATAGTTATGAAGAGTACACGATGTAGTAGACCTGTAGTAGACTAGTACTATAGTAGACTGTAGACAGTGTGGTGGACTGTAGAGGAAATGAGAATTCTATGATCACATGTGTTTTCTTACAGAAGCAGAAGCCAGTACAGTCAGTGAATGGTTACTACCAGCTGACTGGCGTAGTCTCTCATTTGGGAGGCTCCGCAAACTCCGGTAAGTAAATACCATCAAACACACACATGCAGATGCACAATACATATGACATCAGCTGAATTCCAAATCACTCCCTTCTCCTTGGATCTCAATTTGCATGTTCACGTGTGCCTCTGCCGTATACACAAGCATCCCAAAGCTGAGGGAGTGAAAATTATCGAGGGTGAGGGCCAGGGATCATCAACTAGATTCGGGTCCATTTTTTTTCTTAGCCAGATGGGAAGGGGTGTGGAACAAAATTACTAAAATTTGTAGACTGCAAATATACCGTAGGAAGGCCAAACAGATATAATATTTGACTCATTTCAAACCTTGCTTACATTTGTGTACAACCACATATATCTCTTTATTGTGCGTGGGAACACTTTGAAACAGATTTCCAAAATAAAAATCACTTGGAGCTGATTTGCTGGTGTTTTTACAGTCTTTTAACAATTACGTTTTATTTTGTCAGAAAACATAGGGGCCAAATAAAATCACCCTTGGACCAAATTTGTCCCGCGGGCCGCCATTTGTGGAACCCTGGGGTAGGGGATAATTAGACCCTCCAACAGCCATTTTGGCCAAGCGAGCAAGGCTGCAGGCTTCAGAGTGAAGTGTCATCCCAACAAGCACTGCAATATGTTTAGAGTTTACTCAATTTAATTCAAAAGAATGGAGAGGCATGCCTAATTATATGCCATGTGTATTTGTTTATCTCTGATTTCAAAACTTGACACATGTAAAAGATAAAATACCTCCCAAATGAACTGTTTAACTGTTACGAAACACTCTATTATCCACAATAGCCTGACCCTTGACCTCTAGTCTGTCTTCCTTGTTCCACAGGGCACTACATTAGTGACATATTGCATGCCAGTGGAAACTGGTTCTGCTGTAACGACAGCCAGGTGTCAATGTCCAATGAAGCCACTGTGCTGAGGACCAGAGCCCGGAGTGCCTACATGCTCTTCTATATGTTCAGGTAATGTTTACTCTCACCATCTATATTCTTGTGTTGCTATTTATGTGTACGGTTCCTTTCACCCTACAGGGCAATAGAGCGGGAGGCCCCAGCACACAGGGCCTAACAGGGCCACCAGCATCAGCCCCAGCCTAAACAGGGGCAGCACCTGGACCAGCCTCCAAACACTCAGACCTGTCTCAACAGGGGTGGTACCAGGCCCAGCCTCAAAACCCCCAGCCCAGCCTCAACACTCACACACCTGCCTCGAAAGGGGTAGCACTTGGCCCAACATCAACAACCCCGAGCCCAGCCACAACAGGGGCAGCACTGGGCCCAACATCAACACACCCAGCCCAGCCTCAACATGGGAAGAACCACGCCCAGTCTCAACATGGGCAGAACAAGACCCAGCCCCAACACCCTCAGACTTGCCTCAATGATGTGATTGAGATGCTTAATATCAACGATGTTTACAATGACGCCACACCCTTACTGTACCATTGTGACCTGTCACTATTAAATGTGGTGTGACGTGACATACTGTCTTTTCTTATCTCACGTACACTCCTTTACGTATTTATTTGACATTGAAGCTACAACTTTTCATTTGGCTCTATACGCCAGCGTTTTGGATTGGAGATCAAATGTTTCATATGTGGTGACTGTACAGAATGTCACCTTTAATTTAATAAATGGTAAATAATGTTGAGTGAGAAAGTTACAGAGGATCATACCCCCAAGACATGCTAACCTCTCACCATTACCAATAATAGGGGAGGTTAGCATTTTATATCATATCCCCAAGACATGATAACCTCTCACCATTACCAATAATAGGGGAGGTTAGCATTTTATATCATACCCCCAAGACATGCTAACCTCTCACCATTACCAATAATAGGGATGTTAGCATTTTATATCATACCCCCAAGACATGCTAACCTCTCACCATTACCAATAATAGGGATGTTAGCATTTTATATCATACCCCCAAGACATGCTAACCTCTCACCATTACCAATAATAGGGGAGGTTAGCATGTTATATCATACCCCCAAGACATGCTAACCTCTCACCATTACCAATAATAGTGGAGGTTAGCATTTTATATCATACCCCCAAGACATGCTAACCTCCCACCATTACCAATAATAGGGGGGTTAGCATTTTTGGGGGGGTATGATATTTATACCTCTGTAACTTCCTCACTCATTTATTCACAATTCATTCATGATTGTCTTTAATCATGGTATTCTATTCTTATTTACAATAAAAATGACCCCAAAGTTACACAATACATTATTTACCATTAATTACTATTACATTTCCATTTTAGTCATTTAGCAGACTTACAATTAGAGCATTCATGTTTAACATACAGTGACTTAACACACACCCCTAGACTTCTTACACATGTTGTTGTGTTACAAACTTAATTTAAAATGCAGTAAATGTATTTTTTTCTCTCACTCAACTACACAAAATACCCCATAACGACAAAGTTAAAACATATTTTTAGAAATGTTTGCAAATGTATTGAAAATTAAATATAATATAGAATTTACATAAGTATTCACGTCCTAAGTCAATACTTTGTAAAAGTTTTCAATACTCCATATATTGATGGACCCTGGTCAAAAGTAGTGCACTATACAGGGAATATGGTGCCATTTGAGACGTGCCCTTAATGACATTATTCACATTCTATGTAGGTCTTATGTACTGCATCTGTCCTGAAAACACAGGCCACTTTTCATCCATGGATATAAGGTTGGGTTAGGGTTAAGGTAATGGTCAGTTTTGGGTTTGGTCTATCATCTGGTTGTAGTTGGATGCTGGTCAGAAAAGTCCCTCATGTTGGGTATAATACCTACTTTTTTAAGTGTGTGTCTCCCCCTACTGGCTGTTTTCTACAAGCTCTGTTTCTTCCTTCTATTACTGTGACCTTGACCCATAGAGATAGATAGAGAACTCATCTTTATTTGTTCCATTATAGCTCAATTCCATAGTGAAACCAAACCAGTTGACAAACTTGACTACTTTGAAATGGTGGAAGGATGGTGGAAACCCAGATTTTCTTCTCAGAGGACAGGAAGTAGAAACTGCAGTCAACGTATCCTCATTCCTCTTGACAATGCTGCTCTGTTGAAGAGCAAAGGTGAACATATTGAGAAAGTTAGCAAGTATCATTATACTCAAACCCATATATATACACACTATTGCTGTTGATTTTACTTCTAATTAACCACAGTTTATATCTCACCTATATCACAAAAAGCTTTGCCTGAGATGGCCTCTCAAGTCAGGTTGTTGTAACTGGTCTGTCTCTTTAGTCAGGTTGTTGTAACTGGTCTGTCTTTTTAGTCAGGGTGTGGTAACTGGTCTGTCTCTGTAGTCAGGTTGTTGTAACTGGTCTGTCTTTTTAGTCAGGGTGTGGTAACTGGTCTGTCTCTGTAGTCAGGTTGTTGTAAATGTTCTGTCTCTGTAGTCAGGTTGTTGTAACTGGTCTGTCTCTTTAGTCAGGTTGTTGTAACTGGTCTGTCTCTGTAGTCAGGTTGTTGTAACTGGTCTGTCTCTTTAGTCAGGGTGTTGTAACTGGTCTGTCTCTTTAGTCAGGTTGTTGTAACTGGTCTGTCTCTGTAGTCAGGTTGTTGTAACTGGTCTGTCTCTGTAGTCAGGTTGTTGTAACTGGTCTGTCTCTGTAGTCAGGGTGTGGTAACTGGTCTCTCTCTGTAGTCAGGGTGTTGTAACTGGTCTCTCTCTTTAGTCAGGTTGTTGTAACTGGTCTGTCTCTGTAGTCAGGGTGTTGTAACTGGTCTCTCTCTTTAGTCAGGTTGTTGTAACTGGTCTCTCTCTTTAGTCAGGTTGTTGTAACTGGTCTGTCTCTTTAGTCAGGAGTCATACTGGTTATATAAGAGAAAAATGCTTCCTTGATGGATCAGCTACTTGTTAAAACTCAGTTTCTTATTGCTACTGTAAGTGAGAGGCCTTTAAAAACAGACTGTGCAGTAGACAGCAATGTTCCCTCTAAACCGCGCATATGAGTGGCCGCTCACTTCCTCCAGGAGTGCTGCACAGAAGAAACGCCATGCTACACAGAGGTGGAAGAGATTGAACTTCACAGAGTTCAACCCTATTAGTTTGCACTATAAAGATCAATGTTTTTTTCTGTGATCGAATCTATATCCTATCAGCCCCTTTTCAATGCAACAAACCAAAACAAATATAACTTTGCAAGATTGAGTCTGTGATTTTGTTTAGGGCAGACCCAGAGCACAACGGAGTAGAATTTTATTGGAAGGGGATGCCCACCAGTGGTCGTTCAATCACACCAGAGTGAATGCGCATTTCACATCAGTTCAGATCACAGCGCAGAATCGCTCAAGTGCACATTTCTTGATTTTCTTTGCTAGTTGATGAGTTATTAGCCTGCTTCCAACTCACACCCTCAAACACATAGATCCCCTGAATGCAGCTCACTTTCCAGCCCCCTTTCCAGCTCACACTCTCAAACACTTACATCCCCTGAATGCAGCTCACTCTCCAGATCCCAATCACCTAAATTCTAATCACCTGTTCACTCACCTGTATGTAATTATCACACACTATTCAGTTCAGTTCTTTGCATCCTATCACTGTGAGGTATTGTTTGTTTTGTCAGTTCCACAATAAATGTTTGATTTGTTCGATAAAGTCCATTTATGTCCAAATACTTCCTTTTTGTTTGTGTGTTTAGTACACAATCCAAACTCACGAGGCGCGGGCAAGTCCAGGCGAAAGTTCAGATGAAAAGTCATATTACAGTTCGTAGAAACATGTCAAACGATGTATAGAATCAATCTTTAGGATGTTTTTAACATAAATCGTCAATAATGTTCCAACCGGAGAATTGCTTTGTAGAAATCCGATGTAAACGCAGGTCGCTCACGTGAGCGCACGTGATCAGCGTGTGTGATCAGCTCATGGCACTCTCGCAGAGCCCTCTATCCAAATCTATATATATGTATTTGGACATAAATGGACATCGTTTGACATGTTTTGGATAGATTTGGATATATGTGCATATATTAGGAACTGGGCCTGAGTAGCAGGTAGTTTACTCTGGGCACCCTATTCATCCAAGCTACTCAATACTGCCCCCCAGTCCCAAAGAAGTTAATATTTCACTACTCATTGATGATGAGCCCTCGAGGACAGAAAAATTGCGACCAAGGTGATGGTGAGAGCTTCGAAAGAGATATATTTTATCAGGTGCTTGACAGTCTCACAGCTAAGCTGCAGAGGTGTTTTTCAAAGAAGAATTGCGAGATCATGCAAGGGGTCCTGTTTGCCTTTGACCTTTGAGTCAGATTTAGAGGACATCAATCATGAGTTTCATCAAACCAAGCGGCTTCTTGATAGGAGAGAAAAAAGTGGAAGGGACAGACCGTCTACTTTCCTTGACTTTGTTGTGTTTCTAGAACCTTCTAAGGATGTCTTCCATGAGCTATTTCGATGCTGTAAGATTTCTGTTGTTACACCAGTCAGCAGTGCTTCCTGCGAGAGAAGCTTCTCAGCTTTACTGATTAAAACCCACCTCAGGACAACAATGGTTGAGGTTAAGTCACCTCGGAATTCTCAGTGTTGAGTCAAGGAGGGCAGGCTCCCCCAACACGGATGAGTTTGTGATACATTTTGCCAGTTCTCACCAGAAAAAAATCTGTGTCTTTGTTATTCTTATTATTAAAGTGATAATCATCGGTTAATAATTGGACTCACTTGTTTTTTAATAAGCATAAGCCTATGGCAAATCACATGACATGTTTCTAATAAAAAATAATGAAGAATAATTTTACAGAGTTCAGTATGTCTACATTCTCTCCTCTTAATCTAAACACAACAATTATTTGTCTTATTTTTTCTCTCTTCCTCATTCTCTTAATTTTCTTCTTCCTCCTCTGTCTCTCTCTGACACTAAGGCTCTATCTCAATTCGTCTTCCTAGATTCCTCTCCTCCTTTCTCTTCTCCTCCTTCTCAACCCTATTAGAGGAGAAGATCCAAGGTCCATCCCCTAGGATTGTATTGTCCAATGTGTTTTGAGACAGAGGGGAGGAGAGAAGATGTGAGGAGGAATCAAGTAAGGGTGCATTAAAAAAGAACCCGTAGGCAAGTCTGTAATACAACTATTTAATCTCTTTGGTATGTTCATCTCTCACTTTAACCAATAGGTGGAATCATCACTTAACCATTCAGCACTGTATCCAACCAACATAATAATCATAATCCACATGATCAACATAATAACTATGAGAGAGAGAGAGAGAGAGAGAGAGAGAGAGAGAGAGAGAGGTTATTGTTACACCTCTTTCTCACAGATCCAGTTATGATTTGTGCCACAATTGTCATCGTACCATGTCTGTACAGGATCAGCTTGTCTATAGTATATCTCAACACAGTCCTCCTGCCCAGGGAACAGACCACCATTATTAGGCTGTCCTTTCCCCCAGTACCTAAACAACACAGAACACAGAAAACCAGACAGTCAGACACTGGTGAAAACATCCTCCTCAATTATAGACACGGTCCTATGTTTTTACAGTTTTAAAGAAACACTCTGTAAGATGTAATCAAGAATGGAACATTAACAATGACATGTATTTTTTATATAATAACATTTTAATCTAAAAATATGACTTGATTTCTAAGATACATCTCTAGTTCTCATTGAATAACATTCATAAGTAGAAACATACATTTTGATGAATATGATTGGAAGCAAAATATCATTGTTGTTTTGTATCTCCATTTCACAGGGTAAAATGGTCAAATCTCTCACCCTGTGGTCAGTGTGGTGCCATCCACCCACTTCCAGATCCCCTCAGTAACAGAGTCATTTAGACCAATCCAGACTCTCAGGTGGAGGTTCAAGACAAATGTCTGTTGTTGAGAAAGATTAAGATAATGTCACCCTTAATATATTTATAAAACACTGCAAACATATTAGTGTACTGATGAAAAGTATACCTACTCTCTCTCTCTCTCTCTCTCTCTCTCTCTCTCTCTCTCTCTCTCTATCGCTCTCTCTTTCTCTCTCTCTCTCTCTGCTGTTTATGATCACGAGGTCTGCTCCTCTCCCCTTACAGTCCTGTCTGTTCTCTCTCTCACCTGTTCCTCTCTACTGTTTATGATCACGAGGTCTGCTCCTCTCCCCTTACAGTCCTCTCTGCTCTGCTTCCAGGTTTTCTCCTCAGTAGACAGGAAGTACAAACTGGAGTCAAAGTATCTCCATCCCTCCTGACAATGCTGCTCTGTTGAAGAGCAAAGGTGAACACATTGAGAAACTTAGTCAGTATCTCTATACTCAAAAACCCATTGATATGTAATTATTATAATTTATCACAGTTTATATCTCACCTATCACAAAAAGCTTTGCCTGAATATGGCCTTTCTCTGTAGTCAGGTTGTTGTATCTGGTCTGTAGCTGGTCTCTCTCTTTAGTCAGGTTGTTGTATCTGGTCTGTAACTGGTCTCTCTCTTCAGTCAGGTTGTTGTATCTGGTCTGTATCTGGTCTCTCTCTCTAGTCAGGTTGTTGTATCTGGTCTGTAACTGGTCTCTCTCTTCAGTCAGGTTGTTTTATCTGATCTGTAACTGGTCTCTCTCTTTATTCAGGTTGTTGTATCTGGTCTGTATCTGGTCTCTCTCTTTAGTCAGGTTGTTGTATCTGGTCTGTATCTGGTCTCTCTCTCTAGTCAGGTTGTTGTATCTGGTCTGTAGCTGGTCTCTCTCTTCAGTCAGGTTGTTGTATCTGATCTGTAGCTGGTCTCTCTCTTTAGTCAGGTTGTTGTATCTGGTCTGTAGCTGGTCTTTCTCTTTAGTCAGGTTATTGTATCTGGTCTGTAGCTGGTCTCTCTCTCTAGTCAGGTTGTTGTATCTGGTCTGTAGCTGGTCTCTCTCTTCAGTTGCGTTGATTTTAAAAAGGGAGAAACTCTGGAACAGGTTATTCCTTTTATCCTCAAAATCTTTGATGACTCTGTTATCTATAAAGTATAAACACATAGTTACTAAGTAAAACACCTGGTAAATAGGCTTAGTAACCAGCACTTCTTACAATTAGGTGATAAGCAATGAACTTGGAGACAAACTCACAGTAGACAGACAGGCCTATGATCCCAGCCAGTAGAACACACAGCAGCCCCAGAAACACTGCAGCAACTAGGAAGGGTCTCTTCACTGATCTATTAGGCTCTGTGGACACATACAAGAGACTTTAATGTTTTTTTTGTGTGTGTGTGTGTGTGTGTGTGTGTGTGTGTGTGTGTGTGTGTGTGTGTGTGTGTGTGTGTGTGTGTGTGTGTGTGTGTGTGTGTGTGTGTGTGTGTGTTGTGTGTGTGTGTGTGGGTGTGTGTGTGTGTGTGTTACCTGAGTGCTGGGCTCCTGGTCCATTATTAGGAGCAGTGTCTGCTGTCTCTTCTCTCTTGGTGTTGGTCTCACCGTCTCTCAGGGTGTCTGCACTGATGTAGATATCTACAATCCTCTCCTCCATCTCACCTCTGTCAAATTTGACATTCTTGTTCATATCTGGCTCAGCATAGATGACCTTTGACATCTTTAACAGTACCTAAGTATTTCTTTCTATGTAGGTCTACTATACATTAAGTCTCTGATTCTAGAATTAATGTGGTGGTCTTCCAACTTGGCTGCCAGGAGGCGTCGTACATCAACTGCAAGCCCTCTATACGTTAATTCTCTGCTTCTTGTGGTATCTCTGAATCCTCTGTGTGTCTCTGTCTGTGTGACTCCTATAGGTGTTAACTCTAGGGAAGTATCAACAAAATGACACCGGTAGTTGTGGCTATGCTAATGCAAAAATATAACAAGTTTGCACACTGTGTTTGTGCTTGTGAGAGATTGTTCCAGTGGTTATTGTTAAACCATTTTCTGCAGAACAATATAAATCATTCCATGTCTCTACATGGTCATCTTGTCCAGAGTATATCTCAAAACATTCCTCCTGCCCAGGGAATGGGACTTGCTATTTGTGATGATGGACAGGACACTATCATACCAGGAAGATATAGATCATAGAGGGGAAGTGGAGAACAAAGACTAGCTGTTAACATATATTACATATCATATGTAACAGCCCCAAGATAATTCAGGGAGTTTCCAGAACTCCTCCTTCCTTTCACCTTTCTGCTGATTTGGACCCTCTGTTTACTCCCAAATATACATCAACATGTTCAGGAGGTCCAGGACTACAAACATGGGTCATTATAATGACCAGACAATAGATTTTTCACCACAAGATTACACCAAGTGGTTATTGAGGGTGGGTATGCTTAACCAGTGAGGATCAACCTGATTGGTTGAGGAGTTTTTGAGTGACAGCTGGTTGAACCACTGGAAATATCCACTTCCCTTCCCTCTTTTGGGACCCATATAAGGTAACAACAGTCAAATATGAGCATTTGATATTGTGCTTATATGTAACTTGACAACAAAGACTGACTGTTAAATATTATTAAGTAACATTCTTTGATATCTCTACTACACTCATTGATTGGTGATACAGTCCCCTCCTTCCTATACAGTGTATGTAATGGTGGTTTGGTACTGTTGAGAATGTCATCACCAGGCCTGAATTGGAGCATGTAAATATCTGTAGAATATATTTTAATTGAATATTATGTAAATGCACAAAGTCAAATGTACTGAATTAATGTTGAATGAAGCTACAAGAAGCAAATTAAGACTTTTATTAAAATGATACCACAAAGAAATACAACAATAGGTGTGTGTGTGTGTGTGTGCGTTAGTGTACGTGCATGCATGTGTTCGAGCGCATGTCTGAATGAGGGTGTGTGATGGTGTGTGTGTGAGAGAGAGAGACAGACAGAGAGAATGAGAGAGAATGAAGGAGGAAGTTGTTTGCACTCTAGGCTACTGTATGTGTTACAGTATGTTGTCATGGTGATGTTAAAGCACTTTCTCACAAATCCAGTTGAGTTTGATGCCACATGACAAGTCATTCCACGCCTCCAGATGACTCTGATTGTTACGTATGTGAACACAGTCCTCCTCACCATATTCTGGTTTGCCATCACCATTATCAGGCTGATGTGGAGACCAGTACCTACGGGGTTAAAAACAGTCAGATATCATGGTTAATACCAGTACCTACAGGGTTAACAACAGTCAGACATCATGGTTAATACCAGTACCTACAGGGTTAAAAACAGTCAGATATCATGGTTAATACCAGTAGCTACAGGGTTAAAAACAGTCAGATATCATGGTTAATACCAGTACCTACAGGGTTAACAAAAGTCAGATATCATGGTTAATACCAGTACCTACAGGGTTAAAAACAGTCAGATATCATGGTTAATACCAGTACCTACAGGGTTAAAAACAGTCAGATATCATGGTTAATACCAGTAGCTACAGGGTTAAAAACAGTCAGATATCATGGTTAATACCAGTACCTACAGGGTTAACAAAAGTCAGATATCATGGTTATTACCAGTACCTACAGGGTTAACAACAGTCAGATATCATGGTTAATACCAGTACCTACGGGGTTAAAAACAGTCAGATATCATGGTTAATACCAGTACCTACAGGGTTAAAAACAGTCAGATATCATGGTTAATACCAGTACCTACGGGGTTAAAAACAGTCAGATATCATGGTTAATACCAGTACCTACGGGGTTAACAACAGTCAGATATCATGGTTAATACCAGTACCTACAGGGTTAATAACAGTCAGATATCATGGTTAATACCAGTACCTACAGGGTTAACAACAGTCAGATATCACAGTTAAAACATCACAATCCTAAATAATGTACAGAAATGTTTCAGCTTAAATTCAACTTTGTTGACTGCTGCGATTAATTACAATAATCTGTATAAATAAAGGCTGAATAAACTGAAAATTGGAGCCTTATTGTCAGAGTAGTTATCATCTCTAACTCTGTGGTCAGTGTTGGTCTATCAGTTGAGTATGGAGAACCTAGAGTATGAACAACACAGAGAATCAGTCCTTCTCCTTACACTGTGGTCAGTGTTATTATAACAGTAGTATATTACCTTGGGTTGGTCAGTGTTATTATAACAGTAGTATATTACCTTGGGGTGGTCAGTGTTATTAGAGCAGTAGTGTATTACCTTGGGTTGGTCAGTGTTATTAGAGCAGTAGTATATTACCTTGGGGTGGTCAGTGTTATTAGAGCAGTAGTGTATTACCTTGGGTTGGTCAGTGTTATTAGAGCAGTAGTATATTACCTTGGGTTGGTCAGTGTTATTATAACAGTAGTATATTACCTTGGGGTGGTCAGTGTTATTATAACAGTAGTATATTACCTTGGGTTGGTCAGTGTTATTATAACAGTAATATATTACCATGGGTTGGTCAGTGTTATTATAACAGTAATATATTACCTTGGGGTGGTCAGTGTTATTAGAGCAGTACTATATTACCTTGGGGTGGTCAGTGTTATTATAGCAGTAGTATATTACCTTGGGTTGATCAGTGTTATTATAACAGTAGTATATTACCTTGGGGTGGTCAGTGTTATTATAGCAGTAGTATATTACCTTGGGTTGGTCAGTGTTATTATAACAGTAGTATATTACCTTGGGTTGGTCAGTGTTATTATAACAGTAGTATATTACCTTGGGGTGGTCAGTGTTATTAGAGCAGTAGTATATTGCCTTGGGGTGGTCAGTGTTATTATAGCAGTAATATATTACCTTGGGTTGGTCAGTGGGGTGCCGTCCACCCATATCAAGTTCCCCTCAGTAACAGAGTCAGTCAGACCAATCCAGACTCCCTTGTTGAGGTTGAAGAGAAACTCCTGTTGTTGAAAAAGATAAATAAATATTCTCTCTCTCTCTCTCTCTCTCTCTCTCTCTCTCTCTCTCTCTCTCTCTCTCTCTCTCTCTCTCTCTCTCTCTCTCTCTCTCTCTCGCTCTCTCGCTCTCTCTCTCACCTGTTCCTTATCACTGTTTATGATCACCAGGTCTGCTCCTCTCTCCAGACAGTCCTCTCTGCTCTCCTTCCAGGTTTTAGTATCATCAGACAGGAAGTACCAACTGGAATCAAAATTCTGCCAGCCTTTGGGACAGGATACTTAAGTAAAAAAATTCAGCACACAATAAAGTGTGTGGGATTAATGAAAATGTACTATTGTATGTTTACTCACCGAGATTGGTAAGCCTCCCACTAAGAAAATCTCTCTCAGTCTGTAGCTGGTCTCTCTCTTTAATCAGAAGGCTATAACTGGCCTGTAGTTGGTCTCTCTCTTTAGTCAGGTTGTTGCAACTGGCCTGTAGCTGGTCTCCCTCTTTAGTCAGGTTGTTGTAACTGGACTGTAGCTGGTCTTTCTCTTCAGTCAGATTGCTGTAACTGGCCAGCAGCTGGTTTCTCTCTGTTGAGTTGTGATGATCAATGACTCCATCTGTAAAAGGGAAAAGTTTATCAAACATGTAACTAAAACACCATTGATGATTAAGTATAATTAAGTAGGCTCCTTAATTCTCAGTGACAACATACTAAACTTACAGTAGAGAGACAGGCCTATGATCGCAGCCAGTAGGAGAACACACAGCAGCCCCAGACACACTGCAGCAACTCCAGAGGGTCTCTTCCACCACTGAACATGTACTGAATCACAAATGATTAAAGATCTTTGGTAATGTGTTTTACTGTATCATCCAGGATTGAGACAAATAAAGCTAGAGTTCTACAGGGTTATCACACCTGTATTTGTTTGTGTGCTTATGTGTGTGTGTGTGTCCGTGCAATCTTACCTGAAGCAACAACTCCATCTCTTGTACTGGGCTTGAAGGCATTTACGTTGGCATATAATTGGCCATCAATGTCTGTGTTCTTCATTGTATCAGGCTCATCGTCTTCAAATCCATCTGAGATTTCATAAACTTCCTCTGACATCTTAACACACTGGTGGTCCAATACAGTACCTTCTACTTATCTCAGCTCCAATATACGTCTGTATCTATGTGTTCTCTCTGGACTGTCCTGCATCTGTGTGACTTATTATAGTGATACATGTTTTAAACAGTTAACCACAGTGAAGAGGAAACTGTCAAATCAACACCACACTGGTCATCACGTGACTTGCACCAGCCAATCTAAACATGTATGTTTCCCACAGCGCTCATCAGTATTAAACATGTGTTTCAACTGAAGTGATAATATAATACATGATATGACTCCCACCAGCCTTAGTGTGGTAATATAATACATGGTATGACTCCCACCAGCCTTGATAATATAATACATGATATGACTCCCACCAGCCTTAGTGTGATAATATAATACATGACATGACTCCCACCAGTCTTAGTGTGATAATATATTACATGATATGACTCCACCAGCCTTAGTGTGATAATATACTACATGATATGACTCCCACCAGCCTTAGTGTGATAATATAATACATTATATGACTCCCACCAGCCTTAGTGTGATAATATAATACATGATATGACTCCCACCAGTCTTAGTGTGATAATATAATACATTATATGACTCCCACCAGCCTTAGTGTGATAATATAATACATGATATGACTCCCACCAGTCTTAGTGTGATAATATAATACATGATATGACTCCCACCAGCCTTGATAATATAATACATGATATGACTCCCACCAGCCTTGATAATATAATACATTATATGACTCCCACCAGTCTTAGTTTGATAATATAATACATGGTATGACTCCCACCAGCCTTAGTGTGATAATATAATACATGATATGACTCCCATCAGCCTTAGTGTGATAATATAATACATGATATGACTCCCACCAGTCTTAGTGTGATAATATAATACATGATATGACTCCCACCAGCCTTAGTGTGATAATATAATACATGATATGACTCCCACCAGCCTTAGTGTGATAATATAATACATGATATGACTCCCACCAGTCTTAGTTTGATAATATAATACATGATATGACTCCCACCAGCCTTAGTGTGATAATATAATACATGATATGACTCCCATCAGCCTTAGTGTGATAATATAATACATGATATGACTCCCACCAGTCTTAGTGTGATAATATACTACATGATATGACTCCCACCAGCCTTAGTTTGATAATACAATACATTATTTTCAGTTAAGTCAGTTAAGAACAAATTTTTTTTTTCAATGACGGCCTAGGAACAGTTGTTTAACTGCCTGTTCAGGGGCAGAACGGCAGATTTGTACCTTGTCAGCTCGGGGACCTTTCGATTACTAGTCCAACGCTCTAACCACTAGGCTACCCTGCCGCCCCTCTTAGTTTTATAATATAATACATGATATGACTCCCACCAGTCTTGGTTTTATAATATAATATGATATATATGATGTATGTGTGACTCCATATATGATGTATGTGTGAATTCACAGGGTCACAATTTGGGATGTGTTAAAATAAATTTGTATCCTGTTAATTGACATATACACTACATATATCCTGACTGAGTTTACAGCACCCCCAGCCTTCAAATGGAGAGCAGATTATGGATCTCACTCTGTGACTGGTGGTGTGGGGGGTAGTTGCCCCTTGACGCTGATCTTAGGTCAGTTTTGCATTTCCACCACAAATGGTTATGGTTAGGATTGGGTGAGATAAACCTGATCCTAGATCTGAACCTAGGGGAATCTTCCTTCCGTGGTGTGACCGGCAACCATTGGCCATCTACAGTAGGGGTCTTTTTTTATCTATGCTGACTGTGAAGAGTTACTCAGAATGAAAAAGCAGAAGTTCTGACAATATCTCCGTAGTTTCAGTTTGGCAGATTTAATAGAATAGAAAGAAGAATTAAAACCCTTCACATGTATTATGACAAAAAGTTTATATATACACCCTGTCTTTTAGTACAACATAACATATACATACTGGTTACATCTTGGTGACAGAGAACTAGGTGGACTTAGTACTAACTACAGGTACAGCTGTAGTGTTGGTGACAGAGACCTGGGTTGATGTAGTACTAACTACAGGTACAGCTGTAGTGTTGGTGACAGAGACCTGGGTTGATGTAGTACTAACTACAGGTACAGCTGTAGAGTTGGTGACAGAGACCTGGGTGGATGTAGTACTAACTACAGGTACAGCTGTAGTTTTGGTGACAGATACCTGGGTGGATGTAGTACTAACTACAGGTAAAGCTGTAGTGTTGGTGACAGAGACCTGGGTGGATGTAGTACCAACTACAGGTACAGCTGTAGTGTTGGTGACAGAGACCTGGGTGGATGTAGTACTAACTACAGGTACAGCTGTAGAGTTGGTGACAGAGACCTGGGTGGATGTAATACTAACTACAGGTACAGCTTCACCACACTGTCTGTGTGGGTGGACCATTTCAGTTTGTCCATGATGTGTAAGCCGAGGAACTTTAAACTTTCCACCCTCTCCATTACTGTCCCGTCGATGTGGATAGGGGGCTGCTCCCTCTGCTGTTTCCTGAAGTCCACAATCATCTCCTTTGTTTTGTGGACATTGAGTGTGAGGATATTTTCCTGACACCACACTCCGAGGGCCCTCACCTCCTCCCTGTAGGCCGTCTCGTCGTTGTTGGTACTGGATGGCAGGAAGCTTGGCCCCGGTAATGTACTGGGCCTTTCGCACTACCCTCTGTAGTGCCTTGCGGTCGGAGGCCGAGCATTTGCCATTCCATGCAGTGATGCAACCCGTCAGGGTGATGACTAAAGTGACTTATTACACATTTTCAAATCTGACTTCTCTATGTGGCCGTGTATGGAAATGGTCTTTCTGGGCCAAGCGTCCCTTATACTGCAGTACCGAAACAAAACTGTATTAGCAATCGTAATCGTGCTTCTAGACCAGAACCCTGGTAACTTGGAGGAGACGCCTGGTAGCCCGTTCTGGGGAGTGGTTAAACCTGTCTCCTGTAGGGAGGGAGGGAGGGACGGAGAAGGGGGGAACACAGAGAGGGGAAAGATAGAGAGAGAGAGAGAGAGAGAGAGCTTAGTCAGACAACTGATGTAGCTGATAAGAACTGGTAGCTTAAACAACCAATTCCTTTCATATCAGGGTGAGAGGATATGAGAAAAGGAGGCCATTTTAGAGTTTTGAAACAAGACCCTTACCTTGCTTACAACGGAGAGACGCAGGAATGTGTTGTTCAAGTCTGTGGCTCCAGCAGTCTCGGCCTCGATGGTCAGGGTTATATCCGTTCCTGACAGATATGAAGAGAGAGACAAGATAAAGACCAGTTACAACAACCTAACTGAAGAGAGAGACAAGATACAGACCAGTTACAACAACCTGACTGAAGAGAGAGACCAATTACAGACCAGTTACAACAACCTGACTGAAGAGAGAGACAAGATACAGACCAGTTACAACAACCTGACTGAAGAGAGAGACCAGTTACAGACCAGTTACAACAACCTGACTAAAGAGAGAGACCAGCTACAGTCCAGTTACAACAACCTGACTAAAGATAGAGACCAGCTACAGACTGAGAGAGATTTTCTTAGTGGGAGGTCTACCAATCTCAGTGAGTAAACCTACAGTAACTTATTAACATTAATCCCTCACACCTTATCGTGTGTCTGTATTCTTTCATTAAGTATCCGCCATTCCTCATCATATCGCCATTCCTCATCTGTGGTGGAAGGTGGTCGTACTATAGCGGTGTTTGTCAGAACATGAGACAGCCCCAAAATTGCTCTTCTTACAAAAATGTCTGTGTGGTCTGAGCGGTTTGTCTTACAAACTAACATGAACACATTGTGGAAAGGAGAGATTCTGCAGAACTGTCCTAGCAGGTCGACCAGCTTCCTGATTGAATGTGATTGAATACTTAGAACAGTTTCGCCTGCAGTTCGTCACTGACAGAGATCAGAAAAGTACTGAGAGGACAAACACACAAGCACCTACACACACAGAGACACGCACACACACACAAACATATTTAAAGTCCCCCTTTAAATCTTCTGATTAAGATGCCGACAGAGGAAAGGATTGTGTGATGTTTTCTCTCCTCCTGTGGAATAGAGTAGAGCTGTAGAGTTGTATAATAGTTAATCTAGGTCGATGTCATGTGGAACAGTGGAATCAGTGCAGAGAGAGTTGTGTCATTAGATATAACCAGTATGTATGTATATGTTATGTTGTACTGAAAGACAGGGTGGAAATATGAACTTTTTGTCATAATACATGTGAAGGGTTTTTATTCTTCTTTCTGTTCTACTAAATCTGTCAAACTGGAACAATGGAGATGTTGTCAGAACTTCTGCTTTTTCATTCTGAGAAACTATTCACAGTCAGCATAGATAAAAAAAGACCCCTACTGTAGATGGCCAATGGTTGCCGGTCACACCACAGAGGGAAGTTTCCCCTAGGTTCAGATCTAGGATCAGGTTTCTCTCCCCCAATCCTAACCATAACCATGTGTGGTGGAAATTCAAAACCGACCTAAGATCAGCGTCTAGGGATAACTTCCCCCCACACCACCAGTCACGGAGTGAGAGCCATAATGTGCTCTCCATTTGAAGGCTGGGGGTGCTGTAAACTCAGTCAGGATATATGTAGTGTATATGTCAATTAACAGGATACAAATTTATTTTAGCAGATACAAAATTGTGACCCTGTGAATTCACAAATACATCATATAGCATGATATAGAGTCATTTAATGTATTATATGATCAAACTAAGGCTGGTGGGAGTCATATCATGTATTTTATTATCACACTAAGGCTGGTGGGAGTCATATCATGTATTATATTATAACTAAGGCTGGTGGGAGTCATATCATGTATTATATTATAACTAAGGCTGGTGGGAGTCATATCATGTATTATATTATCAAACTAAGGCTGGTGGGAGTCATATCATGTATTATATTATCACACTAAGACTGGTGGGAGTCATATCATGTATTATATTATCAAACTAAGGCTGGTGGGAGTCATATCATGTATTATCTTATCACACTAAGGCTGGTGGGAGTCATATCATGTATTATATTATCACACTAAGGCTGATGGGAGTCATATCATGTATTATATTATCACACTAAGGCTGGTGGGAGTCATATCATGTATTATATTATCAAACTAAGACTGGTGGGAGTCATATCATGTATTATATTATAAATAAGACTGGTGGAGTCATATCATGTATTATATTATCAAACTAAGACTGGTGGGAGTCATATCATGTTTTATATTATAACTAAGGATGGTGGGAGTCATATCATGTATTATATTATCACACTAAGGCTGGTGGGAGTCATATCATGTATTATATTATCACACTAAGGCTGGTGGGAGTCATATCATGTATTATATTATAACACTAAGACTGGTGGGAGTCATATCATGTATTATATTATCACACTAAGGCTGGTGGGAGTCATATCATGTATTATATTATCAAACTAAGGCTGGTGGGAGTCATATCATGTATTATATTATAACTAAGGCTGGTGGGAGTCATATCATGTATTATATTATCAAACTAAGGCTGGTGGGAGTCATATCATGTATTATATTATCACACTAAGGCTGGTGGGAGTCATATCATGTATTATATTATCACACTAAGTCTGGTGGGAGTCATATCATGTATTATATTATAACTAAGTCTGGTGGGAGTCATATCATGTATTATATTATCAAACTAAGGCTGGTGGGAGTCATATCATGTAGTATATTATCACACTAAGGCTGGTGGGAGTCATATCATGTATTATATTATAACTAAGGATGGTGGGAGTCATATCATGTATTATATTATCACACTAAGGCTGGTGGGAGTCATATCATGTATTATATTATCACACTAAGACTGGTGGGAGTCATATCATGTATTATATTATCACACTAAGGCTGGTGGGAGTCATATCATGTATTATATTATCACACTAAGGCTGGTGGGAGTCATATCATGTATTATATTATAACTAAGGATGGTGGGAGTCATATCATGTATTATATTATAACTAAGGATGGTGGGAGTCATATCATGTATTATATTATCAAACTAAGGCTGGTGGGAGTCATATCATGTATTATATTATCACACTAAGGCTGGTGGGAGTCATATCATGTATTATATTATCAAACTAAGACTGGTGGGAGTCATATCATGTATTATATTATCAAACTAAGACTGGTGGGAGTCATATCATGTTTTATATTATAACTAAGGATGGTGGGAGTCATATCATGTATTATATTATCACACTAAGACTGGTGGGAGTCATATCATATATTATATCATCACACTAAGACTGGTGGGAGTCATATCATGTATTATATTATAACTAAGTCTGGTGGGAGTCATATCATGTATTATATTATCACACTAAGACTGGTGGGAGTCATATCATGTATTATATTATCAAACTAAGGCTGGTGGGAGTCATATCATGTATTATATTATCACACTAAGGCTGGTGGGAGTCATATCATGTATTATATTATCACACTAAGGCTGGTGGGAGTCATATCATGTATTATATTATCACACTAAGGCTGGTGGGAGTCATATCATGTATTATATTATCACACCAAGGCTGGTGGGAGTCATATCATGTATTATATTACCACACTAAGGCTGGTGGGAGTCATATCATGTATTATATTATCACTTCAGTTGAAACACATGTTTAATACTGATGAGCGCTGTGGGAAACATACATGTTTAGATTGGCTTGTGCAAGTCATGTGATGACCAGTGTGGTGTTGATTTGACAGTTTCCTCTTCACTGTGGTTAACTGTTTAAAACATGTATCATTATAATAAGTCACACAGATGCTGGACAGTCCAGAGAGAACACATAGATACAGACGTATTTTGGAGCTGAGATAAGTAGAAGGTACTGTATTGGACCACCAGTGTGTTAAGATGTCCGAGGAAGTTTATGAAATCTCAGATGGATTTGAAGACGATGAGCCTGATACAATGAAGAACACAGACATTGATGGCCAATTATATGCCAATGTAAATGCCTTCAAGCCCAGTACAAGAGATGGAGTTGTTGCTTCAGGTAAGATTGCACGGACACACACACACACATAAGCACACAAACAAATACAGGTGTGATAACCCTGTAGAACTCTAGCTTTATTTGTCTCAATCCTGGATGATACAGTAAAACACATTACCAAAGATCTTTAATCATTTGTGATTCAGTACATGTTCAGTGGTGGAAGAGACCCTCTGGAGTTGCTGCAGTGTGTCTGGGGCTGCTGTGTGTTCTCCTACTGGCTGCGATCATAGGCCTGTCTGTCTACTGTAAGTTTAGTATGTTGTCACTGAGAATTAAGGAGCCTACTTAATTATACTTAATCATCAATGGTGTTTTAGTTACATGTTTGATAAACTTTTCCCTTTTACAGATGGAGTCATTGATCATCACAACTCAACAGAGAGAAACCAGCTGCTGGCCAGTTACAGCAATCTGACTGAAGAGAAAGACCAGCTACAGTCCAGTTACAACAACCTGACTAAAGAGGGAGACCAGCTACAGACCAGTTACAACAACCTGACTAAAGAGAGAGACCAACTACAGGCCAGTTATAGCCTTCTGATTAAAGAGAGAGACCAGCTACAGACTGAGAGAGATTTTCTTAGTGGGAGGTTTACCAATCTCGGTGAGTAAACATACAATAGTACATTTTCATTAATCCCACACACTTTATTGTGTGCTGAATTTTTTTACTTAAGTATCCTGTGTGGTAAATTGAAATAAATTCATGTTTTCATCTTGTAGAACAAACCTGTCCCAAAGGCTGGCAGAATTTTGATTCCAGTTGGTACTTCCTGTCTGATGATACTAAAACCTGGAAGGAGAGCAGAGAGGAGGACTGTCTGGAGAGAGGAGCAGACCTGGTGATCATAAACAGTGATAAGGAACAGGTGAGAGAGAGAGCGAGAGAGCGAGAGAGAGAGAGAGAGAGAGAGAGAGAGAGAGAGAGAGAGAGAGAGAGAGAGAGAGAGAGAATATTTATTTATCTTTTTCAACAACAGGAGTTTCTCTTCAACCTCAACAAGGGAGTCTGGATTGGTCTGACTGACTCTGTTACTGAGGGGAACTTGATATGGGTGGACGGCACCCCACTGACCACCCCAAGGTAATATACTACTGCTCTAATAACACTGACCAACCCAAGGTAATACACTACTGCTCTAATAACACTGACCAACCCAAGGTAATACACTACTGCTCTAATAACACTGACCAACCCAAGGTAATACACTACTGTTATAATAACACTGACCACCCCAAGGTAAAAACTACTGCTCTAATAACACTGACCAACCCAAGGTAATATACTACTGTTATAATAACACTGACCACCCCAAGGTAATATACTACTGCTCTAATAACACTGACCACCCCAAGGTAATATAGTACTGCTCTAATAACACTGACCAACCCCAAGGTAATATACTACTGTTATAATAACACTGACCAACCCAAGGTAATATATTACTGCTCTAATAACACTGACCAACCCAAGGTAATATATTACTGCTCTAATAACACTGACCACCCCAAGGTAATATATTACTGCTCTAATAACACTGACCAACCCAAGGTAATACACTACTGCTCTAATAACACTGACCACCCCAAGGTAATACACTACTGCTCTAATAACACTGACCACAGTGTAAGGAGTAGGACTGATTCTCTGTGTTGTTCATACTCTAGGTTCTCCATACTTAACTGATAGACCAACACTGACCACAGAGTTAGAGATGATAACTACTCTGACAATAAGGCTCAAATTTTCAGTTTATTCAGCCTTTATTTATACAGATTATTGTCATTGATGGCAGCAGTCAACAAAGTTGAATTTAAGCTGAAACATTTCTGTACATTATTTAGGATTGTGATGTTTTAACTGTGATATCTGACTGTTGTTAACCCTGTAGGTACTGGTATTAACCATGCTATCTGACTGTTTTTAACCCTGTAGGTACTGGTATTAACCATGATATCTGACTGTTGTTAACCCTGTAGGTACTGGTATTAACCATGATATCTGACTGTTATTAACCCTGTAGGTACTGGTATTAACCATGATATCTGACTGTTATTAACCCTGTAGGTACTGGTATTAACCATGATATCTGACTGCTTTTAACCCTGTAGGTACTGGTATTAACCATGATATCTGACTGCTGTTAACCCTGTAGGTACTGGTATTAACCATGATATCTGACTGTTGTTAACCCTGTAGGTACTGGTATTAACCATGATATCTCACTGTTGTTAACCCTGTAGGTACTGGTATTAACCATGATATCTGACTGTTGTTAACCCTGTAGGTACTGGTATTAACCATGATATCTGAATGTTTTTAACCCTGTAGGTACTGGTATTAACCATGATATCTGACTGTTTTTAACCCTGTAGGTACTGGTATTAACCATGATATCTGACTGTTGTTAACCCTGTAGGTACTGGTATTAACCATGATATCTCACTGTTGTTAACCCTGTAGGTTCTGGTATTAACCATGATATCTGACTTTTGTTAACCCTGTAGGTACTGGTATTAACCATGATATCTGACTGTTTTTAACCCTGTAGCTACTGGTATTAACCATGATATCTGACTGTTTTTAACCCTGTAGGTACTGGTATCAACCATGATGTCTGACTGTTGTTAACCCTGTAGGTCCTGGTATTAACCATGATGTCTGACTGTTGTTAACCCTGTAGGTACTGGTATTAACCATGATATCTGACTGTTTTTAACCCTGTAGGTACTGGTATTTACCGGGATATCTGACTGTTATTAACCCTGTAGATACTGGTAATAACCATGATATCTGACTGTTGTTAACCCTGTAGGTCCTGGTATTTACCATGATATCTGACTGTTTTTAACCCTGTAGGTACTGGTATTTTCTATGATATCTGACTGTTGTTAACCCTGTAGGTACTGGTATTAACCATGATATCTGACTATTTTTAACCCTGTAGGTACTGGTATTAACCATGCTATCTGACTGTTTTTAACCCTGTAGGTACTGGTATTAACCATGATATCTGACTGTTGTTAACCCTGTAGGTACTGGTATTAACCATGATATCTGACTGTTTTTAACCCCGTAGGTACTGGTCTCCACATCAGCCTGATAATGGTGATGGCAAACCAGAATATGGTGAGGAGGACTGTGTTCACATACGTAACAATCAGAGTCATCTGGAGGCGTGGAATGACTTGTCATGTGGCATCAAACTCAACTGGATTTGTGAGAAAGTGCTTTAACATCACCATGACAACATACTGTAACACATACAGTAGCCTAGAGTGCAAACAACTTCCTCCTTCATTCTCTCTCATTCTCTCTGTCTGTCTCTCTCTCTCACACACACACCATCACACACCCTCATTCAGACATGCGCTCGAACACATGCATGCACGTACACTAACGCACACACACACACACACACCTATTGTTGTATTTCTTTGTGGTATCATTTTAATAAAAGTCTTAATTTGCTTCTTGTAGCTTCATTCAACATTAATTCAGTACATTTGACTTTGTGCATTTACATAATATTCAATTAAAATATATTCTACAGATATTTACATGCTCCAATTCAGGCCTGGTGATGACATTCTCAACAGTACCAAACCACCATTACATACACTGTATAGGAAGGAGGGGACTGTATCACCAACCAATGAGTGTAGTAGAGATATCAAAGGATGTTACTTAATCATATTTGACAGTCAGTCTTTGTTGTCAAGTTACATATAAGCACAATATCAAATGCTCATATTTGACTGTTGTTACCTTATATGGGTCCCAAAAGAGGGAAGGGAAGTGGATATTTCCAGTGGTTCAACCAGCTGTCACTCAAAAACTCCTCAACCAATCAGGTTGATCCTCACTGGTTAAGCATACCCACCCTCAATATCCACTTGATGTAATCTTGTGGTGAAAAATCTATTGTCTGGTCATTATAATGACCCATGTTTGTAGTCCTGGACCTCCTGAACATGTTGATGTATATTTGGGAGTAAACAGAGGGTCCAAATCAGCAGAAAGGTGAAAGGAAGGAGGAGTTCTGGAAACTCCCTGAATTATCTTGGGGCTGTTACATATGATATGTAATATATGTTACCAGCTAGTCTTTGTTCTCCACTTCCCCTCTATGATCTATATCTTCCTGGTATGATAGTGTCCTGTCCATCATCACAAATAGCAAGTCCCGTTCCCTGGACAGGAGGACAGTGTTGAGATATACTCTGGACAAGATGACCATGTAGAGACATGGAATGATTTATATTGTTCTGCAGAAAATGGTTTAACAATAACCACTGTAACGATCTCTTACACTCACACATGCAAACAAGTAAGTAAACTTGTTATTTTTTATGTATTAGCATAGCCACAACTACCATTTCATCATTTTGATTCTTCCCTATAGTTAACGCAACATTGTTGAAAATGTCTGAGGCCATCTATACCAAGCCAGATTTGACCAATGTGGTTTGACAGAGGTGATATGGAGAAAAGTATTGTGGATATCTACATCAGTGCAGAGGCCCTGGGGGGAACGGTGAGATCGGCACTATGACACATCTGTCAGCTATGTGACAGTTACAACACCCTTACTGAGGAACGAGACCAACTACAGACAATCTAAGACAACCTGACTGAAGAGAGAGACCAGCTACAGACCCTTTACAACACCCGGACTAATGATAAAGACCAGCTACAGATCAGTTACAACACCCTGACTAAAGAGAGATACCAGCTACAGATCAGTTACAACACCCTGACTAAAGAGAGAGACCAGCTACAGATCAGTTACAACACCCTGACTAAAGAGAGAGACCAGCTACATACAAGTTACAACAACTTAACTAAAGAGAGAGACCAGCTACAGAGGAAGAGAGATGATTTTGAGAAGAGAAGTCATTGTAATCTCAAATAGTTGTCGCTGAGGCCGATTTTTGTACTTTTTATAGTCACTCAATGACTGCCATGTTTTTGGATGACGTAATGATCTCGTTTCTGCTCAAATCAAATCAAATTGTATTGGTCACATACACATATTTACCAGATGTCTAATGCTGTGCAGTGTGCCCCCGATAAATGCGTTGGGCAGACCGTACCACCCTCTGGAGAGCCTCGAGCCTCCCTGTACCCACTGAGCGCTAGTGAGCATGTGATGTTGGGCTGTGTAAACCGGATGCAGTGCGCGCTAACCAAGGTTGCCAGGTGCACGGTGTAGCCTCCGACACATTGGTGCGGCTGGCTTCCGGGTTGGATGCACGCTGTGTTAAGAAGCAGTGCGGCTGGTTGGGTTGTGTATCGGACGCATGACATTCAACCTTCGTCTCTCCCCAGCCCGTACGGGAGTTGTAGCGATGAGACAAGATAGTAGCTACTACAAGAATTGGATACCACGAAATTGGGGAGAAAAAGGGGTAAAAATTCACAAAAAAAACAAACAAAAAAAAACAAACATGCAGCTCCTAAAACTGGCAGCTCTCTGCCAACCTCACTGACTGTGTCAGTGGGACAAGAATCATCTGCATCAGCCTATACCAGGGCAATGGGACCCTCAACACTTCTAGGGCAGTAGGCCACAGGTCCAAGAATGTGACCAGGTTGGACTACAGCTTCACCTGCTGTTCAAAGTAGGTAGAGCTGGTGGTAGTGGACAGGTCAGGCAGCGTGGGTGTGTGTCTGGGCTTAGCGAAGGACTCTGTGGGGGTGGTTGTGAGCTCTACAGCCCAAGGCCTTGGTTTCTCAAAAGCATTTTTTGTCTAAGTCCATCGTTTCAACAATAGGATCCTATTGTTCTCAGATGAATCCCTTACCCTTAATATTATTTTGGGTAACCGGGCCCAGGTCTCTGTCACCAACACTACAGTTGTACCTGTAGTTAGTACTACATCCACCCAGGTCTCTGTCACCAACACTACAGCTGTACCTGTAGTTAGTACTACATCCACCCAGGTCTCTGTCACCAACACTACAGCTGTACCTGTAGTTAGTACTACATCCACCCAGGTCTCTGTCACCAACACTACAGTTGTACCTGTAGTTAGTACTACATCCACCCAGGTCTCTGTCACCAACACTACAGCTGTACCTGTAGTTAGTACTACATCCACCCAGGTCTCTGTCACCAACACTACAGCTGTACCTGTAGTTAGTACTACATCCACCCAGGTCTCTGTCACCAACACTACAGCTGTACCTGTAGTTAGTACTACATCCACCCAGGTCTCTGTCACCAACACTACAGCTGTACCTGTAGTTAGTACTACATCCACCCAGGTCTCTGTCACCAACACTACAGTTGTACCTGTAGTTAGTACTACGTCCACCAGAGGGCCACCTTTGACTCTGTCCCTCTATCTAATGATTTGTGTGATGCTTTCTCTCCTCCTGTGGAATAGAGTAGAGCTATAGAGTTGTATAATAGTTAATGTAGGTATGTATGTATGTAATATGATATAGAGTCATATAATGTATTCAATTATCAAACTAAGACTGGTGGAGTCATAGCATGTAGTATATTATCACACTAAGGCTGGTGGGAGTCATATCATGTATTATATTATCACACTAAGGCTGGTGGGAGTCATATCATGTATTATTTTAACAGACTTAGGCTGGTGTGAGTCATATCATGTAGTATATTATCAAACTAAGACTGGTGTGAGTCATATCATGTAGTATATTATCAAACTAAGACTGGTGTGAGTCATATCATGTAGTATATATTCAAACCTAGGCTGGTGGGAGTCATACCATGTATTATATTATCTAACTAAGGCTGGTGGGAGTCACGTGGTGGCCAGTGTTTCTAATCCACTGTGGTTGACTGATAAAGAGTTTCACTATCATACAGTATGTCAAGGTATGTTTATAATCGTTAAGGACTGGAGAGTCTTTCAGAAGAAAAATAAACTGAGTGGAGCAAAACAGGAAAACCTGGTTCAGTCTGCTTTCCACCAGACTCTGGGAGATTAATAAACCTTTCAACAGGACAATAATCTAAAACAGAAGACCAAATATACACTGGAGTTGCTTTCCAAGAAGACAGTCAATGTTCCTGAGTGGCCAAGTTACAGTTTTGACTTAAATCTACTTGAAAATCTATGGCAAGACCTGAAAATGGTTGTCTAGCAATGATCAAAAACCAATTTGACAAACTTAAAGAATTTTGAAAAGAATAATGGTCACGTTCCACAATCCAGGTGTGGAAAGCTCCTAGAGATTTACCAGGAAATACTCACAGCTGTTATCGCTGCCAAATGTGCTTCTACAAAGTATTGACTTAGGGATGTGAATACTTATGTAAAATCTATATTATATTTCATTTTCAATACATTTGCAAACATTTCTAAAAATATGGGGTATTTTGTACAAATATAAAAATATATTTACTGTATTTTAAATTTAGTCTGTAACACAACAACATTTCTGCAGTAGTCCAACCTGGTCCCACTTTCTGAAGGCATTGTATGTTAAGATGAATGCTCTAATTGTCAGTCTGCTAAATTACTAAAATGGAAATGTAATAGTAAATAATGTATTGTGTAACTTTGGAGTCATTTTTATTGTAAATAAGAATATCATTCTATGATTAAAGATAATCATGAATGAATTGTGAATAATGATGAGTGAGAAAGTTACAGAGGTATAAATATCATACCCCCCCCCCAAAAAAATGCTAACCTCCACTATCATTGGTAATGGTGAGAGGTTAGCATGTCTTGGGGGTATGATATAAAATGCTAACCTCCTCTATTATTGGTAATGGTGAGAGGTTAGCATGTCTTGGGGGTATGATATAAAATGCTAACCTCCACTATCATTGGTAATGGTGAGAGGTTAGCATGTCTTGGGGGTATGATATAAAATGCTAACCTCCAGTATTATTGGTAATGGTGAGAGGTTAGCATGTCTTGGGGGTATGATATAAAATGCTAACCTCCACTATCATTGGTAATGGTGAGAGGTTAGCATGTCTTGGGGGTATGATATAAAATGCTAACCTCCACTATTATTGGTAATGGTGAGAGGTTAGCATGTCTTGGGGGTATGATATAAAATGCTAACCTCCACTATTATTGGTAATGGTGAGAGGTTAGCATGTCTTGGGGGTATGATATAAAATGCTAACCTCCACTATTATTGGTAATGGTGAGAGGTTAGCATGTCTTGGGGGTATGATATAAAATGACAACCTCCACTATTATTGGTAATGGTGAGAGGCTAGCATGTCTTGGGGGTATGATATAAAATGACAACCTCCACTATTATTGGTAATGGTGAGAGGCTAGCATGTCTTGTGGGTATGATATAAAATGCTAACCTCCACTATTAATGGTAATGGTGAGAGGTTAGCATGTCTTGGGGGTATGATAATAAATGCTAACCTCCCCTATTAATGGTAATGGTGAGAGGTTAGCATGTCTTGGGGGTATGATCCTCTGTAACTTTCTCACTCAACATTATTTACCATTCATTAAATTAAAGGTGACATTCTGTACAGTCACCCCATATGAAACATTTGATCTCCAATCCAAAACGCTGGCGTATAGAGCCAAATGAAAAGTTGTAGCTTCACTGTACAAATAAATACGTAAGGGAGTGTACGTGAGAGATAAGAAAATACAGTATGTCACGTCACACAGCCTTTAATAGTGACAGGTCACAATGGTACAGTAAAGGTGTGGCGTCATTGTAAACATCGTTGATATTAAGCATCTCAATCACATCACGATAAAGGGAAGGAGTTCCCATAGGTTGTTTGGTGACCCGTTACTCTACTCACAGAACCAAGGTCACATCCGTAGCCCAGCATTTTCATGTCTGTATTTATTCAAATGGATACAACTGGAGAGTAACTTCAAAAGATACTCATAGCATCTCTGAATCTTTATGTGACATTCCTCCTCCAGACCTGATTGGGTGTTAGAAGGCTCCATTACAGCAGCTTCCCTTTGTCACGTTTCCTGTTAGGACCGGCCTGAATCCCAGACGATAAATCTTCCTGAGTTAAAGAGTTACAACGGTCAACAGAATCATCTTAAATGGGATTTTCTTACATTTGCTTGTCTTTATTAATATTGCAGGTCTTCCGGTGTGACCATGCTGAATAAGAGGTTAGACACCACAGTGTATTTCACAACAGGAGGATTTCAAACCAAACCAAATAGAAGGGATGTTGTACCCTCTAAATAATCACACTCTCTATCCACCACATCTACATGTGTACTACATTTAGTGTGTATACTTTATACGTTTATACATTAGGTGAAGTAGTCAAATCAAGGGCAGGTATTTATGACATAAGCTACTGAAAGAATGTTCATGCTAGTGTTGAAGAGCAGCATGATTGAAGTTGGGCCGAATGCTGCACCTGTTGAGGCAGGTCTGAGGGTGTTGGGGCTGGGTCTTGTTCTGCCCATGTTGAGGCTGGGCCTGGTTCTTCTCATATTGAGGCTGGGTTGGGGGTGTTGAAAATGGTCCAGATGCTGCCTTTGTTGAGGCTGGGCTGGGGGTTTTGAGGCTGGTCCAGGTGCTGCCCCTGTTTAGGCTGGGGCTGATGCTGGTGGCCCTGTTAGGCCCTGTGTGCTGGGGCCTCCCGCTCTATTGCCCTGTAGGGTGAAAGGAACCGTACACATAAATAGCAACACAAGAATATAGATGGCGAGAGTAAGCAGTACCTGAACATATAGAAGAGCATGTAGGCACTCCGGGCTCTGGTCCTCAGCACAGTGGCTACATTGGACATTGACACCTGGCTGTCATTACAGCAGAACCAATTTCCACTGGCATGCAATATGTCACTAATGTAGTGCCCTGTGAGACAAGGAAGACAAACTAGAGGTCAAAGGTCAGGCTATTGTGGGTAATAGAGTGTTTTGTAACAGTTAAACAGTTCATTTGGGAGGTAATTTTATCTGTTACATGTGTCAAGTTTTGAAATCAGAGATAAACAGATACACGTGGCACATAATTAGGCATGCCTCTCCATTCTTTTGAATTAAATTGAGCAAACTCTAAACATATTGCAGTGCTTGTTGGGATGACACTTCACTCTGAAGCCTGCAGCCTTGCTAGCTTGGCCGAAATGGCTGTTGGAGGGTCTAATTATCCCCTACACCAGGGTTCCCCAAATGGCGGCCCGCGGGACAAATTTGGCCCAAGGGTGATTTTATTTGGCCCCTATGTTTTCTGTCCAAATAAAACGTAATTGTTAAAAGACTGTAAAAACACCAGCAAATCAGCTACAAGTGATTTTCATTTTGGAAATCTGTTTCAAAGTATTCCCACGCACAATAAAGAGATATATGTGGTTGTACACAAATGTAAGCAAGGTTTGAAATTAGTCAAATATTATATCTGTTTGGCCTTCCTACGGTATATTTGCAGTCTACAAATTTTAGTAATTTTGTTCCACACCCCTTCCCATCTGGCTAAGAAAAAAAATGGACCCGAGGCTGAATCTAGTTGATGATCCCTGGCCCTCACCCTCGATAATTTTCACTCCCTCAGCTTTGGGATGCTTGTGTATACGGCAGAGGCACACGTGAACATGCAAATTGAGATCCAAGGAGAAGGGAGTGATTTGGAAATCAGCTGATGTCATATGTATTGTGCATCTGCATGTGTGTGTTTGATGGTATTTACTTACCGGAGTTTGCGGAGCCTCCCAAATGAGAGACTACGCCAGTCAGCTGGTAGTAACCATTCACTGACTGTACTGGCTTCTGCTTCTGTAAGAAAACACATGTGATCATAGGATTCTCATTTCCTCTACAGTCCACCACACTGTCTACAGTCTACTACAGTACTAGTCTACTACAGGTCTACTACACCGTGTACTCCTCATAACTATCTCAGTGTTCTGTCATAACTTATTTTTCACTGGTTTCACTCTCTCTATCTCTCTCTCTCTTCTCACCACTGAGGCTGTCAGCAGCACTTTCCCTGGTTCCTGCTCATTTGAATCTGAGGGATCAAATATACATATCAAGAGCTGTGAAAACGTGGTCACTTGTCTGAATTGCTCTGGACTAAAACAGCTCCCATACATCACTAAAGATGTCTGAGAAGCATTTTAAATTGCAGCTTCCAGATTCTCTGTCAGCAGGACCGTTTTGGGAGTGGGTGGTTTGTGTGGTGTTGGAGCAAGAATAGTGTTATGGTGCCATGACCTACCTGAACAGCAGAGGGTGCTGTCTTTTGCCGCTCCAGGTGGGCTGGAGACTTGGCTGGCGAGGGTCTGGGGGATGGACCCCTGGATGCTGGGGGCCTGGTTGGTGAGGGCCTGTGGGCTGGCACTGTGCAGGTGTGGCACCATGTCCCCACAGAGGGTGGAGAGCCTCAGCTCCGAAGGAAACAAAAGAGGAGCCTCCAGCTTCTCCAACCCCCCAGGTCCTCCAAACCTCTTCAGATGCAGAACCAGCACACTGCCCAGAAAGAGAGAGGAAGAGAGATGAACAGACAGACAATGAAACCAGTCAACAAAATAACAGATGAGTGAAATTTGTTTGGCGGTGCTCACCTCTAAGTCCTACAACCTGCTCAGGAAGGTAACTACTCCTAAAGGCTCAGGACATTAAACACTGCTAGTACTATGAGAGGTTATAAAGGGACAACTCACAGAGGCAGTGTGTGGAACTGCTCCACCTTTGAGGCGTGGAGGCCTTTACAGCCCTCACATGTGAATTCAACCTGTTCACTCTGGTTAGAAACAAAAGCATTACATAATGAATGATACCACTACAATAATAAGATAGCGTATTCTGAGGCAGTGGGCAGCTTGCCCTGGGTGTTAGTCTCTACATGCAGGGCTGAGCCCTAAGTGCTGACTTTGAAAGTGAGTGCTAGGCTGTTCAGCAAGGTGCGCTCAGGGCTGATGTCCAATGAGAGGTGGTTGTAGTCCTCTCTGGTAGACGACTCGCGCCCACAGCTTCAGAAGCAGGACAAAGAGAAGAAAAATTAATCAAGTCTGTTTCTGTTTCAGGTCTCTACAATGTTTCTGTTATGCCATGTGTTTTGTAATATTAATATATACTGTATATATATATATATATATATATATATATATAGAAAGATCATGTTCTCAGTACATACACTACAACCAATGGGATCTCTTACCTGGTACATGTGCGCACCGACACAAGCTGGAACTCCAGCTGGGAAACAGGGCAGGTATAGTTCATCCCGAGTGTCTTCAGAATCATGCCCTCCTCCTTCAGCTGGCACAGCATATTGACAAGTAACTCGTGTGCGTCCTATGATGAGGAAGAGAAAGAAACACACCAAGATAAAAGCAAATTAAAAAGAGAAAATGAACCATTGCAAGAAGAGCACTCGTACACAAGAGAGTAGTGCCTCAGTTACCTGTTGCGTGTCCCCCAGATACTTCAAATCGTATCCCGACAAGGAGTACTTGACCTTCCACATGAGGTCTGCTTTTGAGGCCTGGTTTGCCACACTGTCAGGTAGACCTGAACGGTGCACATCAGACAGACACCTGTAGGGGAGACAGAGAGTAAGTTAGCAGCTGACTGGATGGTGTCAACCTACTGGCTTACGCCTGAAGAGGCAGGTGAGTAAATGTTTTATCTAGTGGCACCCCATCATTAGAAATGTTTCATTCGATTTGATGCAATTTCACCTTTGAGGACGGACAATGAAGCCAAACAACAAAAATGTGTTGTTTATTCTCCTAAGATATTTGGTTTGGATACTGCTCTCAATTCCAGAGCATTTAAAAAAAACGACCAAATTTCCCACGGTAAGGTGGAATGTTCAGTCAATGAGCATTATGGGTCATGTAGTCATTCTACACTTTCCAAATTGGCCTAGAAAATGCCTACATCATAATCAGTGTGTCATTGTTGTTCCTCTTGGTTATGAAGATTCCAAAAACAAAAAGAAACTGGAAAATAAACCATAAATACAATACACAGCAAAATATGAAGTGGTTAAGGTTAGGAAAAGGGTTAGGATTAGTGAAAGTGCTATCTTAACCTGCTACGACAATCCCTTTCTGTAGAAGTGGCGTGAAAAGAGTGTCCCTTCTTTAATTTATGACCACAATTAATAGGTGTGTGTGGTGAGTGTCTGCTTTTGAGCCTTCCCTTACCTGAGCAGGTTGGAGAAGGGGGAGGAGCTCCAGAGTTGTTCCTGGTGCAGGATTTCCTTTGAGAAGGAAGGCAGGACCAGGAGGCACTGCAGGGTGGCGTTAAGGAAGCAAGTGTTGCCAATGTTAGGCAACCTGTGAAGAAGAAGCAGCCATCAGTAAACACATAGAGATTAATCATAACCTTCATATCTCTATAAAGTGATGATAATGGCAGGGGATAAGGGATACATTATATTTAACACAAAGAAGTGGATGTCCTTTAGACCGAGATTGACATAATTCATGGGTTTATAAATATCTAATAAAAAGGACATGCTAGATAGTAAGCCTTATCCCCATAGTATATCAGACACTGATCTCTAAACAATAAAGAACTTATATTCAATGCATTTGCAGTGTGTTGTGGTTTACCCAAGAAGTTCCATGTTGACCAGTTCCCCCCGTTCTCCTCTGGCCCCCTGTGTCTCTTCTGACCCTCTGGTGGCTGAGTTGGCCCTGGGAAGAGTCATGCTTCTGGTGGCTGAGCTGGCCCTGGGAAGAGTCATGCTTCTGGTGGCTGAGCTGGCCCTGGGAAAAGTCATGCTTCTGGTGGCTGAGCTGGCCCTGGGAAGAGTCATGCTTCTTGTGGCTGAGCTGGCCCTGGGAAGAGTCATGCTTCTGGTGGCTGAGCTGGCCCTGGGAAAAGTCATGCTTCTGGTGGCTGAGACTGGTCTCTGGGGCATTGGACTAGAGTGTTCCTGAAGAGACAGAGGTCTGGAGGAAGGAGAGAAACAGGTCTAACGCCTCCAACACAGAGATATTATCACTCTACACAGTCTCTCTATTAAATGCTGTACTGTACTATAAACACAGCTGAGTAGTTATGCATGTACTGCTGTCCATATAAATGCAGTGTACCAAGTAGACCAGGCCAATAGGTTAGTACTCTCTTTATCCACTAGATGTAGACAGAAGAGGCTAAAACTACAGTTTCAGGAAAATAACTTTCTGGGACTGTGTTTATCAAGTGTCTCATAGTAGGGGTCTGATCTAGGACCAGTTTTGCATTTTAGATCATAGATCAATTAATCAGATTATTATGGACAGAGAGGACCTGATCCTAGATCAGCACTCATACTGTTGATTAACACTGGCCCTTGTCTGGTAGCACTAAACCCAACTCTCCAAAGAGACTCTAGGATGGCACTGTACTTTATGTTTGGATTACCTGACTGTTGTGCCCTCCTGACTGGTGTCTCCATGACGGTCCAGAGGGTTGGTAGGAGAGGGAGAACTAGGGTGGGACACCACTGGAGAGGATTTCACTGGGGAAGGGTTTTTGGCAGGTGACCGGGGTACAGAGGGTTGTTTAGCAGGAGAGGGAGGTGGATGGAGGGAGGAGAGTTGGTCAGAGGGTGAGGGGTCAGAGGTAGCGGAGCCATTCCGTTCAGAACGGTCAGATGGAATTGGAGAGGGGGATGAAGTGCCCCTCTCCTTCTTCTTTCTTGTCTTCTGCTCCACATCAACTGAATTTGCTTTCTGACGTTTTTTCTGTTGACAAGAAAATGTGATAGTGCTAAATACTTTCCCCCCCAGATCCCCAGCCAATGGAAGAGGGGGGTCATAAGAGTAGGAAGAGGTTGGCCTAAATGGAGAATCATAGGTATCTATCCTAAACCTCAAATAACACAGTATAGATAGGTTACATTGAGTGACATTTGCAATAGCAGAACTTCATGTACATCTCATGTACACTTTTTACATATTCGTCAATCAGAATGTAATTTTACTTTTATTCTTCCCACTAGGTTTAAGAGA
This sequence comes from Oncorhynchus clarkii lewisi, assembly GCF_045791955.1. Taxonomy (NCBI): domain Eukaryota; kingdom Metazoa; phylum Chordata; class Actinopteri; order Salmoniformes; family Salmonidae; genus Oncorhynchus; species Oncorhynchus clarkii. The sequence continues at coordinate 32,763,704 of NC_092163.1, read as the reverse complement.
AAAATACTACTCCAGAATTATAGTAGTTGTTAATTGATTAAATGACCTGATTTCATACCTTTTTGCACCAGCAGAAACAAGCCATGTCGATAACCAATGAAGACTGATACATTTCCACATTAACCCATTGTTCAAATTGGCTTTAAGACCATTGTGATGTCATCGGTCATGTATGACACCACCACCTGGCAACCCAATCTATAACATTTTAAAATATATTGAACAATGAACAAATATGTTTTATTGAAGAGCAAAGTTATGCAGTATACATACAATATTGTAGATAATATGCTCCATTGTATTCTTGTTTCTTTTTACATTCATTTTTTGTATGTTGTTTCATTAAACTTACGACCACAATAAAGGCATTTTAAGTGCCTTCATCTTCATCTTCATAGTTTTTTGATAGCTTCCATGTTGTTTTTGGTTTGGTTATCGGTTTATTTAAATGCTAAATGCTTTTTCTCTTATTCACCAGCAGATGGACAAAGGGTTGGTTTAAAAGAATGTGAACAGGTGGTAGAGATTTAGCCTAAACCTCAAACAACAATCCAGGTTGGTTAAGGACAGTTTTCCGTATTCAATCTTGCCCTGAGGGCAGCTCTGTCTCAAGGACATAATGAATGTGATTGGTTCAATTAAAGCTCAATGGTCAGTGGGCAGAGCTTACAGTGCCCAGTGCGTGTTAAATACACTTGCTAGGTGATAAATTGGTGTTGAATGGAAGGCGCAACACAAGGTTGCTGGCATGAATTTTGTTTTCTGACCTCACTCCAACTCCTAAACAATTCTTCTTACCTAAACTTAACCCAACCCTAGCTAGAGTCCCAGGTCTGTTTAGTGCTGTCTTGCCAACTCCTACTAGCTAGAGTCCCAGGTCTGTTTAGTGCTGTCTTGTCAACTCCTACTAGCTAGAGTCCCAGGTCTGTTTAGTGCTGTCTTGTCAACTCCTACTAGCTAGAGTCCCAGGTCTGTTTAGTGCTGCCTTGTCAACTCCTACTAGCTAGAGTCCCGGGTCTGTTTAGTGCTGTCTTGCCAACTCCTACTAGCTAGAGTCCCAGGTCTGTTTAGTGCTGTCTTGTCAACTCCTACTAGCTAGAGTCCCAGGTCTGTTTAGTGCTGTCTTGCCAACTGCTACTAGCTAGAGTCCCAGGTCTGTTTAGTGCTGTCTTGTCAACTCCTACTAGCTAGAGTCCCAGGTCTGTTTAGTGCTGTCTTGCCAACTCCTACTAGCTAGAGTCCCAGGTCTGTTTAGTGCTGTCTTGCCAACTCCTACTAGCTAGAGTCCCAGGTCTGTTTAGTGCTGTCTTGCAAACTCCTACTAGCTAGAGTCCCAGGTCTGTTTAGTGATGTCTTGCCAACTCCTACTAGCTAGAGTCCCAGGTCTGTTTAGTGCTGTCTTGCAAACTCCTACTAGCTAGAGTCCCAGGTCTGTTTAGTGATGTCTTGCCAACTCCTACTAGCTAGAGTCCCAGGTCTGTTTAGTGCTGTCTTGCCAACTCCTCCAGTGGTTCTTTCTTAAAAAGTTGCATCATATTGCAGCACAACTTGCGGGCTGCCGCAGAATTCTATGGCACATTATTTATTATTTAAGTGTCAGACATTGTTGCCATTAACGCTCGTTAGAGCTAGTTTGACCACCAGAGAGCATCTTTGAGAAACATTTAACCGTTTTTAATATGAATCTAATCGTTGGATAACAGATCTGCTCTCGGAACTCATTTACACACGTTACTGTGTGTGTTTCGATTCTCTCTCGCACAAACACACACATACACGCTCACCCTCTATAACCACTCTTTATATTTATAGTGGTGATGGACAGCTGAAGGCATTTTGTTGTGAATTGTGAAAACAAGCCAACCTAACTCAGAAATACGTTTCACTCGTTGCCATGGTGAATAATCCAATAATAATTGGTTGGACACATGAAAGGAAACAAAGAGTTTACCGGAAACTCAAAATGAAAATACTTGCAGATTAATTCAGATCAACAATTTTCAATAGTAGATCTAATTACATTTAGAGGATTCTAAATTAATATCTAATGGGCTTTTATATAATGATAATGCAGGGATAATAATACATTCATATATTTGTAGGGGTTGGGCAAATCTGGTTTTAGAGTATTTAAGCATTGAATACATTGAAGTTTCTCTGACTGCCTGCAACATGTACAGTGGTACAATATAAATATATTTTTGAATTACCTTTTAAAAATGTACATGTTTATTAAGTTGTCTTGCTTTTCTCAGAGCAGCACAAAATGGTGCTGAAATAGTTGACCATACGCAGGTAGACTTTTGCTTCAAATCCTATTGTAACAATTGGATGACATTGGGAGTTTCAGTAAGCAACAATTTGTTGCCTTCATTAGCCTACTTTATTCTTAAAATAACTCCAGCACATATTTTTTACTATATCAAAATGCACACGTTTAATAAGCTACTGTGTAGTCTGACAAGTAAACATAGCCCACAGTACATAGTAAACATAGCCCACAGTACATAGTAAACATAGCCCACAGTACATAGTTAACATAGCCCACAGTACATAGTAAACATAGCCCACATTACATAGTAAACATAGCCCACAGTACATAGTAAACATAGCCCACAGTACATAGTAAACATAGCCCACAGTACATAGTAAACATAGCCCACAGTACATAGTAAACATAGCCCACAGTACATAGTAAACATAGCCCACAGTACATAGTAAACATAGCCAACAGTACATAGTAAACATAGCCCACAGTAGATAGTAAACATAGCCCACAGTACACAGTAAACATAGCCCACAGTACATAGTAAACATAGCCCACAGTACATAGTAAACATAGCCCACAGTACATAGTAAACATGGCCCACAGTACATAGTGAACATAGCCCACAGTACATAGTAAACATAGCCCACAGTACATAGTAAACATAGCCCACAGTACATAGTAAACATAGCACACAGTACATAGTAAACATGGCAAAGATGCTTCATTCCTTACATAAGGGAGAGCAGGCCATGTCAAGACTTTCTCAGTGACCTCAAGTACTAATTAACTCTGTCTTGAATGTTTTTTCGGGATGCATCAGTCTTGGTCACAGTATTAATGATGAACACCTGGAGGTTCACTGGTCAGCCACATTTGCCTCGGGATCCATCCCAGTTGGGGCGGCATGTAGTCTAGTGGTTAGAGCATTGAGCCAGTAACCGGAAGGTTGTTGAATCAAATCCCTGAGCTGACAAGGTAAAATTCTGTTGTTCTGCCCCTAAACAAGGCAGTTAACCCACTGTTCCTAGGACATCATTGTAAATACGAATTTGTTCTTAAATGACTTGCCTAGTTAAATAAAAAATACAAGTATCTGTCTCTGCAAATAATGAGTGATACTGATTCACGTGCACCTTCATCAGATGAGCAGAATGGTACTGCTCTGCGCCCCTATCGATTGTGGTGTCCTATAATAGAAATGGTAGATCAATTAAGAATGAAAAGTGACTCCAACACACACAATCTGCATAATGAAACGTGTTTTAAGAATGTAGCAAAACCAACCGCTTTCATGGGAACCATGTGTTTTATCGGTGTGTACCGTTGTCCAGCCCTTTGTCCACAGATCCCCACGGATGGTTGTCTGCATGGTTGTTTGCTCTGCAAAAACACATTCATGTTTTTAGTACACAAGTATCGATTGTATTACACAGTATGCCTACACATGGACAGACTATATAAAACATTTAAATAAGTAAATGCATTGAAACCATTTTTTTTAAAGTTTTGGTGATCCTCCCAGCTCTGGCTCATTTTCTCAAGTCCTCTGGTGGGTACAGTCCTAACCCTGGAACATATAGCACCATAGAATGGGTGGAGTTTGGGGCAGGTAGAAGTGTACTGGAAAGGTGTGACTTTCAGGTTACTATAGGCCATAAGTATACAGCAGATCGCCGAATGTCCTCACTTTGATTATGCTGTAAGAACATACTGTAACATCATGACCAGGATCTCTATTCATTTAAGTGAGCAGATTGGGGCTTTCAGGGGGAACAGACAATCTACTGGAGAAATTTCAAAAATACTGGTAGACTTTAGGATTTTTGTCATGTCATCCAGGTCAGGATAACCAATTATATATACAAAGTACTAACCCTGACTCTCGTTTTTTAAGTGTTCATAGGTCTCGGTCTATATATTCCTGGTGTTTTTTTTCACAAACAATGCTTATTTTATTTAAACGCTCTTCACACACCATGCTTACTTGAGACCAAAACTAGGGATCAATTGTAAAGTCGTTCAAGTTGGGGGAATTTTCAGCCTACATTAGCCGGGCTATGAAGAGTCTATTCTGCTGCTAATATTTCATCATGGGTGGATTGCTTCTTTTCTATTCCAATGTATTGAATGAATGTATTAACTGCTGTAATTTATCATTCTCATTCTCAAAGGTGAGTTCACAATCTCATTTTCATGTTCATGTTTAAAAAATATTGATATTTTGGAGATGATTTTGTTTTCAAATAACTGAAAATGTGCGGTTTTAATTTGATTAAAGGGGAAAAGGCCATTCATGAACATGGGCTTAGACAATAGGCCCTTTTAATTTTGTCTGGCTTGCCATTCCAAATCAAATGGAATATTTTTTCTCATATAATTTACAGGTCACTAGGTGTAGGCAAAACCATAAACAAGTAGTTAAACTGTGATATGACTAAAGAGTTAATCAGGGTGATTCTTCCACAAATAGACAGGTATTTTCATCAAGTACAGGAGATGGAGTTCCTCACAGGTGTGCCTGGCATGGATTGTGACTCAATCTCATTCCTCGTCAATGCATAATTTTTATTATATTGAACTTGGCAAGTCAGTTAAGAACACATTCTTATTTTCAATGACAGCCTAGGAACAGTGGGTTAACTGCCTTGTTCAGGGCAGATCAACAGAATTTTACCTTGTCAGCTCAGGGATTTGATCTTGCAACCTTTCGGTTACTAGTCCAACGCTCTAACCTCTAGGATGCCTGCCACCCCATGACTCTCTGCATGAATCTCCGACCAATGCCGCCTGACTCTCCGCCAATGACGTGACACTCCACCAATAATTACATTTAGAGGACTGGAAGATTCTAAATTAATATCTAAACAACATTTTTTGTTAGGGCAAATCTGATCTGTGAGAATTCGGTGTATTTTTGGGGTGTGCGTGTAGGACAGAGAAATAGCAATTCCTACACTATTGTTCTAAATTCAATCACCTTCTTCAATAGGGGCACAAGGAGAACCAGATGCAGACACAGGAGGCAGATGGTTCGAGCCCAAGATATTTATTAACAATCCAAAGGGGGAAGGCAAGATAATAGTCATGGACAAGCAAAAGGTCAAAACCAGTTCAGAGATCCAGAGGTACAGACTGGCAGGCAGGCTCGAGGTCAGGGCAGACAGAATGGTCAGGCAGGTGGGAATGGAGTCCAGAAGGAGGACTAGTAGAAGAGAATAGAAATGTAGGAGCAGGGGAAAAAACACGCTGGTTGACTTGAACATACAAGACGTACTGGCACCGAGAGACAGGAAACACAGGGATAAATACACTGGCACAGAGAAACAGGAAACACAGGGATAAATACACTGGCACAGAGAAACAGGAAACACAGGGATAAATACACTGGCACAGAGAAACAGGAAACACAGGGATAAATACACTGGCACAGAGAAACAGGAAACACAGGTGTAAATACACTGGCACAGAGTGTCACGTTCTGACCTCTATTTCTGTTGTTTTGTATTTATTTAGTATGGTCAGGGCGTGAGTTGGGTGGGCAGTCTATGTTTGTTTTTCTATGTTTTGGGGCATTTCTATGTTTTCGGCCTAGTATGGTTCTCAATCAGAGGCAGGTGTCATTAGTTGTCTCTGATTGAGAATCATACTTAGGTAGCCTGGGTTTCACTGTGTGTTTGTGGGTGATTGTTCCTGTCACTGTGTTTGTTGTCACAGGATAGGACTGTTTTGCGTTTTCACATTTCTTGTTTTTGTTAGTTTGTTCATGTGTAGTGATTTATTAAAACATGAATAACCACCACGCTGCGCTTTGGTCCGCTTCTCTTCCTCCTACAGACGAACGCCCTTACAGAATCACCCACCGCAACAGGACCAAGCGGCGTGGTAACGGGCAACAGCGGCACAAGGAGGAATGGACTTGGGATGATGTGTTGGACGGCAAGGGTTGCTACACATGGGAGGAGATCCTGGCGGGAAAGGATCGCCTTCCATGGGAACAGGTGGAGGCAGCGAGGAGAGCAGAGGCAGCCGGAGAGAGGAGCCGGCGATATGAGGGAACACGGTTGGCAAGGAAGCCCGGGAGTCAGCCCCAAAAATTTCTTGGGGGGGGGCTAACAGGGAGTATGGCTACGCCAGGTAGGAGACCTGAGCCAACTTCCTGTGGTTACCGGGGGGCTAGAGAGACCGGGCAGGCACCGTGTTATGCTGTGGAGCGCACGGTGTCCCCAGTGCGGGTGCACAGCCCGGTGCGGTACATTCCAGCTCCGCGTATCGGCCGGGCTAGAGTGGGCATCGAGCCAAGTGCCATGAAGCCGGCTCTACGCATCTGGTCTCCAGTGCGTCTCCTTGGGCCGGCTTACATGACACCAGCCTTGCGCACGGTGTCCCCGGTTCGCCTGCATAGCCCAGTGCGGGCTATTCCATCTCGCCGCACTGGCAGGGCGACCGGGACCATTCAACCGGGTAAGGTTGGGCAGGCTCGGTGCTCAAGAGCTCCAGTGCGCCTGCACGGCCCGGTCTATCCATCACCACCTCCACGCACCAGCCCTCCGGTGGCAGCTCCCCGTACCAGGCTGTCTCTCCGGCCCATCCTTGCAGGGGCTCTCTCCTCTCCAGCGCTGCCGGAGTCTCCCGCCTCTCCGGCGCTACCAGAGCCTTCCTCTTCTCCAGCGTTGCCGGAGCTTCCCGTCTGCCCAGCGCCAGCTGAGCTTCCCGTCTGCCCAGCGCCAGCTGAGCTTCCCGTCTGCCCAGCACCAGCTGAGCCTCCCGTCTGCCCGGCGCCGCCAACGCCGCCCGTCTGCCCGGCGCCGCCAACGCCGCCCGTCTGCCCGGCGCCGCCAACGCCGCCCGTCTGCCCAGCGCCGCCAGTGCCGCCCGTCTGCCAGGGGCCGCCAGTGCCGCCCGTCTGCCAGGGGCCGCCAGTGCCGCCCGTCAGCCAGGGGCCGCCAGTGCCGCCCGTCAGCCAGGGGCCGCCAGTGCCGCCAGTCAGCCAGGGGCCGCCAGTGCCGCCAGTCAGCCAGGGGCCGCCAGTGCCGCCAGTCAGCCAGGGGCCGCCAGTGCCGCCAGTCAGCCAGGGGCCGCCAGTGCCGCCAGTCAGCCAGGGGCCGCCAGTGCCGCCAGTCAGCCAGGGGCCGCCAGTAAGCCAGGGGCCGCCAGTGCCGTCAGTCAGCCAGGGGCCGCCCGAGCAGCTGCCCCTCTGTCCAGAGCAGCTGTCGCCCCTCTGTCCCGAGCAGCTGTCCCTCTGTCCCGAGCAGCTGTCCCTCTGTCCCGAGCAGCTGCCCCTCTGTCCCGAGCAGCTGCCGCCCCTCTGTCCCGAGCAGCTGCCGCCCCTCTGTCCCGAGCTGCTATCGCCCCTCTGTCCCGAGCTGCTATCGCCCCTCTGTCCCGAGCTGCTATCGCCCCTCTGTCCCGAGCAGTTGTCCCTCTGTCCCGAGCAGTTGTCCCTCTGTCCCGAGCAGCTGCTTCACCTCTGTCCCGAGCTGCCCCTCTGTCCCGAGCAGCCCCTCTGTCCAGTGGGGTCATTGAGAGGGGTGGTCATGGTGAGTAAGCCAGGGAGGCGGACAATAAGGCGGACTAAGACAATGGTGAAGTGGGGTCCGCGTCCCGCGCCAGAGCCGCCACCGCGGACAGACGCCCACCCAGACCCTCCCCTATAGGTCAAGGTTTTGCGGCCGGAGTCCGCACCTTTGGGGGGGGGTACTGTCACGTTCTGACCTCTATTTCTGTTGTTTTGTATTTATTTAGTATGGTCAGGGCGTGAGTTGGGTGGGCAGTCTATGTTTGTTTTTCTATGTTTTGGGGCATTTCTATGTTTTCGGCCTAGTATGGTTCTCAATCAGAGGCAGGTGTCATTAGTTGTCTCTGATTGAGAATCATACTTAGGTAGCCTGGGTTTCACTGTGTGTTTGTGGGTGATTGTTCCTGTCACTGTGTTTGTTGTCACAGGATAGGACTGTTTTGCGTTTTCACATTTCTTGTTTTTGTTAGTTTGTTCATGTGTAGTGATTTATTAAAACATGAATAACCACCACGCTGCGCTTTGGTCCGCTTCTCTTCCTCCTACAGACGAACGCCCTTACACAGAGAAACAGGAAACATAGGGATTAATCCACATGGGAAAATATGCGACACCTGGAGGGAGTGGAGACAATCACAAGAACAGGTGAAAAAGATCAGGGTGTGACATCTTCATCCTTATCATTCAGTTCATTGAAATACAATTTTGAATGCACAATTATGAGTTTATATTTGGTTTATACCGCCCATTCAATGACAGCATTAATTCAGGTAGAGACACATTAGGGGTTGGGACCCAAAATAATAATAAGTGCAGGGAGAAGACACAGGTACAGACGTATATAAGAGTTGAGGTTAGAAGTAGAAGTTACTGTATTTGAGCACACTCACACTCGCACACGCACACGCACACGCACACACACACACACACACACACACACACACACACACACACACACACAACAGGTGAGATTACCCTGTAGTACTATATCTTTATTTGTCCCAATCCTGGATGATACAGTAAAACACATTACCAAAGATCTTTAATCATTTGTGATTCAGTACATGTTCAGTGGTGGAAGAGACCCTCTGGAGTTGCTGCACTGCTGTGTGTTCTCCTACTGGCTGGGATCATAGGCCTGTCTGTCTATTGTGAGTGTAGAATGTTGTCACTGAGACTTCAGTTGCCTACTTAATTAGAATTACTCATTAATGGTGTTTTAGTTACATGTTTGATTAACTTTTCCTTTATACAGATGGAGTCACTGTTGATCATGACTCAACAGAGAGAGACCAGCTACAGACCAATTATAACAACCTGACTAAAGAGAGAGGCCAGCTACAGTCCAGTTACAACATCCTGACTAAAGAGAGAAACCAGTTACAGACCAGATACAACAACCTGAATAAATAGAGAGACCAGTTACAGACCAGATACAACAACCTGAATAAAGAAAGAGAGCAGTTACAGACCAGATACAACAACCTGAATAAAGAGAGAGACCAGTTACAGACCAGATACAACAACCTGACTAAAGAGAGAGACCAGATACAGACCAGATACAACAACCTGAATAAAGAGAGAGACCAGTTACAGACCAGATACAACAACCTGACTAAAGAGAGAGACCAGTTACAGACCAGATATAACAACCTGACTAAAGAGAGAGACCAGCTACAGACTATATACAACAACCTGACTGAATAGAGAGACCAGCTTCAGACCAGTTACAACAACCTGACCGAATAGACGGACCAGCTACAGACCAGTTACAACAACCTGACTAAAGAGAGAGACAAGCTTCAGACCAGTTACAACAACCTGACTGAATAGAGAGACCAGCTACAGACCAGTTACAACAACCTGACTAAAGAGAGAGACAAGCTTCAGACCAGTTACAACAACCTGACTGAATAGAGAGAACAGCTTCAGACCAGTTACAACAACCTGACCGAATAGACAGACCAGCTACAGACCAGTTACAACAACCTGACTGAATAGAGAGACCAGCTTCAGACCAGTTACAACAAACTGTCTGAATAGAGAGACCAGCTTCTGACCAGTTACAACAACCTGACTGAATAGACAGACCAGCTACAGACCAGTTACAGCAACCTGACTGAATAGAGAGACCAGCTTCAGACCAGTTACAACAACCTGACTGAAGAGAGATACCAGTTACAGACCAGATACAACAACCTGACTAAAGCGAGAGACCAGCTACAGACCAGATACAACAACCTGACTGAATAGAGAGACCAGCTTCAGACCAGTTACAACAACCTGACCGAATAGACAGACCAGCTACAGACCAGTTACAACAACCTGACTAAAGAGAGAGACAAGCTTCAGACCAGTTACAACAACCTGACTAAAGAGAGAGACCAGCTACAGACCAGTTACAACAACCTGACTAAAGAGAGAGACAAGCTTCAGACCAGTTACAACAACCTGACTAAAGAGAGAGACCAGCTAAGAGAAGAGAGAGGGAGCGAGGGGAGAGGTGAGAGAGAAAAGAGGGAGGAGGGAGAGAGGTGAGAGAGAAGAGAGAGAGTGAGAGAGAGAGAGGGGGGCAGACCTGGTGATCATAAACAGCATAGAGGAACAGTTGAGAGAGAGAGGGGGGAGAGTGAGAGAGGACAGAGGAAGGGAGGGGGAGAGAGGAGAGAGGGAGGGGAGAGAGGTAAGGGGGAGGGGGAGAGAGGTGAGAGAGAAGAGAGAGAGAAGGAGAGAGGGGAGAGGTGAGAGAGAGAGAGAGGTTGACAGTGTTTGAACAAGTATTTTCATCAGTACACTTATATTTGGGAAGTATTTTAAAATATATTCAAAGTGACAGTTTGTCTTCAACCTCCACCTGAGAGTCTGGATTGGTCTGACTGACTCTTTTACTGAGGGTGAGATATTTTACCATTTTACCTTGTGATATGGAGATACAAAACAACAATGATGTATTGCTTCCAATCATATTCATCAAAATGTGTGTTTAAAAATAATGAATGTCAATCAATGAGATCTATAGATGTATTATAGATAGCAGGTAATATTTATAAATGAAAATGTAATCAAAAGAGTAAAATAAAAAATGTATTGATGGTCCACTCTTACAGAGTGTGTCTGTAAAACTGAGAACACATAGGAGGACTATGTACATTATTGAGGAGGATGTTTGTACCACAGTGTCTGACTGTCTGGTTCTCTGTGTTGTTTAGGTACTGGAGGAAAGGACAGCCTGATGATAGAGTGCAGGAGGACTGTGTTGAGATTTACTATGGACAAGCTGACCCTGTACAGACATGGAATGATGACAATTGAGAAAGCGGTGTAACAATAACCTTATGTCTATCTGTCTCTCTCTCTCTCCATAGTTATTATGTTAATGGTTGGATAAAGTCCTGAATGGTTAAGTGATGATTCCACCTAGTGGTTAAAATGAGAGATGTACCCACCAAGGAGGTGAAATAATGGTATTACAGACTTGGGGGTATGATCCTCTGTAACTTTCTCACTCAACATTATTTACCATTCATTAAATTAAAGGTGACATTCTGTATAGTCACCACATATGAAACATTTGATCTCCAATCCAAAACGCTGGCATAGCCAAATGAAAAGTTGTAGCTTCACTGTCCAAATAAATACGTAAGGGAGTGTACGTGAGATAAGAAAAGACAGTATGTCACGTCACACAGCCTTTAATAGTGACAGGTCACAATGGTACAGTAAGGGTGTGGCGTCATTGTAAACATCGTTGATATTAAGCATCTCAATCACATCACGATAAAGGGAAGGAGTTCCCATAGGTTGTTTGGTGACCCGTTACTCTACTCACAGAACCAAGGTCACATCCGTAGCCCAGCATTTTCATGTCTGTATTTATTCAAATGGATACAACTGGAGAGTAACTTCAAAAGATACTCATAGCATCTCTGAATCTTTATGTGACATTCCTCCTCCAGACCTGATTGGGTGTTAGAAGGCTCCATTACAGCAGCTTCCCTTTGTCACGTTTCCTGTTAGGACCGGCCTGAATCCCAGACGATAAATCTTCCTGAGTTAAAGAGTTACAACGGTCAACAGAATCATCTTAAATGGGATTTTCTTACATTTGCTTGTCTTTATTAATATTGCAGGTCTTCCGGTGTGACCATGCTGAATAAGAGGTTAGACACCACAGTGTATTTCACAACAGGAGGATTTCAAACCAAACCAAATAGAAGGGATGTTGTACCCTCTAAATAATCACACTCTCTATCCACCACATCTACATGTGTACTACATTTAGTGTGTATACTTTATACGTTTATACATTAGGTGAAGTAGTCAAATCAAGGGCAGGTATTTATGACATAAGCTACTGAAAGAATGTTCATGCTAGTGTTGAAGAGCAGCATGATTGAAGTTGGGCCGAATGCTGCACCTGTTGAGGCAGGTCTGAGGGTGTTGGGGCTGGGTCTTGTTCTGCCCATGTTGAGGCTGGGCCTGGTTCTTCTCATATTGAGGCTGGGTTGGGGGTGTTGAAAATGGTCCAGATGCTGCCTTTGTTGAGGCTGGGCTGGGGGTTTTGAGGCTGGTCCAGGTGCTGCCCCTGTTTAGGCTGGGGCTGATGCTGGTGGCCCTGTTAGGCCCTGTGTGCTGGGGCCTCCCGCTCTATTGCCCTGTAGGGTGAAAGGAACCGTACACATAAATAGCAACACAAGAATATAGATGGCGAGAGTAAGCAGTACCTGAACATATAGAAGAGCATGTAGGCACTCCGGGCTCTGGTCCTCAGCACAGTGGCTACATTGGACATTGACACCTGGCTGTCATTACAGCAGAACCAATTTCCACTGGCATGCAATATGTCACTAATGTAGTGCCCTGTGAAACAAGGAAGACAAACTAGAGGTCAAAGGTCAGGCTATTGTGGGTAATAGAGTGTTTTGTAACAGTTAAACAGTTCATTTGGGAGGTAATTTTATCTGTTACATGTGTCAAGTTTTGAAATCAGAGATAAACAGATACACGTGGCACATAATTAGGCATGCCTCTCCATTCTTTTGAATTAAATTGAGCAAACTCTAAACATATTGCAGTGCTTGTTGGGATGACACTTCACTCTGAAGCCTGCAGCCTTGCTAGCTTGGCCGAAATGGCTGTTGGAGGGTCTAATTATCCCCTACACCAGGGTTCCCCAAATGGCGGCCCGCGGGACAAATTTGGCCCAAGGGTGATTTTATTTGGCCCCTATGTTTTCTGTCCAAATAAAACGTAATTGTTAAAAGACTGTAAAAACACCAGCAAATCAGCTACAAGTGATTTTCATTTTGGAAATCTCTTTCAAAGTATTCCCACGCACAATAAAGAGATACATGTGGTTGTACACAAATGTAAGCAAGGTTTGAAATTAGTCAAATATTATATCTGTTTGGCCTTCCTACGGTATATTTGCAGTCTACAAATTTTAGTAATTTTGTTCCACACCCCTTCCCATCTGGCTAAGAAAAAAAATGGACCCGAGGCTGAATCTAGTTGATGATCCCTGGCCCTCACCCTCGATAATTTTCACTCCCTCAGCTTTGGGATGCTTGTGTATACGGCAGAGGCACACGTGAACATGCAAATTGAGATCCAAGGAGAAGGGAGTGATTTGGAAATCAGCTGATGTCATATGTATTGTGCATCTGCATGTGTGTGTTTGATGGTATTTACTTACCGGAGTTTGCGGAGCCTCCCAAATGAGAGACTACGCCAGTCAGCTGGTAGTAACCATTCACTGACTGTACTGGCTTCTGCTTCTGTAAGAAAACACATGTGATCATAGGATTCTCATTTCCTCTACAGTCCACCACACTGTCTACAGTCTACTACAGTACTAGTCTACTACAGGTCTACTACATCGTGTACTCCTCATAACTATCTCAGTGTTCTGTCATAACTTATTTTTCACTGGTTTCACTCTCTCTATCGCTCTCTCTCTTCTCACCACTGAGGCTGTCAGCAACACTTTCCCTGGTTCCTGCTCATTTGAATCTGAGGGGTCAAATATACATATCAAGAGCTGTGAAAACGTGGTCACTTGTCTGAATTGCTCTGGTCTAAAACAGCTCCCATACATCACTAAAGATATCTGAGAAGCATTTTAAATTGCAGCTTCCAGATTCTCTGTCAGCAGGACCGTTTTGGGAGTGGGTGGTTTGAGTGGTGTTGGAGCAAGAATAGTGTTATGGTGCCATGACCTACCTGAACAGCAGAGGGCGCTGTCTTTTGCCGCTCCAGGTGGGCTGGAGACTTGGCTGGCGAGGGTCTGGGGGATGGACCCCTGGATGCTGGGGGCCTGGTTGGTGAGGGCCTGTGGGCTGGCACTGTGCAGGTGTGGCACCATGTCCCCACAGAGGGTGGAGAGCCTCAGCTCCGAAGGAAACAAAAGAGGAGCCTCCAGCTTCTCCAACCCCCCAGGTCCTCCAAACCTCTTCAGATGCAGAACCAGCACACTGCCCAGAAAGAGAGAGGAAGAGAGATGAACAGACAGACAATGAAACCAGTCAACAAAATAACAGATGAGTGACATTTGTTTGGCGGTGCTCACCTCTAAGCCCTACAACCTGCTCAGGAAGGTAACTACTCCTAAAGGCTCAGGACATTAAACACTGCTAGTACTATGAGAGGTTATAAAGGGACAACTCACAGAGGCAGTGTGTGGAACTGCTCCACCTTTGAGGCGTGGAGGCCTTTACAGCCCTCACATGTGAATTCAACCTGTTCACTCTGGTTAGAAACAAAAGCATTACATAATGAATGATACCACTACAATAATAAGATAGCGTATTCTGAGGCAGTGGGCAGCTTGCCCTGGGTGTTAGTCTCTACATGCAGGGCTGAGCCCTAAGTGCTGACTTTGAAAGTGAGTGCTAGGCTGTTCAGCAAGGTGCGCTCAGGGCTGATGTCCAATGAGAGGTGGTTGTAGTCCTCTCTGGTGGACGACTCGCGCCCACAGCTTCAGAAGCAGGACAAAGAGAAGAAAAATGCATCAAGTCTGATTCTGTTTCAGGTCTCTACAATGTTTCTGTTATGCCATGTGTTTTGTAATATTAATATATACTGTATATATATATATATATATATATATATAGAAAGATCATGTTCTCAGAAGATACATTACAACCAATGGGATCTCTTACCTGGTACATGTGCGCACCGACACAAGCTGGAACTCCAGCTGGGAAACAGGGCAGGTATAGTTCATCCCGAGTGTCTTCAGAATCATGCCCTCCTCCTTCAGCTGGCACAGCATATTGACCAGTAACTCGTGTGCGTCCTATGATGAGGAAGAGAAAGAAACACACCAAGATAAAAGCAAATTAAAAAAGAGAAAATGAACCCTTGCAAGAAGAGCACTCGTACACAAGAGAGTAGTGCCTCAGTTACCTGTTGCGTGTCCCCCAGATACTTCAAATCGTATCCCGACAAGGAGTACTTGACCTTCCACATGAGGTCTGCTTTTGAGGCATGGTTTGCCACACTGTCAGATAGACCCGAACGGTGCACATCAGACAGACACCTGTAGGGGAGACAGAGAGTAAGTTAGCAGCCGACTGGATGGTGTCAACCTACTGGCTTACGCCTGAAGAGGCAGATGAGTATATACAAATATGTTTTATCTAGTGGCACCCCATCATTAGAAATGTTTCATTCGATTTGATGCAATTTCACCTTTGAGGACGGACAATGAAGCCAAACAACAAAAATATATTGTTTATTCTCCTAAGATATTTGGTTTGGATACTGCTCTCAATTCCAGAGCATTTAAAAAAACTACCAAATTTCCCACGGTAAGGTGGAATGTTCAGTCAATGAGCATTATGGGTAATGTAGTCATTCTACACTTTCCAAATTGGCCTACAAAATGCCAACATCATAATCAGTGTGTCATTGTTGTTCCTCTTGGTTATGAAGATTCCAAAAACAAAAAGAAACTGGAAAATAAACCATAAATACAATACACAGCAAAATATGAAGTGGTTAAGGTTAGGAAAAGGGTTAGGATTAGTGAAAGTGCTCTCCTAACCTGCTACGACAATCCCTTTCTGTAGAAGTGGCGTGAAAAGAGTGTCCCTTCTTTAATTTATGACCACAATTAATGGCTGTGTGGGGTGAGTGTCTGCTTTTGAGCCTTCCCTTACCTGAGCAGGTTGGAGAAGGGGGAGGAGCTCCAGAGTTGTTCCTGGTGCAGGATTTCCTTTGAGAAGGAAGGCAGGACCAGGAGGCACTGCAGGGTGGCGTTAAGGAAGCAAGTGTTGCCAATGTTAGGCAACCTGTGAAGAAGAATCAGTCATCAGTACACACATAGAGATTAATCATAACCTTCACATCTCTATAAAGTGATGATAATGGCAGGGGATAAGGGATACATTATATTTAACACAAAGAAGTGGATGTCCTTTAGACCGAGATTGACATAATTCATGGGTTTATAAATATCTAATAAAAAGGACATGCTAGATAGTAAGCCTTATCCCCATAGTATATCAGACACTGATCTCTAAACAATAAAGAACTTATATTCAATGCATTTGCAGTGTGTTGTGGTTTACCCAAGAAGTTCCATGTTGACCAGTTCCCCCCGTTCTCCTCTGGCCCCCTGGGTCTCTTCTGACCCTCTGGTGGCTGAGCTGGTCCTGGGAAGAGTCATGCTTCTGGTGGCTGAGCTGGCCCTGGGAAGAGTCATGCTTCTGGTGGCTGAGCCTGGTCTCTGGGGCATTGGACTAGAGTGTTCCTGAAGAGACAGAGGTCTGGAGGAAGGAGAGAAACTGGTCTAACGCCTCCAACACATAGATATTATCACTCTACACAGTCTCTCTATTAAATACTGTACTGTACTATAAACACAGTCTGAGTAGTTATGCATGTACTGCTGTCCATATAAATGCAGTGTACCAAGTAGACCAGGCCAATAGGTTAGTACTCTCTTTATCCACTAGATGTAGACAGAAGAGGCTAAAACTACAGTTTCAGGAAAATAACTTTCTGGGACTGTGTTTACCAAGTGTCTCAGAGTAGGAGTCTGATCTAGGACCAGTTTTTCATTTTAGATCATAGATCAATGAATCAGATTATTATGGACAGAGAGGACCTGATCCTAGATTAGCACTCATACTGTTGATTAACACTGGCCCTGGTCTGGTAGCACTAAACCCAACTCTCCAAAGAGACTCTAGGATGGCACTGTACTTTATGTTTGGATTACCTGACTGTTGTGCCCTCCTGACTGGTGTCTCCATGACGGTCCAGAGGGTTGGTAGGAGAGGGAGAACTAGGCTGGGACACCACTGGAGAGGATTTCACTGGGGAAGGGTTTTTGGCAGGTGACCGGGGTACAGAGGGTTGTTTAGCAGGAGAGCAAGGCTGAGAGGAACATTTAACAGGAGAGGGAGGTGGATGGAGGGAGGAGAGTTGGTCAGAGGGTGAGGGGTCAGAGGTAGCGGAGCCATTCCGTTCAGAACGGTCAGATGGAATTGGAGAGGGGGATGAAGTGCCCCTCTCCTTCTTCTTTCTTGTCTTCTGCTCCACATCAACTGAATTTGCTTTCTGACGTTTTTTCTGTTGACAAGAAAATGTGATAGTGCTAAATACTTTCCCCCCCAGATCCCCAGCCAATGGAAGAGGGGGGTCATACGAGTAGGAAGAGGTAGGCCTAAATGGAGAATCATAGGTATCTATCCTAAACCTCAAATAACACAGTATAGACAGGTTACATTGAGTGACATTTGCAATAGCAGAACTTCATGTACATCTCATGTACACTTTTTACATATTTGTCAATCAGAATGTACTTTAACTTGTACTCTTCCTACTAGGTCTATATAAAAAAATACTACTCCAGAATTATAGTAGTTTTTCATTGATTAAATGACCTGATTTCATACCTTTTTGAACCAGCAGAAACAAGCCATGTCGATAACCAATGAAGACTGATACATTCCACATTAACCCATTGTTCAAATTGGCTTTAAGACCATTGTGATGTCATCGGTCATGTATGACACCACCACCTGGCAACCCAATCTATAACATTTTAAAATATATTGAACAATGAACAAATATGTTTTATTGAAGAGCAAAGTTATGCAGTATACATACAATATTGTAGATAATATGCTCCATTGTATTCTTGTTTCTTTTTACATTCATTTTTTGTATGTTGTTTCATTAAACTTACGACCACAATAAAGGCATTTTAAGTGCCTTCATCTTCATCTTCATAGTTTTTTGAAAGCTTCCATGTTGTTTTTGGTTTGGTTATCGGTTTATTTAAATGTTAAATGCTTTTTCTCTTATTCACCAGCAGATGGAAAAAGTGTTGGTTTAAAAGAATGTGAACAGGTGGTAGAGATTTAGCCTAAACCTCAAACAACAATCCAGGTTGGTTAAGGACAGTTTTCCATATTCAATCTTGCCTTGAGGGCAGCTCTGTCTCACGGACATAATGAATGTGATTGGTTCAATTAAAGCTCAATGGTCAGTGGGCAGAGGTTACAGTGCCCAGTGCGTGTTAAATAAACTTGCTAGGTGATAAATTGGTGTTGAATGGAAGGCATAACACAAGGTTGCTGGCATGAATTTTGTTTTCTAACCTCACTCCAACCCCTAAACAATTCTTCTTACCTAAACTTAACCCAACCCTAGCTAGAGTTCCAGGTCTGTTTAGTGCTGTCTTGCCAACTCCTACTAGCTAGAGTCCCAGGTCTGTTTAGTGCTGTCTTGTCAACTCCTACTAGCTAGAGTCCCAGGTCTGTTTAGTGCTGTCTTGCCAACTCCTACTAGCCAGAGTCCCAGGTCTGTTTAGTGCTGTCTTGCCAACTCCTACTAGCTAGAGTCCCAGGTCTGTTTAGTGCTGTCTTGCCAACTCCTACTAGCTAGAGTCCCAGGTATGTTTAGTGCTGTCTTGACAACTCCTACAGTGGTTCTTCCTCAAAAAGTTGCATCATACTGCAGCACAACTTGCGGGCTGCCGCAGAATTCTATGTCACATTATTTATTATTTAAGTGTCAGACATTGTTGCCATTAACGCTCGTTAGAGCTAGTTTGACCACCAGAGAGCATCTTTGAGAAACATTTGACCGTTTTTAATATGAAACTAATCGTTGGATAACAGATCTGCTCTCGGAACTCATTTACACACGTTACTGTGTGTGTTTCGACTCTCTCTCGCACAAACACACACATAAACGCGCACCCTCTATAACCACTCTTTATATTTACAGTGGTGATGGACAGCTGGAGGCATTTTTTGTGAATTCTGAAAACAAGCCAACCTAACTCAGAAATACATTTCACTGGCTGCCATGGTGAATAATCCAATAATAATTGGTTGGACACATGAAAGGAAACAAAGAGTTTACCGGAAACTCAAAATGAAAATACTTGCAGATCAATTCAGATCAACAAATTACAATAGTAGATCTAATTACATTTAGAGGATTCTAAATTAATATCTAATGGGCTTTTATATAATGATAATGCAGGGATAATAATACATTCATATATTTGTAGGGGTTGGGCAAATCTGGTTTTAGAGTACTTAAACATTGAATACATTGAAGTTTGCCCATTTTGGCCTTTAGGCTACACTTTACAATAGGACTCATCTCTGACTGCCTGCAACATCTACAGTGGTACAATATAAATATATTTTTGAATTACTTTTTAAAAATGTATATGTTTATTAAGTTGTCTTGCTTTTCTCAGAGCAGCACAAAACGGTGCTGAAATAGTTGACCATACGCAGGTAGGCTTTTGCTTCAAATCCTATTGTAACAATTGGATGTCATTGGGAGTTTCAGTAAGCAACAATTTGTTGCCTTCATTAGCCTACTTTATTCTTAAAATAACTCCAGCACATAAAAGAGAAAGGAGCCTTAATTAATTAAACAATAAAGTGATTTAATTCACAAATGCATTTGACTGTACTTAATATTGGCCATCAACCAGAAACACATCATGGTAGAAACATGTTATTGATTATTCTTTTATTTCTTACTATTTCAAAATGCACACGTTTAATAAGCTACTGTGCAGTCTGACAAGTAAACATAGCCCACAGTACATAGTAAACATGGCCCACAGTACATAGTAAACATAGCCACAGTACATAGTAAACATAGCCCACAGTACATAGTAAACATGGTCCACAGTACATAGTAAACATAGCCCACAGTACATAGTAAACATAGCCCACAGTACATAGTAAACATAGCCCACAGTACATAGTAATCATGGCAAAGATGCTTAATTCCTTACATAAGGGAGAGCAGGCCATGTCAAGACTTTCTCAGTGACCTCAAGTACTCAATAACTCTGTCTTGAATGTTTTTTCGGGATGCATCAGTCTTGGTCACAGTATTAATGATGAACACCTGGAGGTTCACTGGTCAGCCACATTTGCCTCGGGATCCATCCCAGTTGGGGCGGATGTAGTCTAGTGGTTAGAGCATTGGGCCAGTAACCGGAAGGTTGTTGAATCAAATCCCTGAGCTGACAAGGTAAAAATCTGTTGTTCTGTCCCTGAACAAGGCAGTTAACCCACTGTTCCTAGGACGTCATTGTAAATAAGAATTTGTCTTAAATGACTTGCCTAGTTAAATAAAAAATACAAGTATCTGTCTCTACAAATAATGGGTGATACTGATTCACGTGCACCTTCATCAGATGAGCAGAATGGTACTGCTCTGCGCCCCCAGCGATTGTGGTGTCCTATAATAGAAATGGTAGATCAATTAAGAATGAAAAGTGACTCTGACACACACATTCTGCATAATGAAACATGTTTTAAGAATGTAGCAAAACCAACCGCTTTCATGGGAACCATGTGTTTTATCGGTGTGTACCGTTATCCAGCCCTTTGTCCACTGATCTCCATGGATGGTTGTCTGCATGGTTGTTTGCTCTGCAAAAACACATTCATGTTTTTAGTACACAAGTATTGATTGTATTACACAGTATGCCTACACATGGACAGACTATATAAAAAAATAAAATAAGTAAATGCATTGAAACCAAAAAAACTTTAGTTTTGGTGATCCTCTCAGCTCTGGCTCATTTTCTCAAGTCCTCTGGTGGGTACAGTCCTAACCCTGGAACATATAGCACCATAGAACGGGTGGAGTTTGGGGCAGGTAGAAGAGTACTGGAAAGGTGTGACATTCAGGTTACTATAGGCCGTAAGTATACAGCAGATCGCCGAAGGTCCTCACTTTGATTATGCTGTAAGAACATACTGTAGCACCATGACCAGGATCTCTATTCATTTAAGTGAGCAGATTGGGGCTTTCAGGGGGAACAGACAATCTACTGGAGACATTTCAAAAATACTGGTAGACTTTAGGATTTTTGTCATGTCATCCAGGTCAGGATAACCAATTATTTATACAAAGTACTAACCCTGACTCTCGTTTTTTAAGTGTTCATAGGTCTCGGTCTATATATTCCTGGTGGGTTTTTTTCACAAACAATGCTTATTTTATTTAAACGCTCTTCACACACCATGCTTACTTGAGACCAAAACTAGGGATCAATTGTAAAGTCGTGCAAGTTGGGGGAATTTTCAGCCTACATTAGCCGGGCTATGAAGAGTCTATTCTCCTGCTAATATTTCATCATGTGTGGATGGCTTCTTTTCTATTCCAATGTATTGAATGAATGTATTAACTGCTGTAATTTATCATTCTCATTCTCAAAGGTGAGTTCACAATCTCATTTTCATGTTCATGTTTAAAAAATATTGATATTTTGGAGATGATTTTGTTTTCAAATAACTGAAAATGTGCGGTTTTAATTTGATTAAAGGGGAAAAGGCCATTCATGAACATGGGCTTAGACAATAGGCCCTTTTAATTTTGTCTGGCTTGCCATTCCAAATCAAATTGTATATTTTTTCTCATATAATTTACAGGTCGCTAGGTGTAGGCAAAACCATAAAGTAGGTCAACTGTGATATGACTAAAGAGTTAATCAGGGTGATTCTTCCACAAATAGACAGGTATTTCATCAAGTACAGGAGATGGAGTTCCTCACAGGTGTGCCTGGCATGGATTGTGACTCAATCTCATTCCTCTTCAATGCATCATTTTTATTATATTGAACTTGGCAAGTCAGTTAAGAACACATTCTTATTTTCAATGACAGCCTAGGAACAGTGGGTTAACTGCCTTGTTCAGGGGCAGATCAACAGAATTTTACCTTGTCAGCTCAGGAATTTGATCTTGCAACCTTTCGGTTACTAGTCCAACGCTCTAACCTCTAGGATACCTGCCACCTCATGACTCTCTGCATGACTCTCCGACCAATGCCACCTGACTCTCCGCTAATGACGTGACACTCCGCCAATAATTACATTTAGAGGACTGGAAGATTCTAAATTAATATCTAAACAACATTTTTTGTTTGGGCAAATCTGATCTGTGAGAATTCGGTGTATTTTTTGGGGTGTGCGTGTAGGACAGAGAAATAGCAATTCCTACACTATTGTTCTAAATTCAATCACCTTCTTCAATAGGGGCACAAGGAGAACCAGATGCAGACACAGGAGGCAGATGGTTAGAGCCCAAGATATTTATTAACAATCCAAAGGGGGAAGGCAAGATAATAGTCATGGACAAGCAAAAGGTCAAAACCAGTTCAGAGATCCAGAGGTACAGACTGGCAGGCAGGCTCGAGGTCAGGGCAGACAGAATGGTCAGGCAGGCGGGAATGGAGTCCAGAAAACAGGCAAAGGTCAAAACCAGTTCAGAGATCCAGAGGTCTATACCGCCCATTCAATGACAGCATTAATTCAGGTAGAGACACATTAGGAGTTGGGACCCAAAAGAATAATCAGTGCACGGAGAAGACACAGGTACAGACGTATATAAGAGTTGAGGTTAGAAGTAGAAGTTACTGTATTTGAGCACCCTCGCACACACACACACACACACACACACACACACACACACACACACACACACACACACACACACACACACACACACACACACACACACACACACACACACACACACACACACACAACAGGTGAGATTACCCTGTAGTACTATATCTTTATTTGTCCCAATCCTGGATGATACAGTAAAACACATTACCAAAGATCTTTAATCATTTGTGTTTTAGTACATGTTCAGTGGTGGGAGAGACCCTCTGGAGTTGCTGCAGTGTGTCTGGGGCTGCTGTGTGTTCTCCTACTGGCTGGGATCATAGGCCTGTCTCTCTACTGTAAGTTTAGTATGTTGTCACTGAGAATTAAGGAGCCTACTTAATTATACTTAATCATCAATGGTGTTTTAGTTGCATGTTTGATTAACTTTTCCCTTTTACAGATGGAGTCACTGTTGATCATGACTCAACAGAGAGAGACCAGCTACAGACCAGTTACAACACATATGTCAGAGTCAAGGCCCGCGGGCCACATCCGGCCCGCAAGAAGGTTTTTTACGGCCCCTGGGATGATCTTGATTTATTATTAGAACCGGCCCGCAGCAAGCCGGCAGCCCGCAGATCTTTTACACGCACCAATACTACATTTCCCACAATGCAAAGGTGACGCACCGAGCAGTAGGCTGCTTCATTTCAATATTTATTGGCACAGCAGTCGTCAGCATCACAGTAAAATTAACTTTCAGATACCCATCAAAAATGGCAAAACGGAAGGTGGATACTGAGAACCGGGGGTTTCAAACAAGGTGGGAGTCGGAGTATATGTTCACGAAGGTAGCTGGAAAACCTGTGTGTCTTCTGTGTGGAGAAAGTGTGGCGGTACTGAAAGAGTATAATCTGAGACGACATTATGAAACGAAACACGCGGACACACACGCGGACGCAACTGTCAAGGCCAGTTTTATTTTGGCAGAAGAGATCGCTAAATCAGCCCGGCCATTTACGGAGGGGGATTTCATCAAAAACTGCATGATTAAAGTTTGTGACGAAGTTTGCCCAGAAAAAAGGCAACTCTTTTTAAATGTGAGTCTGAGCAGAAACACCATTGCCGAGAGAGTAGACCAGTTGTCCATCAATCTAAAAGAGCAGCTTGTGAAAAAGGGAAAAGATTTTATTGCATATTCCTTGGCTGTGGATGAGAGCACCGACATTTCTGACATTGCCCAGTTGTCAATTTTCATCCGCGGAGTGGACTCCAACCTAAGCGTGACAGAGGAGTTTTTGGCTTTACGTCCTATGCATGGCACAACTACGGGGCATGATTTGTATGAAGAGGTGTCAAGATGTGTAAATGAGATGGAGCTGCCTTGGGAAAAACTCGTGGGTTTGACAACCGACGGAGCACCTGCGATGTGTGGACACAGGAGCGGACTGGTGGCGAAGATACGGGAAAAGATGCAAGAGGAAAACGCGACAGGTGAGCTGACAGCTTATCATTGTATCATACACCAGGAAGCGTTGTGCGGTAAAGCCTTGAAAATGGAGCATGTAATGAGCATCATCACGCGCACAGTTAACTTTATCAGAGCCAAAGGTTTGAATCACCGCCAGTTCAAGGCATTTCTGACGGAGTTAGAAACGGAGCATGGTGATTTGCCTTATCACACAGAGGTGCGATGGCTAAGCCAGGGAAAGGTGCTTCAAAGATGTTTCGAGCTTCGTGAGGAGATTTGTCTGTTCTTGGACAGCAAAGGGAAAGACACAACACAACTCCGAGACGAAATGTTTCTGTGTGAAATGGCTTTTCTGTGTGACATTACGAGTCATCTGAATGCAATAAACTTGCAGCTGCAGGGTCGGGATCGTGTCATCTCTGATATGTACAGTACAGTGAAGGCATTTAAAACCAAACTGACTCTGTGGGAGACGCAGATGCGGAAAGAAAATTTGAGCCACTTTCCCAGCTGCCAGACCATGAAAGAGAAGCTCTCTACCAGTGCGTTCCCGAGCACACAGTTGGCTGATAAAATAGGTATGCTTGCCGCTGACTTTCGACGCCGATTTGCTGACTTTGAAGCACAAAAAAGCAGGTTGGAACTGCTCGGTAACCCATTTGCTGTTGACGTGGAAAGCTCACCACCAAACCTCCAAATGGAGTTGATTGACCTCCAATGCAATGATGCACTGAGGGCAAAATATGCGGCAGTGGGTGCTGCGGAGTTCGCCCGTTTCCTCCCCGGCACAATGCCCCAGCTGCGCATCCAGGCTGCTCAAACGTTGTCTATGTTTGGCAGCACATACCTGTGTGAACAACTGTTTTCTTTGATGAACCTGAACAAAACATCACACAGAAGTCGACTTACTGCTGAACACCTCCACTCAATTCTGAGGATTTCTTCAGCTCAGAGCCTTACCCCGAACATTGATGAACTTGTGGAAAAGATGGGACACCACCAAGTATCACCCTCAACCTCAAACAAGTGAACATTACTGTGCAATCACATATTTAGAGTTTTTACTCAGTTCAAGTTTAAAAGTTAAAATTTAATATTTGTTTTCACTGCATGTTACTTCTCCTTAAACAAAGTGTTGTTTTTGATTAATAGATTTTTGCACTTTATTTTTTTGTATTTCAATCCAATTATATTTTTAAAATATTTCAGTTGAGTGGATGATAGAAAATTGCTATTATTGTTTTTTCTTTGAAGTAAATCTAGCCCACTTTTGCTAAAATAGAAAATATAGTCTACTGATGGTGCCTTGAATACCGGTTTCTTTCATTTAATGTTCATGTTATGGGGATATTTATATAAAGGAAATTTGTCTTTTGTGTCTGTTGAAAATTAAAGATTACTGACAGAGCCATAAGAAAATATTGCTTTATTTATCTGATCATATTGTAATATATTTGTTAGGTTTTCAGTAGGTTCAATTAGGTTCACTAGACTATATGCGTCATTTAAAAATTTTTCAATGAACATTCGAACAGTCCGGCCCTCGTCTTGTAGCTGATTTTTTTATTTGGCCCTCCGTCCATTTGACTTTGACACCCCTGACACCCCCTTGACACCCCTGTAACTGTTACAACAACCTGACTAAAGAGAGAGGCCAGCTGCAGTCCAGTTACAACATCCTGACTAAAGAGAGAAACCAGCTACAGACCAGTTACAACAACCTGACTGTTGAGAGAGTCCAGTTAGAGACCAGATACAACATCCTGACTAAAGAGAGAGACCAGCTTCAGACCAATTACAACAACCTGACTGAATAGAGAGACCAGCTTCAGTCCAGTTACAACAACCTGACTAAAGAGGGAGACCAGCTACAGAAAAGTTACAACAACCTGACTAAAGAGAGAGACCAGCTACAGGCCAGTTATAGCCTTCTGATTAAAGAGAGAGACCAGCTACAGACTGAGAGAGATTTTCTTAGTGGGAGGTTTACCAATCTCGGTGAGTAAACATACAATAGTACATTTTCATTAATCCCGCTGAATTTTTTTACTTAAGTATCCTGTGTGGTAAATTGAAAGAAATTCATGTTTTCATCTTGTAGAACAAACCTGTGTCAAAGGCTGGCAGAATTTTGAATCCAGTTGGTACTTCCTGTCTGATGATACTAAAACCTGGAAGGAGAGCAGAGAGGACTGTCTGGAGAGAGGAGCAGACCTGGTGATCATAAACAGTGATAAGGAATAGGTGAGAGAGAGAGAGAGAGAGAGAGAGAGAGAGAGAGAGAGAGAGAGAGAGAGAGAGAGAGAGAGATATTTATTTATCTTTTTCAACAACAGGAGTTTCTCTTCAACCTCAACAAGGGAGTCTGGATTGGTCTGACTGACTCTGTTACTGAGGGGAACTTGATATGGGTGGATGGCACCCCACTGACCACCCCAAGGTAATATACTACTGCTCTAATAACACTGACCACCCCAAGGTAATACACTACTGCTCTAATAACACTGACCAACCCAAGGTAATATACTACTGCTCTAATAACACTGACCACCCCAAGGTAATATACTACTGTTATAATAACACTGACCAACCCAAGGTAATATACTACTGTTATAATAACACTGACCAACCCAAGGTAGTATACTACTGCTCTAATAACACTGACCACCCCAAGGTAATATACTACTGTTATAATAACACTGACCACCCCAAGGTAATATACTACTGCTCTAATAACACTGACCACCCCAAGGTAATAAACTACTGCTCTAATAACACTGATCACCCCAAGGTAATATACTACTACTATAATAACACTGACCACCCCAAGGTAATATACTACTGTTATAATAACACTGACCAACCCAAGGTAATATATTACTGTTATAATAACACTGACCACCCCAAGGTAATTTATTACTGCTCTAATAACACTGACCACCCCAAGGTAATATACTACTGCTCTAATAACACTGACCAACCCAAGGTAATATATTACTGCTCTAATAACACTGACCACCCCAAGGTAATATACTACTGTTATAATAACACTGACCACAGTGTAAGGAGAAGGACTGTTTCTCTGTGTTGTTCATACTCTAGGTCATCCACACTCAACTGATGGACCAACACAGACCACAGACTAAGAGATGATAACTACTCTGACAACAAGGCTCCAATTTTCAGTTTATTCAGCCTTTATTTATACAGATTATTGTCATTGATGGCAGCAGTCAACAAAGTTGAATTTAAGGTGAAACATGTCTGTATATTATTTAGGATTGTGATGTTCTAACTGTGACGTCTGACTGTTTTTAACCCTGTAGGTACTGGTATTAACCATGATATCTGACTGTTTTTAACCCTGTAGGTACTGGTATTAACCATGATATCTGACTGTTATTAACCCTGTAGGTACTGGTATTAACCATGATATCTGACTGTTGTTAACCCTGTAGGTACTGGTATTAACCATGATATCTGACTGTTTTAACCCTGTAGGTACTGGTATTAACCAGGATATCTGACTGTTGTTAACCCTGTAGGTACTGGTATTAACCATGATATCTGACTGTTTTTAACCATGTAGGTACTGGTATTAACCAGGATATCTGACTTTTGTTAACCCTGTAGGTACTGGTATTAACCATGATATCTGACTGTTATTAACCATGTAGGTACTGGTATTAACCATGATATCTGACTGTTTTAACCCTGTAGGTACTGGTATTAACCATGATATCTGACTGTTTTTAACCCTGTAGGTACTGGTATTAACCATGATATCTGACTGTTTTAACCCTGTAGGTACTGGTATTAACCATGATATCTGACTGTTGTTAACCCTGTAGGTACTGGTATTAACCATGATATCTGACTGTTTTTAACTCTGTAGGTACTGTTATTAACCATGATATCTGACTGTTTTTAACCCTGTAGGTACTGGTATTAACCATGATATCTGACTGTTATTAACCCTGTAGGTACTGGTATTAACCATGATATCTGACTGTTATTAACCCTGTAGGTACTGGTATTAACCATGATATCTGACTGTTTTAACCCTGTAGGTACTGGTATTAACCATGATATCTGACTGTTAATTACCCTGTAGGTACTGGTATTAACCATGATATCTGACTGTGTTTAACCCTGTAGGTACTGGTATTAACCATGATATCTAACTGTTTTAACCCTGTAGGTACTGGTATTAACCATGATATCTGACTGTTGTTAACCCTGTAGGTACTGGTATTAACCATGCTATCTGACTGTTATTAACAATTTAGGTACTGGTATTAACCATGATATCTGACTGTTTTTAACCCTGTAGGTACTGGTATTAACCATGATATCTGACTGCTGTTAACCCTGTAGGTACTGGTATTAACCATGATATCTGACTGTTTTTAACCCTGTAGGTACTGGTATTAACCATGCTATCTGACTGTTTTTAACCCTGTAGGTACTGGTATTAACCATGATATCTGACTGTTGTTAACCCTGTAGGTAATGGTATTAACCATGCTATCTGACTGTTTTTAACCCTGTAGGTACTGGTATTAACCATGATATCTGACTGTTGTTAAACCTGTAGATAATGGTATTAACCATTATATCTGACTGTTTTTAACCCTGTAGGTACTGATATTAACCATGATATCTGACTGTTGTTAACCCTGTAGATAATGGTATTAACCATGATATCTGACTGTTTTTAACCCTGTAGGTACTGGTATTAACCATGCTATCTGACTGTTTTTAACCCTGTAGGTACTGGTATTAACCATGATATCTGACTGTTGTTAACCCTGCAGGTAATGGTATTAACCATGCTATCTGACTGTTTTTAACCCTGTAGGTACTGGTATTAACCATGATATCTGACTGTTGTTAACCCTGTAGGTACTGGTATTAACCAGGATATCTGACTGTTGTTAACCCTGTAAGTCCTGGTATTAACCATGATATCTGACTGTTGTTAACCCTGTAGGTACTGGTATTAACCATGATATCTGACTGTTGTTAACCCTGTAGGTACTGGTATTAACCATGATATCTGACTGTTGATAACCCTTTAGGTGCTGGTATTAACCATGATATCTGACTGTTGTTAACCCTGTAGGTACTGGCATAAACCACAGCCTGATAATGGTGCTGGCAGACTAGACTATGGTGAGGAGTACTGTGTTGAGATACGTAAAGATCAGCGTCCTCTGGAGGCATGGAATGACTTGTCATGTGACAGGAAAATCTACTGGGTTTGTGAGAAAGCTGTTTAACATCACCATGACAACATACTGTAACACATACAGCAGCACACAGTGCACAAAACTTCCTCCTTCATTCTCTCGCTAACTCTGTGTGTCTCTCTCTCTCTGTAGCTCTCTCTGTCTCTCTCTCTCTCACTTTCTCTCACAGACATTCTCTCTCTGTCTCAAACCCACACACACAACCTCCCACACACATGCACACACACTGCGTGCACACATGCATGCAAACGCATCTATTGTTGTGTTTATTTGTAGTATTATATTAATAAAAGGCCTACTTATTTCCTGTTTGTAACTTCCTGTGTTTCACACATCATCAGGTTCAACATGAATTCAGTACATTTGACTTTGTGCATTCACATAACTTCCCATTCAAATATATTCTACAGATATTTACATGCTCCAATTTAGGCCTGGTGATGACATTCTCTACAGTACCAAACCACCATTACATACACTGTATAGGAGGGGACTGTATCACCAATCAATGAGTGTAGTAGAGATATCAAAGGATGTTACTTAATAATATTTGACAGTCAGTCTTTGTTGTCAAGTTACATATAAGCACAATATAAAATGCTCATATTTGACTGTTGTTCTCCTATATGGGTCCCAAAAGATGGAAGTGTAGTGGATATTTTCAGTGGTTCAACTAGCTGTCACTCAAAAACTCCTCAACCAATCAGGTTCATTAAGAGAAAGGGCGGCAGGTAGCCTAGCGGTTAAGTTCGTTGGGCCAGGAACCGAAAGGTTGTTGGTTCGAATTCCTGAGACGACTATTTGAAAAATCTGTGGATGTGCCCTTGAGCAAGGCACTTAACCCTAATTGTTCCTGTAAGTCGCTCTGGATAAGAGCATCTTCTAAATGGCTAAACTGTAAATGTAGAGGAGAGCCCCGGGGGTTACTGTTATCATCTCATCCTCACTGGTTAAAACTACCCACCCTCAATATCCACTTGGAGCAGTTTGTAGTATCAAATCTATTGTCTGGACATTATAATGACCCATGTTTGTAGTCCTGAACCTCCTGAACATGTTGATGTATATTTGGGAGTAAACAGAGGGTCCAAATCAGCAGAAAGGTGAAAGGAAGGAGGAGTTCTGGAAACTCCCTGAATTATCTTGGGGCTGTTACATATGATATTTAATATATGTTAACAGCTAGTCTTTGTTCTCCACTTCCCCTCTATGATCTATATCTTCCTGGTATCATAGTGTCCTGTCCATCATCACAAATAGCAAGTCCCGTTCCCTGGTTAGGAGGACTGTGTTGAGATATACTCTGGACAAGATGACCATGTAGAGACATGGAATGATTTATATTGTGCTGCAGAAAATTGTTTAACAATAATCACTGTAACAATCTCTCAAAAGCACAGACACAGTATGCCAACTTGTTCTTTTTTTGTATTAGCAAAGCCACAACTACCGGTGTCATTCTGTTGATACTTCCCTAGAGTTAACACCTACAGTAGTCACACACACAGAGACACACAGATGATTCAGAGACAGAGATACCACTAGAAGCAGAGACTTAACGTACAGAGGGCCTGCAGTTGACGTACGGCGCCTCCTGGTGGCCATGTTGTAAGACCACCACATTAATTCTAGAAGCAGAGACTTAATGTATAGTAGACCTACATAGAAAGAAAGACCCAGGCATTGTTAAAGATGTCAAAGGTCATCTATGCTGAACCAGATATGAACAAGAAGGTCAAGTTTGACAGAGGTGAGATGGAGGAGAGGATTGTGGATATCTACATCAGTGCAGACACCCTGAGAGACGGTGAGACTAGCACCAAGAGAGAAGAGACAGTAGACACTGCTCCTAATAATGGACCAGGAGACCAGCACTCAAGTAACACACACACACACATCCAAAAAATAACATAAAAGTCTCTTGTATGTGTCCACAGAGCCTGATAGCTCAGGGAAGAGACCCTTCCTAGTTGTTGCAGTGGTTCTGGGGCTGCTGTGTGTTCTACTGGCTGGGATCATAGGCCTGTCTGTCTACTGTGAGTCTGTCTCCAACTTCATTGCTATTCACCTAGTTGTAAGTCGTGCAGGTTATTAGGCCTATTTATCGGGGGGTTTAGCTTGTAACTATGTGTTTATACTTTGTAGATAACAGAGTCATCAAAGATTCTGAGGATGAAAGGAATAAGTTGTTCCAGAGTTTCTCCCTTTATAAAATCAACGCAACTGAAGAGAGAGACCAGCTACAGACCAGATACAACAATCTGACTAGAGAGAGACCAGCTACAGACCAGATACAACAACCTGACTAGAGAGAGAGACCAGCTACAGACCAGATACAACAACCTGACTGAAGAGAGAGACCAGCTACAGACCAGATACAACAACCTGACTAAAGAGAGAGACCAGCTACAGACCAGATACAACAACCTGACTGAAGAGAGAGACCAGCTACAGACCAGATACAACAACCTGACTAAAGAGAGAGACCAGCTACAGACCAGATACAACAACCTGACTGAAGAGAGAGACCAGTTACAGACCAGATACAGCAACCTGACTATAGAGAAAGGCCATATTCAGGCAAAGCTTTTTGTGATTGGTGAGATATAAACTGTGATAAATTATAATAATTATATATCAATGGGTTTTTGAGTATAGAGTAAGAGTATAGAGTATACTGACTAAGTATACTGACTAAGTTTCTCAATGTGTTCAACTTTGCTCTTCAACAGAGCAGCATTGTCAGGAGGGATGGAGATACTTTGACTCGAGTTTGTACTTCCTCTCTACTGAGAAGAAAACCTGGAAGCAGAGCAGACAGGACTGTCTGGAGAGAAGAGCAGACCTGGTGATCATAAACAGTAGAGAGGAACAGGTGAGAGAGAGAACAGACAGGACTGTAAGGGGAGAGGAGCAGACCTGGTGATCATAAACAGTAGAGAGGAACAGGTGAGAGAGATAACAGAGAGGACTGTAAGGGGAGAGGAGCAGACCTGGTGATCATAAACAGTAGAGAGGAACAGGTGAGAGAGAGAACAGACAGGATTGTAAGGGGAGAGGAGCAGACCTGGTGATCATAAACAGTAGAGAGGAACAGGTGAGAGAGAGAACAGAGAGGACTGTAAGGGGAGAGGAGCAGACCTGGTGATCATAAACAGTAGAGAGGAACAGGTGAGAGAGAGAACAGAGAGGACTGTAAGGGGAGAGGAGCAGACCTTGTGATCATAAACAGCAGAGAGAGAGAGAGAGAGAGTGAGAGAGAGAGAGAGAGAGCGAGAGAGAGAGAGAGAGAGAGAGAGAGAGAGGCGTAGGTATACTTTTCATCAGTACACTAATATGTTTGCAGTATTTTATAAATATATTAAGGGTGACATTATCTTTATCTTTCTCGACAACAGACATTTGTCTTCAACCTCCGCATGAGAGCCTGGATTGGTCTGACTGACTCTGTTACTGAGGAGACCTGGAAGTGGGTGGACGGCACATCACTGACCACAGGGTGAGATATTTGACAATTTTACCTTGTGATATGGAGATAAAAAACCACAATTATATTTTGCTTCCAATCATATTCATCAAAATGTATGTTTCTACTTATGAATGTCATTCAATGAGAACTAGAGATGTATCTTAGAAATCAAGTCATATTTTTAGATTAAAATGTTATTATATAAAAAATACATGTCATTGTTAATGTTCCATTCTTGATTACATCTTACAGAGTGTTTCTTTAAAACTGTAAAAACATAGGACTGTGTCTATAATTGAGGAGGATGTTTTCACCAGTGTCTGACTGTCTGGTTTTCTGTGTTCTGTGTTGTTTAGGTACTGGGGGAAAGGACAGCCTAATAATGGTGGTCTGTTCCCTGGGCAGGAGGACTGTGTTGAGATATACTATAGACAAGCTGATCCTGTACAGACATGGTACGATGACAATTGTGGCACAAATCATAACTGGATCTGTGAGAAAGAGGTGTAACAATAACCTCTCTCTCTCTCTCTCTCTCTCTCTCTCTCTCTCTCATAGTTATTATGTTGATCATGTGGATTATGATTATTATGTTGGTTGGATACAGTGTTGAATGGTTAAGTGATGATTCCACCTATTGGTTACAGTGAGAGATGAACATACCAAAGAGATTAAATAGTTGTATTACAGACTTGCCTACGGGTTCTTTTTTAATGCACCCTTACTTGATTCCTCCTCACATCTTCTCTCCTCCCCTCTGTCTCAAAACACATTGGACAATACAATCCTAGGGGATGGACCTTGGATCTTCTCCTCTAATAGGGTTGAGAAGGAGGAGAAGAGAAAGGAGGAGAGGAATCTAGGAAGACGAATTGAGATAGAGCCTTAGTGTCAGAGAGAGACAGAGGAGGAAGAAGAAAATTAAGAGAATGAGGAAGAGAGAAAAAATAAGACAAATAATTGTTGTGTTTAGATTAAGAGGAGAGAATGTAGACATACTGAACTCTGTAAAATTATTCTTCATTATTTTTTATTAGAAACATGTCATGTGATTTGCCATAGGCTTATGCTTATTAAAAAACAAGTGAGTCCAATTATTAACCGATGATTATCACTTTAATAATAAGAATAAAACAAAGACACAGATTTTTTTCTGGTGAGAACTGGCAAAATGTATCACAAACTCATCCGTGTTGAGAATTCCGAGGTGACTTAACCTCAACCATTGTTGTCCTGAGGTGGGTTTTAATCAGTAAAGCTGAGAAGCTTCTCTCGCAGGAAGCACTGCTGACTGGTGTAACAACAGAAATCTTACAGCATCGAAATAGCTCATGGAAGACATCTTTAGAAGGTTCTAGAAACACAACAAAGTCAAGGAAAGTAGACGGTCTGTCCCTTCCACTTTTTTCTCTCCCATCAAGAAGCCGCTTGGTTTGATGAAACTCATGATTGATGTCCTCTAAATCTGACTCAAAGGTCAAAGGCAAACAGGACCCCTTGCATGATCTCGCAATTCTTCTTTGAAAAACACCTCTGCAGCTTAGCTGTGAGACTGTCAAGCACCTGATAAAATATATCTCTTTCGAAGCTCTCACCATCACCTTGGTCGCAATTTTTCTGTCCTCGAGGGCTCATCATCAATGAGTAGTGAAATATTAACTTCTTTGGGACTGGGGGGCAGTATTGAGTAGCTTGGATGAATAGGGTGCCCAGAGTACACTACCTGCTACTCAGGCCCAGTTCCTAATATATGCACATATATCCAAAACATGTCAAACGATGTCCATTTATGTCCAAATACATATATATAGATTTGGATAGAGGGCTCTGCGAGAGTGCCATGAGCTGATCACACACGCTGATCACATGCGCTCACGTGAGAGCGACCTGCGTTTACATCGGATTTCTACAAAGCAATTCTCCGGTTGGAACATTATTGACGATTTATGTTAAAAACATCCTAAAGATTGATTCTATACATCGTTTGACATGTTTCTACGAACTGTAATATGACTTTTCATCTGAACTTTCGCCTGGACTTGCCCGCGCCTCGTGAGTTTGGATTGTGTACTAAACACACAAACAAAAAGGAAGTATTTGGACATAAATGGACTTTATCGAACAAATCAAACATTTATTGTGGAACTGACAAAACAAACAATACCTCACAGTGATAGGGTGCAAAGAACTGAACTGAATAGTGTGTGATAATTACATACAGGTGAGTGAACAGGTGATTAGAATTTAGGTGATTGGGATCTGGAGAGTGAGCTGCATTCAGGGGATCTATGTGTTTGAGGGTGTGAGTTGGAAGCAGGCTAATAACTCATCAACTAGCAAAGAAAATCAAGAAATGTGCACTTGAGCGATTCTGCGCTGTGATCTGAACTGATGTGAAATGCACATTCACTCTGGTGTGATTGAACGACCACTGGTGGGCATCCCCTTCCAATAAAATTCTACTCCGTTGTGCTCTGGGTCTGCCCTAAACAAAATCACAGACTCAATCTTGCAAAGTTATATTTGTTTTGGTTTGTTGCATTGAAAAGGGGCTGATAGGATATAGATTCGATCACAGAAAAAAACATTGATCTTTATAGTGCAAACTAATGGGGTTGAACTCTGTGAAGTTCAATCTCTTCCACCTCTGTGTAGCATGGCGTTTCTTCTGTGCGGCACTCCTGGAGGAAGTGAGCGGCCACTCATATGCGCGGTTTAGAGGGAACGTTGCTGTCTACTGCACAGTCTGTTTTTAAAGGCCTCTCACTTACAGTAGCAATAAGAAACTGAGTTTTAACAAGTAGCTGATCCATCAAGGAAGCATTTTTCTCTTATATAACCAGTATGACTCCTGACTACAGAGACAGACCAGTTACAACACCCTGACTAAAGAGACAGACCAGTTACAACAACCTGACTAAAGAGACAGACCAGTTACAGCACCCTGACTAAAGAGACAGACCAGTTACAACACCCTGACTAAAGAGACAGACCAGTTACAACAACCTGACGACAGAGACAGACCAGTTACAACAATCTGACTACAGAGAGAGACCAGTTACAACAACCTGACTACAGAGACAGACCAGTTACAACAACCTGACTAAAGAGACAGATCAGTTACAACACCCTGACTAAAAAGACAGACCAGTTACAACAACCTGACTACAGAGACAGACCAGTTACAACAACCTGACTAAAGAGACAGAACAGTTACAACAACCTGACTACAGAGACAGACCAGTTACCACACCCTGACTAAAAAGACAGACCAGTTACAACAACCTGACTAAAGAGACAGACCAGTTACAACAACCTGACTTGAGAGGCCATCTCAGGCAAAGCTTTTTGTGATATAGGTGAGATATAAACTGTGGTTAATTAGAAGTAAAATCAACAGCAATAGTGTGTATATATATGGGTTTGAGTATAATGATACTTGCTAACTTTCTCAATATGTTCACCTTTGCTCTTCAACAGAGCAGCATTGTCAAGAGGAATGGAGATACGTTGACTGCAGTTTCTACTTCCTGTCCTCTGAGAAGAAAATCTGGGTTTCCACCATCCTTCCACCATTTCAAAGTAGTCAAGTTTGTCAACTGGTTTGGTTTCACTATGGAATTGAGCTATAATGGAACAAATAAAGATGAGTTCTCTATCTATCTCTATGGGTCAAGGTCACAGTAATAGAAGGAAGAAACAGAACTTGTAGAAAACAGCCAGTAGGGGGAGACACACACTTATAAAAGTAGGTATTATACCCAACATGAGGGACTTTTCTGACCAGCATCCAACTACAACCAGATGATAGACCAAACCCAAAACTGACCATTACCTTAACCCTAACCCAACCTTATATCCATGGATGAAAAGTGGCCTGTGTTTTCAGGACAGATGCAGTACATAAGACCTACATAGAATGTGAATAATGTCATTAAGGGCACGTCTCAAATGGCACCATATTCCCTGTATAGTGCACTACTTTTGACCAGGGTCCATCAATATATGGAGTATTGAAAACTTTTACAAAGTATTGACTTAGGACGTAAATACTTATGTAAATTCTATATTATATTTAATTTTCAATAAATTTGCAAACATTTCTAAAAATATGTAATTAATTAATTGTAAGTCTGCTAAATGACTAAAATGGAAATGTAATAGTAATTAATGGTAAATAATGTATTGTGTAACTTTGGAGTCATTTTTATTGTAAATAAGAATAGAATACCATGATTAAAGACAATCATGAATGAATTGTGAATAAATGAGTGAGGAAGTTACAGAGGTATAAATATCATACCCCCCCAAAAATGCTAACCCCCCTATTATTGGTAATGGTGAGAGGTTAGCATGTATTGGGGGGTATGATATAAAATGCTAACATCCCCTATTATTGGTAATGGTGAGAGGTTAGCATGTCTTGGGGGTATGATATAAAATGCTAACCTCCACTATTATTGGTAATGGTGAGAGGTTAGCATGTCTTGGGGGTATGATATAACATGCTAACCTCCCCTATTATTGGTAATGGTGAGAGGTTAGCATGTCTTGGGGGTATGATATAAAATGCTAACATCCCTATTATTGGTAATGGTGAGAGGTTAGCATGTCTTGGGGGTATGATATAAAATGCTAACCTCTCCTATTTTTGGTAATGGTGAGAGGTTAGCATGTCTTGGGGGTATGATATAAAATGCTAACCTCTCCTATTTCTGGTAATGGTGAGAGGTTAGCATGTCTTGGGGGTATGATCCTCTGTAACTTTCTCACTCAACATTATTTACCATTCATTAAATTAAAGGTGACATTCTGTACAGTCACCACATATGAAACATTTGATCTCCAATCCAAAACACTGGCGTATAGAGCCAAATTAAAAGTTGTAGCTTCACTGTCCAAATAAATACGTAAGGGAGTGTACGTGAGATAAGAAAAGACAGTATGTCACGTCACACAGCCTTTAATAGTGACAGGTCACAATGGTACAGTAAGGGTGTGGCGTCATTGTAAACATCGTTGATATTAAGCATCTCAATCACATCATTGAGGCAGGTCTGAGGGTGTTGGGGCTGGGTCTTGTTCTGCCCATGTTGAGACTGGGCCTGGTTCTTCCCATGTTGAGGCTGGGCTGGGTGTGTTGATGTTGGGCCCAGTGCTGCCCCTGTTGTGGCTGGGCTCGGGGTTGTTGATGTTGGGCCAAGTGCTACCCCTTTCGAGGCAGGTGTGTGAGTGTTGAGGCTGGGCTGGGGGTTTTGAGGCTGGGCCTGGTACCACCCCTGTTGAGACAGGTCTGAGTGTTTGGAGGCTGGTCCAGGTGCTGCCCCTGTTTAGGCTGGGGCTGATGCTGGTGGCCCTGTTAGGCCCTGTGTGCTGGGGCCTCCTGCTCTATTGCCCTGTAGGGTGAAAGGAACCGTACACATAAATAGCAACACAAGAATATAGATGGCGAGAGTAAACAGTACCTGAACATATAGAAGAGCATGTAGGCACTCCGGGCTCTGGTCCTCAGCACAGTGGCTACATTGGACATTGACATCTGGCTGTCGTTACAGCAGAACCAGTTTCCACTGGCATGCAATATGTCACTAATGTAGTGCCCTGTGGAACAAGGAAGACAGACTAGAGATCAAGGGTCAGGCTATTGTGGGTAATAGAGTGTTTCGTAACAGTTCGTTAAACAGTTCATTTGGGAGGTATTTTATCTGTTACATGTGTCAAGTTTTGAAATCAGAGATCAACAAATACACATGGCATTAAATTAGGCATGCCTCTCCATTCTTTTGAATTAAATTGAGCAAACTCTAAACATATTGCAGTGCTTGTTGGGATGACACTTCACTCTGAAGCCTGCAGCCTTGCTCGCTTGGCCGAAATGGCTGTTGGAGGGTCTAATTATCCCCTACCCCAGGGTTCCACAAATGGCGGCCCGCGGGACAAATTTGGTCCAAGGGTGATTTTATTTGGCCCCTATGTTTTCTGACAAAATAAAACGTAATTGTTAAAAGACTGTAAAAACACCAGCAAATCAGCTACAAGTGATTTTCATTTTGGAAATCTGTTTCAAAGTATTCCCACGCACAATAAAGAGATATATGTGGTTGTACACAAATGTAAGCAAGGTTTGAAATGAGTCAAATATTATATCTGTTTGGCCTTCCTACAGTATATTTGCAGTCTACAAATTTTAGTAATTTTGTTCCACACCCCTTCCCATCTGGCTAAGAAAAAAAATGGACCCGAATCTAGTTGATGATCCCTGGCCTTCACCCTCGATAATTTTCACTCCCTCAGCTTTGGGATGCTTGTGTATACGGCAGAGGCACACGTGAACATGCAAATTGAGATCCAAGGAGAAGGGAGTGATTTGGAATTCAGCTGATGTCATATGTATTGTGCATCTGCATGTGTGTGTTTGATGGTATTTACTTACCGGAGTTTGCGGAGCCTCCCAAATGAGAGACTACGCCAGTCAGCTGGTAGTAACCATTCACTGACTGTACTGGCTTCTGCTTCTGTAAGAAAACACATGTGATCATAGAATTCTCATTTCCTCTACAGTCCACCACACTGTC
This sequence comes from Oncorhynchus clarkii lewisi, assembly GCF_045791955.1. NCBI lineage: Eukaryota > Metazoa > Chordata > Actinopteri > Salmoniformes > Salmonidae > Oncorhynchus > Oncorhynchus clarkii. Next base: position 32,724,262 of record NC_092163.1, on the reverse strand, counting down.
TACAGTCTACTATAGTACTAGTCTACTACAGGTCTACTACATCGTGTACTCCTCATAACTATCTCAGTGTTCTGTCATAACTTATTTTTCACTGGTTTCACTCTCTCTATCTCTCTCTCTCTTCTCACCACTGAGGCTGTCAGCAACACTTTCCCTGGTTCCTGCTCATTTGAATCTGAGGGGTCAAATATACATATCAAGAGCTGTGAAAACGTGGTCACTTGTCTGAATTGCTCTGGTCTAAAACAGCTCCCATACATCACTAAAGATGTCTGAGAAACATTTGAAATTGCAGCTTCCAGATTCTCTGTCAGCAGGACCGTTTTGGGAGTGGGTGGTTTGTGTGGTGTTGGAGCAAGAATAGTGTTATGGTGCCATGACCTACCTGAACAGCAGAGGGCGCTGTCTTTGGCCTCTCCAGGTGGGCTGGAGACTTGGCTGGCGAGGGTCTGGGGGATGGACCCCTGGATGCTGGGGGCCTGGTTGGTGAGGGCCTGTGGGCTGGCACTGTGCAGGTGTGGCACCATGTCCCCACAGAGGGTGGAGAGCCTCAGCTCCGAAGGAAACAAAAGAGGAGCCTCCAGCTTCTCCAACCCCCCAGGTCCTCCAAACCTCTTCAGATGCAGAACCAGCACACTGCCCAGAAAGAGAGAGGAAGAGAGATGAACAGACAGACAATGAAACCAGTCAACAAAATAACAGATGAGTGAAATTTGTTTGGCGGTGCTCACCTCTAAGTCCTACAACCTGCTCAGGAAGGTAACTACTCCTAAAGGCTCAGGACATTAAACACTGCTAGTACTATGAGAGGTTATAAAGGGACAACTCACAGAGGCAGTGTGTGGAACTGCTCCACCTTTGAGGCGTGGAGGCCTTTACAGCCCTCACATGTGAATTCAACCTGTTCACTCTGGTTAGAAACAAAAGCATTACATAATGAATGATACCACTACAATAATAAGATAGCGTATTCTGAGGCAGTGGGCAGCTTGCCCTGGGTGTTAGTCTCTACATGCAGGGCTGAGCCCTAAGTGCTGACTTTGAAAGTGAGTGCTAGGCTGTTCAGCAAGGTGCGCTCAGGGCTGATGTCCAATGAGAGGTGGTTGTAGTCCTCTCTGGTAGACGACTCGCGCCCACAGCTTCAGAAGCAGGACAAAGAGAAGAAGAATGCATCAAGTCTGTTTCTGTTTCAGGTCTCTACAATGTTTCTGTTATGCCATGTGTTTTGTAATATTAATATATACTGTATATATATATATATATATATATATATAGAAAGATCATGTTCTCAGTAGATACATTACAACCAATGGGAGCTCTTACCTGGTACATTTGCGCACCGACACAAGCTGGAACTCCAGCTGGGAAACAGGGCAGGTATAGTTCATCCCGAGTGTCTTCAGAATCATGCCCTCCTCCTTCAGCTGGCACAGCATATTGACGAGTAACTCGTGTGCGTCCTATGATGAGGAAGAGAAAGAAACACACCAAGATAAAAGCAAATTAATAAGAGAAAATGAACCATTGCAAGAAGAGCACTCGTACACAAGAGAGTAGTGCCTCAGTTACCTGTTGCGTGTCCCCCAGATACTTCAAATCGTATCCCGACAAGGAGTACTTGACCTTCCACATGAGGTCTGCTTTTGAGGCCTGGTTTGCCACACTGTCAGGTAGACCTGAACGGTGCACATCAGACAGACACCTGTAGGGGAGACAGAGAGTAAGTTAGCAGCTGACTGGATGGTGTCAACCTACTGGCTTACGCCTGAAGAGGCAGATGAGTATATACAAATATGTGTTATCTAGTGGCACCCCATCATTAGAAATGTTTCATTCGATTCGATGCAATTTCACCTTTGAGGATGGACAATGAAGCCAAACAACAAAAATGTATTGTTTATTCTCCTAAGATATTTGGTTTGGATACTGCTCTCAATTCAAGAGTATTTAAAATTTCCCACGGTAAGGTGGAATGTTCAGTCAATGAGCATTATGGGTCATGTAGTCATTCTACACTTTCCAAATTGGCCTAGAAAATGCCTACATCATAATCAGTGTGTCATTGTTGTTCCTCTTGGTTATGAAGATTCCAAAAACAAAAAGAAACTGGAAAATAAACCATAAATACAATACACAGCAAAATATGAAGTGGTTAAGGTTAGGAAAAGGGTTAGGATTAGTGAATGTGCTATCTTAACCTGCTACGACAATCCCTTTCTGTAGAAGTGGCGTGAAAAGAGTGACCCTTCTTTAATTTATGACCACAATTAATGGGTGTGTGGGGTGAGTGTCTGCTTTTGAGCCTTCCCTTACCTGAGCAGGTTGGAGAAGGGGGAGGAGCTCCAGAGTTGTTCCTGGTGCAGGATTTCCTTTGAGAAGGAAGGCAGGACCAGGAGGCACTGCAGGGTGGCGTTAAGGAAGCAAGTGTTGCCAATGTTAGGCAACCTGTGAAGAAGAAGCAGTCATCAGTACACACATAGAGATTAATCATAACCTTTATATCTCTATAAAGTGATGATAATGGCAGGGGATAAGGGATACATTATATTTAACACAAAGAAGTGGATGTCCTTTAGACCAAGATTGACATAATTCATGGGTTTATAAATATCTAATAAAACGGACATGCTAGATAGTAAGCCTTATCCCCATAGTATATCAGACACTGATCTCTAAACCATAAAGAACTTATATTCAATGCATTTGCAGTGTGTTGTGGTTTACCCAAGAAGTTCCATGTTGACCAGTTCCCCCCGTTCTCCTCTGGCCCCCTGGGTCTCTTCTGACCCTCTGGTGGCTGAGCTGGCCCTGGGAAGAGTCATGCTTCTGGTGGCTGAGCTGGCCCTGGGAAGAGTCATGCTTCTGGTGGCTGGTCTCTGGGGCATTGGACTAGAGTGTTCCTGAAGAGACAGAGGTCTGGAGGAAGGAGAGAAACAGGTCTAACGCCTCCAACACAGAGATATTATCACTCTACACAGTCTCTCTATTAAATACTGTACTGTACTATAAACACAGCTGAGTACTGCTGTCCATATAAATGCAGTGTACCAAGTAGACCAGGCCAATAGGTTAGTACTCTCTTTATCCACTAGATGTAGACAGAAGAGGCTAAAAATACAGTTTTAGGAAAATAACTTTCTGGGACTGTGTTTATCAAGTGTCTAAGAGTAGGAGTCTGATCTAGGACCAGTTTTGCATTTTAGATCATAGATCAATGAATCCGATTATTATGGACAGAGAGGACCTGATCCTAGATTAGCACTCATACTGTTGATTAACACTGGCCCTGGTCTGGTAGCACTAAACCCAACTCTCCAAAGAGACTCTAGGATGGCACTGTACTTTATGTTTGGATTACCTGACTGTTGTGCCCTCCTGACTGGTGTCTCCATGACGGTCCAGAGGGTTGGTAGGAGAGGGAGAACTAGGCTGGGACACCACTGGAGAGGATTTCCCTGGGGAAGGGTTTTTGGCAGGTGACCGGGGTACAGAGGGTTGTTTAGCAGGAGAGCAAGGCTGAGAGGAACATTTAACAGGAGAGGGAGGTGGATGGAGGGAGGAGAGTTGGTCAGAGGGTGAGGGGTCAGAGGTAGCGGAGCCATTCCGTTCAGAACGGTCAGATGGAATTGGAGAGGGGGATGAAGTGCCCCTCTCCTTCTTCTTTCTTGTCTTCTGCTCCACATCAACTGAATTTGCTTTCTGACGTTTTTTCTGTTGACAAGAAAATGTGATAGTGCTAAATACTTTCCCCCCAGATCCCCAGCCAATGGAAGAGGGGGGTCATAAGAGTAGGAAGAGGTTGGCCTAAATGGAGAATCATAGGTATCTATCCTAAACCTCAAATAACACAGTATAGACAGGTTACATTGAGTGACATTTGCAATAGCAGAACTTCATGTACATTTCATGTACACTTTTTACGTATTCGTCAATCAGAATGTAATTTTACTTTTATTCTTCCCACTAGGTTTAAGAGAAAAATACTACTCCAGAATTATAGTAGTTGTTCATTGATTAAATGACCTGATTTCATACCTTTTTGCACCAGCAGAAACAAGCCATGTCGATAACCAATGAAGACTGATACATTTCCACATTAACCCATTGTTCAAATTGGCTTTAAGACCATTGTGATGTCATCGGTCATGTATGACACCACCACCTGGCAACCCAATCTATAACATTTTAAAATATATTGAACAATGAACAAATATGTTTTATTGAAGAGCAAAGTTATGCAGTATATATACAATATTGTAGATAATATGCTCCATTGTATTCTTGTTTCTTTTTACATTCATTTTTTGTATGTTGTTTCATTAAACTCACGACCACAATAAAGGCATTTTAAGTGCCTTCATCTTCATCTTCATAGTTTTTTGATAGCTTCCATGTTGTTTTTGGTTTGGTTATCGGTTTATTTAAATGCTAAATGCTTTTTCTCTTATTCACCAGCAGATGGAAAAAGTGTTGGTTTAAAAGAATGTGAACAGGTGGTAGAGATTTAGCCTAAACCTCAAACAACAATCCAGATTGGATAGGGACAGTTTTCAGTATTCAATCTTGCCCTGAGGGCAGCTCTGTCTCAAGCACATAATGAATGTGATTGGTTCAATTAAAGCTCAATGGTCAGTGGGCAGAGGTTACAGTGCCCAGTGCGTGTTAAATAAACTTGCTAGGTGATAAATTGGTGTTGAATGGAAGGCATAACACAAGGTTGCTGGCATGAATTTTGTTTTCTAACCTCACTCCAACCCGTAAACAATTCTTCTTACCTAAATTTAACCCAACCCTAGCTAGAGTTCCAGGTCTGTTTAGTGCTGTCTTGCCAACTCCTACTAGCTAGAGTCCCAGGTCTGTTTAGTGCTGTCTTGTCAACTCCTACTAGCTAGAGTCCCAGGTCTGTTTAGTGCTGTCTTGTCAACTCCTACTAGCTAGAGTCCCAGGTCTGTTTAGTGCTGTCTTGACAACTCCTACTAGCTAGAGTCCCAGGTCTGTTTAGTGCTGTCTTGTCAACTCCTACTAGCTAGAGTCCCAGGTCTGTTTAGTGCTGTCTTGCCAACTCCTACTAGCTAGAGTCCCAGGTATGTTTAGTGCTGTCTTGCCAACTCCTACAGTGGTTCTTCCTTAAAAAGTTGCATCATATTGCAGCACAACTTGCGGGCTGCCGCAGAATTCTATGGCACATTATTTATTATTTAAGTGTCAGACATTGTTGCCATTAACGCTCGTTAGAGCTAGTTTGACCACCAGAGAGCATCTTTGAGAAACATTTGACCGTTTTTAATATGAAACTAATCGTTGGATAACAGATCTGCTCTCGGAACTCATTTACACACGTTACTGTGTGTGTTTCGACTCTCTCTCGCACAAACACACACATACACGCTCACCCTCTATAACCACTCTTTATATTTACAGTGGTGATGGACAGCTGAAGGCATTTCGTTGTGAATTCTGAAAACATGCCAACCTAACTCAGAAATACATTTCACTGGTTGCCATGGTGAATAACCCAATAATAATTGGTTGGACACATGAAAGGAAACAAAGAGTTTACCGGAAACTCAAAATGAAAATACTTGCAGATCAATTCAGATCAACAAATTACAATAGTAGATCTAATTACATTTAGAGGATTCTAAATTCATATCTAATGGGCTTTTATAATGCAGGGATAATAATACATTCATATATTTGTAGGGGTTGGGCAAATCTGGTTTTATAGTACTTAAGCATTGAATGCATTGAAGTTTGCCCATTTAGGCCTTTAGGCTACACTTTACAATATGACTCATCTCTGACTGCCTGCAACATCTACAGTGGTACAATATAAATATATTTTTGAATGACTTTTTAAAAATGTATATGTTTATTAAGTTGTCTTGCTTTTCTCAGAGCAGCACAAAACGGTGCTGAAATAGTTGACCATACGCAGGTAGGCTTTTGCTTCAAATCCTATTGTAACAATTGGATGACATTGGGAGTTTCAGTAAGCAACAATTTGTTGCCTTCATTAGCCTACTTTATTCTTAAAATAACTCCAGCACATAAAAGAGAAAGGAGCCTTAATTAATTAAACAATAAAGTGATTTAATTCACAAATGCATTTGACTGTACTTAATATTGGCCATCAACCAGAAACACATCATGGTAGAAACATGTTATTGATTATTATTTTATTGTTTACTATTTCAAAATGCACACGTTTAATAAGCTACTATGCAGTCTGACAAGTAAACATGGCCCACAGTACATAGTAAACATAGCCCACAGTACATAGTAAACATAGCCCACAGTACATAGTAAACATAGCCCACAGTACATAGTAAACATAGCCCACAGTACATAGTAAACATGGCCAACACTACATAGTAAACATAGCCCACAGTACATAGTAAACATAGCCCACAGTACATAGTAAACATAGCCCACAGTACATAGTAAACATAGCCCACAGTACATAGTAAACATAGCCCACAGTACATAGTAAACATGGCCAACAGTACGTAGTAAACATAGCCCACAGTACATAGTAAACATAGCCCACAGTACATAGTAAACATGGCAAAGATGCTTCATTCCTTACATAAGGGAGAGCAGGCCATGTCAAGACTTTCTCAGTGACCTCAAGAACTCATTAACTCTGTCTTGAATGTTTTTTCGGGTTGCATCAGTCTTGGTCACAGTATTAATGATGAACACCTGGAGGTTCACTGGTCAGCCACATTTGCCTCGGGATCCATCCCAGTTGGGGCGGCATGTAGTCTAGTGGTTAGAGCGTTGGGCCAGTAACTGGAAGGTTGTTGAATCAAATCCCTGAGCTGACAAGGTAAAAATCTGTTGTTCTGCCCCTGAACAAGGCAGTTAACCCACTGTTCCTAGGACATCATTGTAAATAAGAATTTGTTCTTAAATGACTTGCCTAGTTAAATAAAAAATACAAGTATCTGTCTCTGCAAATAATGAGTGATACTGATTCACGTGCACCTTCATCAGATGAGCAGAATGGTACTGCTCTGCGTGCCCATCGATTGTGGTGTCCTATAATAGAAATGGTAGATCAATTAAGAATGAAAAGTGACTCCAACACACACATTCTGCATAATGAAACGTGTTTTAAGAATGTAGCAAAACCAACCGCTTTCATGGGAACCATGTGTTTTATGGGTGTGGCCCGTTGTCCAGCCCTTTGTCCACCGATCTCCATGGATGGTTGTCTGCATGGTTGTTTGCTCTGCAAAAACACATTCATGTTTTTAGTACACAAGTATCGATTGTATTACACAGTATGCCTACACATGGACAGACTATATAAAAAAATAAAATAAGTAAATGTATTGAAACCATTTTTTTTTAAGTTTTGGTGATCCTCCCAGCTCTGGCTCATTTTCTCAAGTCCTCTGGTGGGTACAGTCCTAACCCTGGAACATATAGCACCATAGAATGGGTGGAGTTTGGGGCAGGTAGAAGTGTACTGGAAAGGTGTGACTTTCAGGTTACTATAGGCCATAAGTATACAGCAGATCGCCGAAGGTCCTCACTTTGATTATGCTGTAAGAACATACTGTAACATCATGACCAGGATCTCTATTCATTTAAGTGAGCAGATTGGGGCTTTCAGGGGGAACAGACAATCTACTGGAGACATTTCAAAAATACTGGTAGACTTTAGGATTTTTGTCATGTCATCCAGGTCAGGATAACCAATTATATATACAAAGTACTAACCCTGACTCTCGTTTTTTAAGTGTTCATAGGTCTCGGTCTATATATTCCTGGTGGGTTTTTTTCACAAACAATGCTTATTTTATTTAAACGCTCTTCACACACCATGCTTACTTGAGACCAAAACTAGGGATCAATTGTAAAGTCGTGCAAGTTGGGTGAATTTTCAGCCTACATTAGCCGGGCTATGAAGAGTCTATTCTCCTGCTAATATTTCATCATGTGTGGATGGCTTCTTTTCTATTCCAATGTATTGAATGAATGTATTAACTGCTGTAATTTATCATTCTCATTCTCAAAGGTGAGTTCACAATCTCATTTTCATGTTCATGTTTAAAAGATATTGATATTTTGGAGATGATTTTGTTTTCAAATAACTGAAAATGTGCGGTTTTAATTTGATTAAAGGGGAAAAGGCCATTCATGAACATGGGCTTAGACAATAGGCCCTTTTAATTTTGTCTGGCTTCCCATTCCAAATCAAATTGAATATTTTTTCTCATATAATTTACAGGTCGCTAGGTGTAGGCAAAACCATAAAGTAGGTAAACTGTGATATGACTAAAGAGTTAATCAGGGTGATTCTTCCACAAATAGACAGGTATTTTCATCAAGTACAGGAGATGGAGTTCCTCACAGGTGTGCCTGGCATGGATTGTGACTCAATCTCATTCCTCTTCAATGCATCATTTTTATTATATTGAACTTGGCAAGTCAGTTAAGAACAAATTCTTATTTTCAATGACAGCCTATAGGAACAGTGGGTTAACTGCCTTGTTCAGGGGCAGATCAACAGAATTTTACCTTGTCAGCTCAGCGATTTGATCTTGCAACCTTTCGGTTAATACGCTTTAACCTCTAGGATACCTGCCACCCCATGACTCTCCGCATGACTCTCCGACCAATGCCGCCTGACTCTCCGCTAATGACGTGACACTCCGCCAATAATTACATTTAGAGGACTGGAAGATTCTAAATTAATATCTAAGCAACATTTTTTGTTTGGGCAAATCTGATCTGTGAGAATTCGGTGTATTTTTGGGCTGTGCGTGTAGGAAAGAGAAATAGCAATTCCTACACTATTGTTCTAAATTCAATCACCTTCTTCAATAGGGGCACAAGGAGAACCAGATGCAGACACAGGAGGCAGATGGTTCGAGCCCAAGACATTTATTAACAATCCAAAGGGGGAAGGCAAGATAATAGTCATGGACAAGCAAAAGGTCAAAACCAGTTCAGAGATCCAGAGGTACAGAATGGCAGGCAGGCTCGAGGTCAGGGCAGACAGAATGGTCAGGCAGGTGGGAATGGAGTCCAGAAAACAGGCAAAGGTCAACACTGGGAGGACTAGTAGAAGAGAATAGAAAAGTAGGAGCAGGGGAAATAAACACGCTGGTTGACTTGAACATACAAGACGTACTGGCACAGAGAGACAGGAAACACAGGGATAAATACACTGGCACAGAGAAACAGGAAACACAGGGATAAATACACTGGCACAGAGAGACAGGAAACACAGGGATTAATACACTGGCACAGAGAGACAGGAAACACAGGGATAAATACACTGGCACAGAGAGACAGGAAACACAGGGATAAATACACTGGCACAGAGAGACAGGAAACACAGGGATAAATACACTGGCACAGAGAGACAGGAAACACAGGGATTAATACACTGGCACAGAGAGACAGGAAACACAGGGATAAATACACTGGCACAGAGAGACAGGAAACACAGGGATAAATACACTGGCACAGAGAGACAGGAAACACAGGGATAAATACACTGGCACAGAGAGACAGGAAACACAGGGATAAATACACTGGCACAGAGAGACAGGAAACACAGGGATAAATACACCGGCACAGAGAGACAGGAAACACAGGGATAAATACACTGGCACAGAGAGACAGGAAACACAGGGATTAATACACTGGCACAGAGAGACAGGAAACACAGGGATAAATACACTGGCACAGAGAGACAGGAAACACAGGGATAAATACACTGGCACAGAGAGACAGGAAACACAGGGATAAATACACTGGCACAGAGAGACAGGAAACACAGGGATTAATACACTGGCACAGAGAGACAGGAAACACAGGGATAAATACACTGGCACAGAGAGACAGGAAACACAGGGATAAATACACTGGCACAGAGAGACAGGAAACACAGGGATAAATACACTGGCACAGAGAAACAGGAAACACAGGGATAAATACACTGGCACAGAGAGACAGGAAACACAGGGATTAATACACTGGCACAGAGAAACAGGAAACACAGGGATTAATACACATGGGAAAATATGCGACACCTGGAGGGAGTGGAGACAATCACAAGAACAGGTGAAAAAGATCAGGGTGTGACATCTTCATCCTCATCATTCAGGTCATTGAAATACAATTTTGAATGCACAATTATGAGTTTATATTTGGTTTATACCGCCCATTCAATGACAGCATTAATTCAGGTAGAGACACATTAGGGGTTGGGACCCAAAAGAATGATCAGTGCAGTATATTAGAGTTGAGGTTAGAAGTAGAAGTTACTGTATTTGAGCACACTCACACACACACACACACACACACACACACACACACACACACACACACACACACACACACACACACACACACACACACACACACACACACACACACACACACACACACACACACACACACACACACACACACACGGAGACACGCACACACACACAAACATATTTAAAGTTCCCCTCTGATTAAGATGCAGACATAGATTTCCAACATTTCCATCCCCTTCACCATGGAAACGGCCAACAGAACCGGAGGAACCTTTACTGTCGGGAGCCACCAACAATCTCAGATTCACTTCCTCTTTCCCAGCAAGCATCTCTCTCCATGATGGCCGGCCAATGGTACGGTGAGCCTCATGGCGCCCGCCAGCACCCCGTCAGGAACGGATATCACCCTGACCATCGAGGCCGAGGCTGATGGAGCCATAGACTTGAACAACACATTCCTGCTTCTCTCCGTTGTAAGCAAGGTAAGGGTCTTGTTTCAAAACTCTAAAATGGCCTCCTTTTCTCATATCCTCTCAACATGATATGAAAGGAATTGGTTGTGTAAGCTACCAGTTCTTATCAGCTACATCAGTTGTCTGACTAAGCTCTCTCTCTCTCTCTCTCTCTCTCTCTATCTTTCCCCTCTCTGTGTCCCCCCCTTCTCCATCCCTCCCTCCCTCCCTACAGGAGACAGGTTTTACCACTCCCCAGAACGGGTTACCAGGCGTCTCCTCCAAGTTACCAGGGTTCTGGTCTAGAAGCACGATTACGATTGCTAATACAGTTTTGTTTCGGTACTGCAGTATAAGGGACGCTTGGCCCAGAAAGACCATTTCCATACACGGCCACGTAGAGACGTCAGATTTGAAAATGTGTAATAAGTCACTTTAGTCATCACCTACGTGAAAAGAATATCCATTGAATTATTCAAATAATTGTCACTGAGGCCGATAACATGTATTTTTTATATTCATCCAATGTCTGCCATGTTTTAGGATGACATAATGACGACATCGCTGTTCACGCTGCTCCCTGTGTGAACTGAGTGCTAGTGTGGATGTGATGTTGGGCTGAGTAAACCGGATGCATCCTGGATATACACCTGATAACCTTGATAACAACGGGCAGACACACTGGACGCAGACTCCAGTTCTTATTAGAAGGACCGAGCACACCCCCATTCTCATCGACGGGGCTGTAGTGGAGCAGGCTGAGAGCTTCAAGTTCCTTGGAGTCCACATCACCAACAAACTAACTTGGTCCAAGTACACCAAGACAGTCATGAAGAGGGCACGACAAAACCTATTCCCCCTCAGGAGACTGAAAAGTTTTGGCATCAGTCCTCAGATCCTCAAAGGTTTTACAACTGCACCATCGCGAGCATCCTGACGGGTTGCATCACTGCATGGAATGGCAACTGCTCGGCCTCCGACCAAAAGGCACTACAGTGTCATAATGAGTCACCTGTTCAGTGATATAGCTGGTATACAAGCTCAGCCATCTCTATATACACACTGACTTAGGAACAGCTCATCTTCACTGGATCTTTACCTTAACATTTGGATGTAGTGGCAGCATTGACTTCAGATCAGTGGTCAGAGGAAACATCACCCCAATCCTTTAATTTATTGTGATTGATGAACTTAGATTGTGGAGTACATTTTTATAATTTCTATCGTTTAGAAACCGTACATTTCTATCGTTTATTACAATACATGCATGTAGTGGAGAGGGTACCGGAGCGCCAAGTCTAGGTCCAAAAGGCGTCTTAACAGCTTCTACCTCCAAGCCATAAGACTCCTGAACTGCTAATCAAAGGGCTACCCAGAACCCTCTTTTACGCTGCTGCTACTCTCTGTTAATTATCTATGCGTAGTCACTCTAGCTCTACCTACATGTACATATTACCTCAATTACCTCGACTAACCGGTGCCCCCTGTATATAGCCTCCACATTGACTCTGTACCGGTACCCCCTGTATATAGCCTCCACATTGACTCTGTACCGGTACCCCCTGTATATAGCCTCCACATTGACTCTGTACCGGTACCCCCTGTATATAGCCTCCACATTGACTCTGTACCCCCTGTATATAGCCTCCACATTGACTCTGTACCCCCTGTATATAGCCTCCACATTGACTCTGTACCTGTACCCCCTGTATATAGCCTTCACATTGACTCTGTACCCCCTGTATATAGCCTCCACATTGACTCTGTACCCCCTGTATATAGCCTCCACATTGACCCTGTACCCCCTGTAGATAGCATCCCCATTGACTCTGTACCAGTACCCCCTGTATATAGCCTCCACATTGACTCTGTACCCCCTGTATATAGCCTCCACATTGACTCTGTACCCCCTGTATATAGCCTCCACATTGACTCTGTACCCCCTGTATATAGCCTCCACATTGACTCTGTACCTGTACCCCCTGTATATAGCCTCCACAATGACTCTGTACCCCCTGTATATAGCCTCCACATTGACTCTGTACCCCCTGTATATAGCCTCCACATTGACTCTGTACCGGTACCCCCTGTATATAGCCTCCACATTGACTCTGTACCCCCTGTATATAGCCTCCACATTGACTCTGTACCGGTACCCCCTGTATATAGCCTCCACATTGACTCTGTACCTGTACCCCCTGTATATAGCCTCCACATTGACTCTGTACCCCCTGTATATAGCCTCCACATTGACTCTGTACCGGTACCCCCTGTATATAGCCTCCACATTGACTCTGTACCGGTACCCCCTGTATATAGCCTCCACATTGACCCTGTACCCCCTGTATATAGCCTCCACATTGACTCTGTACCTGTACCCCCTGTATATAGCCTCCACATTGACTCTGTACCCCCTGTATATAGCCTCCACATTGACTCTGTACCGGTACCCCCTGTATATAGCCTCCACATTGACTCTGTACCGGTACCCCCTGTATATAGCCTCCACATTGACTCTGTACCTCCTGTATATAGCCTCCACATTGACTCTGTACCCCCTGTATATAGCCTCCACATTGACTCTGTACCCCCTGTATATAGCCTCCACATTGACTCTGTACCCCCTGTATATAGCCTCCACATTGACTCTGTACCCCCTGTATATAGCCTCCACATTGACTCTGTACCCCCTGTATATAGCCTCCACATTGACTCTGTACCCCCTGTATATAGCCTCCACACTGACTCGGTACCGGTGCCCCCTGTATATAGCCTCCACATTGACTCTGTACCCCCTGTATATAGCCTCCACATTGACTCTGTACCCCCTGTATATAGCCTCCACATTGACTCTGTACCCCCTGTATATAGCCTACACATTGACTCTGTACCCCCTGTATATAGCCTACACATTGACTCTGTACCCCCTGTATATAGCCTCCACATTGACTCTGTACCCCCTGTATATAGCCTCCCCATTGACTCTGTACCCCCTGTATATAGCCTCCCCATTGACTCTGTACCCCCTGTATATAGCCTCCACACTGACTCGGTACCGGTGCCCCCTGTATATAGCCTCCACATTGACTCTGTACCCCCTGTATATAGCCTCCACATTGACTCTGTACCCCCTGTATATAGCCTCCACATTGACTCTGTACCCCCTGTATATAGCCTCCACATTGACTCTGTACCCCCTGTATAAAGCCTCCACATTGACTCTGTACCCCCTGTATATAGCCTCCACATTGACCCTGTACCCCCTGTATATAGCCTCCACATTGACTCTGTACCCCCTGTATATAGCCTCCACATTGACTCTGTACCAGTACCCCCTGTATATAGCCTCCACATTGACCCTGTACCCCCTGTATATAGCCTCCACATTGACTCTGTACCCCCTGTATATAGCCTCCACATTGACTCTGTACCAGTACCCCCTGTATATAGCATCCACATTGACTCTGTACCCCCTGTATATAGCCTCCACATTGACTCTGTACCCCCTGTATATAGCCTCCACATTGACTCTGTACCCCCTGTATATAGCCTCCACATTGACTCTGTACCCCCTGTATATAGCCTCCCCATTGACTCTGTACCCCCTGTATATAGCCTCCACATTGACTCTGTACCCCCTGTATATAGCCTCCACATTGACTCTGTACCAGTACCCCCTGTATATAGCCTCCACATTGACCCTGTACCCCCTGTATATAGCCTCCACATTGACTCTGTACCCCCTGTATATAGCCTCCACATTGACTCTGTACCAGTACCCCCTGTATATAGCCTCCACATTGACTCTGTACCCCCTGTATATAGCCTCCACATTGACTCTGTACCCCCTGTATAAAGCCTCGCTATTGTTATTTTACTGCTGCTCTTCAATTATTATTTACTTTTATTATTTATCGTATTATTTTCTTAGCTGTATTGTTGGCTGGGGGCTTGTGGGTGGGCGTTTCGCTGTGGGGTCTACTACGCCTGTTGTGTTGGGCGCATGTGACGGATGCATTTTGATTTGCACTGTTTAGAGAAAGACTTTAAAAATAAGTATATGGTGTTTGTCCATTCCCAAATGAGATGAGAATTAATATGTACCTTTGTATGCTCAATACTGGCTGAGTTTCTGTACAGCACTTTGTGACATCAGCTAATGTAAGAAGGGCTTTATATATACATTAGATTTTGTTTTTTTTACAGAGGGTAGTGCGAAAGGCCCAGTACATCACCAGGGCCAAGCTTCCTGCCATCCAGGACCTCTATACCAGGTGGTGTCAGAGAAGGCCCTAAAAATGATCAAAGACTCCAGCCACCCTAGTCATAGACTGTTCTCTATGCTACCGCACGGCAGGCAGTACTGGAGCGCAAAGTCTAGGTCCAAGAGGCTTCTAAACAGCTTATATCCCCAAGCCATAAGACTCCTGAACAGCGAATCAAATGGCTTCCCAGGCTTTTGCATTGCCCCCCCTACACTGCTGCTACTCTCTGTTGTTATCTATGCATAGCCACTTTAATAACTCTACCTACATGTACATAATTACCTCAATTACCTCGACACCGGTGCCCCCGCACATTGACTCTCAACACTTCTACTGCGGTGTCACGCCCTGACCTTAGAGATCCTTTTAACTCTCTATTTGGTAGGTCAGGGTGTGACGAGGGTGGGAAATCTATGTTTACATTTCTTTGTTGGCCGAGTATGGTTCCCAATCAGAGGCAGCTGTCTATCGTTGTCTACTTAG
Organism: Oncorhynchus clarkii lewisi; assembly: GCF_045791955.1. Classification (NCBI taxonomy): domain Eukaryota; kingdom Metazoa; phylum Chordata; class Actinopteri; order Salmoniformes; family Salmonidae; genus Oncorhynchus; species Oncorhynchus clarkii. Next base: position 32,708,776 of record NC_092163.1, on the reverse strand, counting down.
GCAGCCCTTTTTCACACCTTCAGTTGTGGGATCTTGTCTTTTTGTGTTGCATGTGTTGCTCTCCTAGCTTTACGTTCGTTGAGTTGTTTATTGTTTTTTGGTGGAACATTTATGATTAAAGAAAATGTATGCGTACCACGCTGCACCTTGGTCTCCTTCTATCAATGAGCGTAACAGGCGATGGGCCCCAGGGCCGAGAACGTGACCCTGGGGCATCGTAAGGCTCCATCATTATTACCACTTTTGTTCTAAGATGAACTTAGACTTAAAATTATTTTGGGAAACCGGCCCAGGTCTCTGTCACCAACACTACAGCTGTACCTGTAGTTAGTACTACATCCACCCAGGTCTCTGTCACCAACACTAAAGCTGTACCTGTAGTTAGTACTACATCCACCCAGGTCTTTGTCACCAACACCACAGCTGTAGCTGTAGTTAGTACTACATCCACCCAGGTCTCTGTCACCAACACTACAGCTGTACCTGTAGTTAGTACTACATCCACCCAGGTCTCTGTCACCAACACTACAGCTGTACCTGTAGTTAGAACTACATCCACCCAGGTCTCTGTCACCAACACTACAGCTGTACCTGTAGTTAGTACTACATCCACCCAGGTCTCAGTCACCAACACTACAGCTGTACCTGTAGTTAGTACTACATCCACCCAGGTCTCTGTCACCAACACTACAGCTGTACCTGTAGTTAGTACTACATCCACCCAGGTCTCAGTCACCAACACTACAGCTGTACCTGTAGTTAGTACTACATCCACCCTGGTCTCTGTCACCAACTCTACAGCTGTACCTGTAGTTAGTACTACGTCCACCAGAGGGCCACCTTCGACTCTGTCTCTTTATCTAAGGATCTGTGTGATGCTTTCTCTCCTCCTGTGGAATAGAGTAGAGCTGTGGAGTTGTATAATAGTTAATGTAGGTAGATGTCATGTGGAACAGTGGAATCAGTGCAGGGGCAGTTGTGTCATTAGATGTAACCAGTATGTTTATGTTATGTTGTACTGAAAGACAGGGTGGAAATGTGAACGTTTTGTCATAAAACATGTGGAGGGTTTTTATTCTTCTTTCCCTTAAATCTGCCAAACTGAAACTACGGAGATATTGTTAGACCTTCTGCTTTTTCATTCTGAGAAACTCTTCACAGTCAGCATAGATAAAAAAGGACCCCTACTGTAGATGGCCATTGGTTGCTGGTCACACCACGGAAGGAAGATTCCCCTAGGTTCAGATCTAGGATCAGGTCTTTCTCCCCCAATCCTAACCTTAACCATTTGTGGTGGAAATGCAAAACCGACCTAAGATCAGTGTCTAGGGGCAACTTCCCCCTACACCACCAGTCACAGAGTGAGATCCATAATGTGCTCTCCATTTGAAGGCTGGGGGTGCTGTAAACTCAGTCAGGATATATGTAGTGTATATGTCAATTAACAGGATACAAATTTATTTTAGCAGATACAAAATTGGGACCCTGTGAATTCACACATACAGGTACATCATATAGCATGATTTAGAGTCATATCATGTATTATATTATCACACTAAGGCTGGTGGGAGTCATATCATGTATTATATTATCACACTAAGGCTGGTGGGAGTCATATCATGTATTATATTATCACACTAAGGCTGGTGGGAGTCATATCATGTATTATATTATCACACTAAGACTGGTGGGAGTCATATCATGTATTATATTATCACACTAAGGCTGGTGGAGTCATATCATGTATTATATTATCACACTAAGGCTGGTGGGAGTCATGTCATGTATTATATTATCACACTAAGGCTGGTGGGAGTCATGTCATGTATTATATTATCACACTAAGACTGGTGGGAGTCATATCATGTATTATATTATCACACTAAGACTGGTGGGAGTCATATCATGTATTATATTATCACACTAAGGCTGGTGGGAGTCATATCATGTATTATATTATCACACTAAGACTGGTGGGAGTCATATCATGTATTATATTATCACACTAAGACTGGTGGGAGTCATATCATGTATTATATTATAACTAAGGCTGGTGGGAGTCATGTCATGTAATATATTATCACTTCAGTTGAAACACATGTTTAATACTGATGAGCACTGTGGGAAACATACATGTTTAGATTGGCTGGTGCAAGTCACGTGATGACCAGTGTGGTGTTGATTTGACAGTTTCCTCTTCACTGTGGTTACTGTTTAAAACATGTATCACTATAATAAGTCACACTGATGCAGGACAGTCCAGAGAGAACACATAGATACAGACGTACATTAGAGTTGAGATAAGTAGAAGGTACTGTATTGGACCACAAGTGTGTAAGAATGTCAGAGGGAGTCTACGAAATCGCAGGTGGATTTGAAGACGATGAGCCTGATGCAATGAAGAACACAGATATTGATGGAAAATTATATGCCAACGTAGGAGACTTCAAGCCCAGTCCAAGAAATGGAGTTGTTGCTTCAGGTAAGATTGCACAAACACACACACACACGCATTCACACACACACACACACACACACACACACACACACACACACACACACACACACACACACGCACACACACACACACACACACACACACACACACACACACACACACACACACACACACACACACACACACACACACACACACACACACACACACTGGCACACAAAAAATGACAGGTGTGACAACCCTGTAGAACTCTAGCTTTATTTGTCTCAATCCTGGATGATACAGTAAAACACATTACCAAAGATCTTTAATCATTTGTGATTCAGTACATGTTCAGTGGAGGAAGAGACCCTCTGGAGTTGCTGCATTGTGTCTGGGGCTGCTGTGTGTTCTCCTACTGGCTGGGATCATAGGCCTGTCTGTCTACTGTAAGTTTAGTATGTTTTTACTGAGACTTAAGTAGCCTACTTATTTTACTTAATCATTAATGGTGTTTTAGTTACATGTTTGATTAACTTTTCCCTTTTACAGATGGAGTCGCTTTTCATCATGACTCAACAGAGAGAGAACAGCTACAGGACAGTTACAACACCCTGACTGAAGAGAGAGACCTGCAACGGACCAGTTACAACACACTGACTAAAGAGAGAGACCTGCAACGGACCAGTTACAACACCCTAACTAAAGAGAGAGACCAGCTACAGACTGAGAGAGATTTTCTAAGTGGTAGGTCTACCAATCTCAGTGATTAAACCTACAGTTGTACATTTTCATTAATCCCACACACTTTATCGTGTGTCTGTATTCATTCATAAAATATCCAGTGTTTTAAGTTGAAGGAAATTCATGCTTTCATCTTCAAGAACAAAACTGTTCTGCTGGCTGGCAGAAGTTTGAATCCAGTTTGTACTTCCTGTCTAATGATGCTAAAACCTGGAATGAGAGCAGAGAGGACTGTCTGGAGAGAGGAGCAGACCTGGTGATCATAAACAGTGATAAGGAACAGGTGAGAGAGAGAGAGAGAGAGAGAGAGAGAGAGAGAGAGAGATAGAGAGAGAGAGAGAGAGAGAGAGAGAGAGAGAGAGAGAGAGAGAGAGAGAGAGAGGGGATATGGGTGTGCAAGGGGTATAAATACAGTGCCTTGCGAAAGTATTCGGCCCCCTTGAACTTTGCGACCTTTTGCCACATTTCAGGCTTCAAACATAAAGATATAAAACTGTATTTTTTTGTGAAGAATCAACAACAAGTGGGACACAATCATGAAGTGGAACAACATTTATTGGATATTTCAAACTTTTTTAACAAATCAAAAACTGAAAAATTTGGCGTGCAAAATTATTCAGCCCCCTTAAGTTAATACTTTGTAGCGCCACCTTTTGCTGAGATTACAGCTGTAAGTCGCTTGGGGTATGTCTCTATCAGTTTTGCACATCGAGAGACTGACATTGGGAAATCTTTTTGTATCCAAATCCGGCTTTAAACTTCTTCACAACAGTATCTCGGACCTGCCTGGTGTGTTCCTTGTTCTTCATGATGCTCTCTGCGCTTTTAACGGACCTCTGAGACTATCACAGTGCAGGTGCATTTATACGGAGACTTGATTACACACAGGTGGATTGTATTTATCATCATTAGTCATTTAGGTCAACATTGGATCATTCAGAGATCCTCACTGAACTTCTGGAGAGAGTTTGCTGCACTGAAAGTAAAGGGGCTGAATAATTTTGCACGCCCAATTTTTCAGTTTTTGATTTGTTAAAAAAGTTTGAAATATCCAATAAATGTCGTTCCACTTCATGATTGTGTCCCACTTGTTGTTGATTCTTCACAAAAAAATACAGTTTTATATCTTTATGTTTGAAGCCTGAAATGTGGCAAAAGGTCGCAAAGTTCAAGGGGGCCGAATACTTTCGCAAGGCACTGTATATATATATATATATATATTTTTCAACAACAGGAGTTTCTCTTCAACCTCAACAAGAGAGTCTGGATTGGTCTGACTGACTCTGTTACTGAGGGGACCTGGAGATGGGTGGACGGCACCCCACTGACCACCCCAAGGTAATACACTCCTGCTCTAATAACACTGACCACCCCAAGGTAATATACTACTGTTATAATAACACTGACCAACCCAAGGTAATACACTACTGCTCTAATAACACTGACCACCCCAAGGTAATACACTACTGCTCTAATAACACTGACCACCCCAAGGTAATATACTACTGCTCTAATAACACTGACCAACCCAAGGTAATACACTACTGCTCTAATAACACTGACCACCCCAAGGTAATATACTACTGCTCTAATAACACTGACCAACCCAAGGTAATATACTACTGTTATAATAACACTGACCACAGTGTAAGGAGAAGGACTGATTCTCTGTGTTGTTCATACTCTAGGTTCTCCACACTCAACTGATGGACCAACACTGACCACAGAGTGAGAGATGATAACTACTCTGACAATAAGGCTCCAATGTTCAGTTCATTCAACCTTTATCTATACAGGTTATTGTCATTGATGGCAGCAGTCAACAAAGTTGAATTTAAGCTGAAACATTTCTGTACATTATTTAGGATTGTGATGTTATAACCATGATATCTGACTGTTGTTAAACCTGTAGGTACTGGTATTAACCATGATATCTGACTGTTTTTAACCCTGTAGGTACTGGTATTAACCATGATATCTGAATGTTGTTAACCCTGCATGTACTGGTATTAACCATGATATCTGACTGCTGTTAACCCTGTAGGTACTGGTATTAACCATGATATCTGACTGTTATTAACCCTGTAGGTACTGGTCTTAACCATGATATCTGACTGTTTTTAACCCTGTAGGTCATGGTATTAACCATGATATCTGACTGTTGTTAACCCTGTAGGTACTGGTCTTAACCATGATATCTGACTGTTTTTAAACCTGTAGGTACTATTATTAACCATGATATCTGACTGTTTTTAACCCTGTAGGTCCTGGTATTAACCATGATATCTGACTGTTATTAACCCTGTAGGTACTGGTATTAACCATGATATCTGACTGTTGTTAACCCTGCAGGTACTGGTATTAACCATGATATCTGACTGTTGTTAACCCTGTAGGTACTGGTCTTAACCATGATATCTGACTGTTTTTAACCCTGTAGGTACTGTTATTAACCATGATATCTGACTGTTTTTAACCCTGTAGGTCCTGGTATTAACCATGATATCTGACTGTTATTAACCCTTTAGGTACTGGTCTTAACCATGATATCTGACTGTTTTTAACCCTGTAGGTACTGTTATTAACCATGATATCTGACTGTTTTTAACCCTGTAGGTCCTGGTATTAACCATGATATCTGACTGTTTTTAACCCTGTAGGTTCTGGTATTAACCATGATATCTGACTGTTAATAACCCTGTAGCTACTGGTATTCACCATGATATCTGACTGTTTTAAACCCTATAGGTTCTGGTATTAACCATGATATCTGACTGTTGTTAACCCTGTGGGTACTGGTATTAACCATGATATCTGACTGTTTTTAACCCTGTAGGTCCTGGTATTAACCATGATATCTGACTGTTTTTAACCCTGTAGGTACTGGTATTAACCATGATATCTGACTGTTGTTAAGCCTGTAGGTACTGGTCTTAACCATGATATCTGACTGTTTTTAACCCTGTAGGTACTGTTATTAACCATGATATCTGACTGTTGTTAACCCTGTAGGTACTGGTCTTAACCATGATATCTGACTGTTTTTAACCCTGTAGGTACTGGTCTTAACCATGATATCTGACTGTTTTTAACCCTGTAGGTTCTGGTATTAACCATGATATCTGACTGTTAATAACCCTGTAGCTACTGGTATTCACCATGATATCTGAATGTTTTAAACCCTATAGGTTCTGGTATTAACCATGATATCTGACTGTTGTTAACCCTGTGGGTACTGGTATTAACCATGATATCTGACTGTTTTTAACCCTGTAGGTCCTGGTATTAACCATGATATCTGACTGTTTTTAACCCTGTAGGTACTGGTCTAAACCATGATATCTGACTGTTTTAAACCCTGTAGGTCCTGGTATTAACCATGATATCTGACTGTTGTTAACCCTGTAGGTACTGGTCTTAACCATGATATCTGACTGTTTTTAACCCTGTAGGTACTGTTATTAACCATGATATCTGACTGTTTTTAACCCTGTAGGTCCTGGTATTAACCATGATATCTGACTGTTTTTAACCCTGTAGGTTCTGGTATTAACCATGATATCTGACTGTTAATAACCCTGTAGCTACTGGTATTCACCATGATATCTGACTGTTTTAAACCCTATAGGTTCTGGTATTAACCATGATATCTGACTGTTGTTAATCCTGTGGGTACTGGTATTAACCATGATATCTGACTGTTTTTAACCCTGTAGGTCCTGGTATTAACCATGATATCTGACTGTTTTTAACCCTGTAGGTTCTGGTATTAACCATGATATCTGACTGTTAATAACCCTGTAGCTACTGGTATTCACCATGATATCTGACTGTTTTAAAACCTATAGGTTCTGGTATTAACCATGATATCTGACTGTTGTTAACCCTGTGGGTACTGGCATTAACCATGATATCTGACTGTTTTTAACCCTGTAGGTAATAGTATTAACCATGATATCTGACTGTTGTTAACCCTGTGGGTACTGGTATTAACCATGATATCTGACTGTTTTTAACCCTGTAGGTGCTGGTATTAACCATGATATCTGACTGTGTTTAACCCTGTAGGTGCTGGTATTAACCATGATATCTGACTGTTATTAACCCTGTAGGTACTGGTATTAGCCATGATATCTGACTGGCTTTAACCCTGTAGGTACTGGTCTTAACCATGATATCTGACTGTTTTTAACCCTGTAGGTGCTGGTATTAACCATGATATCTGACTGTGTTTAACCCTGTAGGTACTGGAATTATCCATGATATCTGACTGGCTTTAACCCTGTAGGTACTGGTATTAACCATGATATCTGACTGTTGTTAACCCTGTAGGTACTGGTCTTAACCATGATATCTGACTGTTTTTAACCCTGTAAGTACTGTTATTAACCATGATATCTGACTGTTTTTAACCCTGTAGGTCCTGGTATTAACCATGGTATCTGACTGTTGTTAACCCTGTAGGTACTGGTCTTAACCATGATATCTGACTGTTTTTAACCCTGTAGGTGCTGGTATTAACCATGATATCTGACTGTTTTTAACCCTGTAGGTACTGGTCTTAACCATGATATCTGACTGTTTTTAACCCTGTATGCACTGGTATTAACCATGATATCTGACTGTTGTTAACCCTGTAGGTACTGTATTAAACATGATAGCTGACTGTTTTTAACCCTGTAGGTAATGGTATTAACCATGATATCTGACTGTTTTTAATCCTGTAGGTACTGTTATTAACCATGATATCTGACTGTTTTTTACCCTGTAGGTCCTGGTATTAACCATGATATCTGACTGTTTTTAACCCTGAAGGTTCTGGTATTAACCATGATATCTGACTGTTAATAACCCTGTAGCTACTGGTATTCACCATGATATCTGACTGTTTTTAACCCTGTAGGTACTGGTATTATCCATGATATCTGACTGGCTTTAACCCTGTAGGTACTGGTCTTAACCATGATATCTGACTGTTTTTAACCCTGTAGGTACTGTTATTAACAATGATATCTGACTGTTTTTAACCCTGTAGGTCCTGGTATTAACCATGGTATCTGACTGTTGTTAACCCTGTAGGTACTGGTCTTAACCCTGATATCTGACTGTTTTTAACCCTGTAGGTGCTGGTATTAACCATGATATCTGACTGTTTTTAACCCTGTAGGTACTGGTCTTAACCATGATATCTGACTGTTTTTAACCCTGTATGCACTGGTATTAACCATGATATCTGACTGTTGTTAACCCTGTAGGTACTGTATTAAACATGATAGCTGACTGTTTTTAACCCTGTAGGTAATGGTATTAACCATGATATCTGACTGTTTTTAATCCTGTAGGTACTGTTATTAACCATGATATCTGACTGTTTTTAACCCTGTAGGTCCTGGTATTAACCATGATATCTGACTGTTGTTAGCCCTGTAGGTACTGGTCTTAACCATGATATCTGACTGTTTTTAACCCTGTAGGTACTGTTATTAGCCATGATATCTGACTGTTTTTAACCCTGTAGGTACTGTTATTAACCATGATATCTGACTGTTTTTAACCCTGTAGGTCCTGGTATTAACCATGATATCTGACTGTTGTTAACCCTGTAGGTACTGGTCTTAACCATGATATCTGACTGTTTTTAACCCTGTAGGTACTGGTCTTAACCATAATATCTGACTGTTTTTAACCCTGTAGGTTCTGGTATTAACCATGATATCTGACTGTTAATAACCCTGTAGCTACTGGTATTCACCATGATATCTGACTGTTTTAAACCCTATAGGTTCTGGTATTAACCATGATATCTGACTGTTGTTAACCCTGTGGGTACTGGTATTAACCATGATATCTGACTGTTTTTAACCCTGTAGGTTCTGGTATTAACCCTGTAGGTTCTGGTATTAACCATGATATCTGACTGTTAATAACCCTGTAGGTGCTGGTATTAACCATGATATCTGACTGTTTTTAACCCTGTAGGTACTGGTCTTAACCATGATATCTGACTGTTTTTAACCCTGTATGCACTGGTATTAACCATGATATCTGACTGTTGTTAACCCTGTAGGTACTGTATTAAACATGATAGCTGACTGTTTTTACCCTGTAGGTAATGGTATTAACCATGATATCTGACTGTTTTTAATCCTGTAGGTACTGTTATTAACCATGATATCTGACTGTTTTTAACCCTGTAGGTCCTGGTATTAACCATGATATCTGACTGTTGTTAGCCCTGTAGGTACTGGTCTTAACCATGATATCTGACTGTTTTTAACCCTGTAGGTACTGTTATTAGCCATGATATCTGACTGTTTTTAACCCTGTAGGTACTGTTATTAACCATGATATCTGACTGTTTTTAACCCTGTAGGTCCTGGTATTAACCATGATATCTGACTGTTGTTAACCCTGTAGGTACTGGTCTTAACCATGATATCTGACTGTTTTTAACCCTGTATGCACTGGTATTAACCATGCTATCTGACTGTTGTTAACCCTGTAGGTACTGTATTAAACATGATAGCTGACTGTTTTTAACCCTGTAGGTAATGGTATTAACCATGATATCTGACTGTTTTTAATCCTGTAGGTACTGTTATTAACCATGATATCTGACTGTTTTTAACCCTGTAGGTCCTGGTATTAACCATGATATCTGACTGTTGTTAGCCCTGTAGGTACTGGTCTTAACCATGATATCTGACTGTTTTTAACCCTGTAGGTACTGTTATTAGCCATGATATCTGACTGTTTTTAACCCTGTAGGTACTGTTATTAACCATGATATCTGACTGTTTTTAACCCTGTAGGTCCTGGTATTAACCATGATATCTGACTGTTGTTAACCCTGTAGGTACTGGTCTTAACCATGATATCTGACTGTTTTTAACCCTGTAGGTACTGGTCTTAACCATAATATCTGACTGTTTTTAACCCTGTAGGTTCTGGTATTAACCATGATATCTGACTGTTAATAACCCTGTAGCTACTGGTATTCACCATGATATCTGACTGTTTTAAACCCTATAGGTTCTGGTATTAACCATGATATCTGACTGTTGTTAACCCTGTGGGTACTGGTATTAACCATGATATCTGACTGTTTTTAACCCTGTAGGTTCTGGTATTAACCATGATATCTGACTGTTTTTCACCCTGTAGGTTCTGGTATTAACCATGATATCTGACTGTTAATAACCCTGTAGGTGCTGGTATTAACCATGATATCTGACTGTTTTTAACCCTGTAGGTACTGGTCTTAACCAGGATATCTGACTGTTTTTAACCCTGTATGCACTGGTATTAACCATGATATCTGACTGTTGTTAACCCTGTAGGTACTGTATTAAACATGATAGCTGACTGTTTTTAACCCTGTAGGTACTGGTCTTAACCATGATATCTGACTGTTTTTAACCCTGTAGGTACTGTTATTAGCCATGATATCTGACTGTTTTTAACCCTGTAGGTACTGTTATTAACCATGATATCTGACTGTTTTTAACCCTGTAGGTCCTGGTATTAACCATGATATCTGACTGTTGTTAACCCTGTAGGTACTGGTCTTAACCATGATATCTGACTGTTTTTAACCCTGTAGGTACTGGTCTTAACCATAATATCTGACTGTTTTTAACCCTGTAGGTTCTGGTATTAACCATGATATCTGACTGTTAATAACCCTGTAGCTACTGGTATTCACAATGATATCTGACTGTTTTAAACCCTATAGGTTCTGGTATTAACCATGATATCTGACTGTTGTTAACCCTGTGGGTACTGGTATTAACCATGATATCTGACTGTTTTTAACCCTGTAGGTTCTGGTATTAACCATGATATCTGACTGTTTTTAACCCTGTAGGTTCTGGTATTAACCATGATATCTGACTTTTAATAACCCTGTAGGTACTGGTATTCACCATGATATCTGACTGTTTTAAACCCTATAGGTTCTGGTATTAACCATGATATCTGACTGTTGTTAACCCTGTGGGTACTGGTATTAACCATGATATCTGACTGTTTTTAACCCTGTAGGTAATAGTATTAACCATGATATCTGACTGTTGTTAACCCTGTGGGTCCTGGTATTAACCATGATATCTGACTGTTTTTAACCCTGTAGGTGCTGGTATTAACCATGATATCTGACTGTGTTTAACCCTGTAGGTGCTGGTATTAACCATGATATCGGACTGTTTTTAACCCTGTAGGTGCTGGTATTAACCATGATATCTGACTGTGTTTAACCCTATAGGTACTGGAATTATCCATGATATCTGACTGGCTTTAACCCTGTAGGTACTGGTATTAACCATGATATCTGACTGTTGTTAACCCTGTAGGTACTGGTCTTAACCATGATATCTGACTGTTTTTAACCCTGTAGGTACTGTTATTAACCATGATATCTGACTGTTTTTAACCCTGTAGGTCCTGGTATTAACCATGGTATCTGACTGTTGTTAACCCTGTAGGTCACTGGTCTTAACCATGATATCTGACTGTTTTTAACCCTGTAGGTGCTGGTATTAACCATGATATCTGACTGTTTTTAACCCTGTAGGTACTGGTCTTAACCATGATATCTGACTGTTTTTAACCCTGTATGCACTGGTATTAACCATGATATCTGACTGTTGTTAACCCTGTAGGTACTGGTCTTAACCATGATATCTGACTGTTTTTGACCCTGTAGGTACTGTTATTAACCATGATATCTGACTGTTTTTAACCCTGTAGGTCCTGGTATTAACCATGGTGTCTGACTGTTGTTAACCCTGTAGGTACTGGTCTTAACCATGATTTCTGACTGTTTTTAACCCTGTAGGTGCTGGTATTAACCATGATATCTGACTTTTTTTAACCCTGTAGGTACTGGTCTTAACCATGATATCTGACTGTTTTTAACCCTGTATGCACTGGTATTAACCATGATATCTGACTGTTGTTAACCCTGTAGGTACTGTATTAAACATGATAGCTGACTGTTTTTAACCCTGTAGGTAATGGTATTAACCATGATATCTGACTGTTTTTAATCCTGTAGGTACTGTTATTAACCATGATATCTGACTGTTTTTAACCCTGTAGGTCCTGGTATTAACCATGATATCTGACTGTTTTTAACCCTGAAGTTTCTGGTATTAACCATGATATCTGACTGTTAATAACCCTGTAGGTACTGGTATTCACCATGATATCTGACTGTTTTTAACCCTGTAGGTACTGGTATTATCCATGATATCTGACTGGCTTTAACCCTGTAGGTACTGGTCTTAACCATGATATCTGACTGTTTTTAACCCTGTAGGTGCTGGTATTAACCATGATATCTGACTGTGTTTACCCTGTAGGTACTGGTATTATCCATGATATCTGACTGGCTTTAACCCTGTAGGTACTGGTATTAACCATGATATCTGACTGTTGTTAACCCTGTAGGTACTGGTCTTAACCATGATATCTGACTGTTTTTAACCCTGTAGGTACTGTTATTAACCATGATATCTGACTGTTTTTAACCCTGTAGGTACTGTTATTAACCATGATATCTGACTGTTTTTAACCCTGTAGGTCCTGGTATTAACCATGATATCTGACTGTTGTTAACCCTGTAGGTACTGGTCTTAACCATGATATCTGACTGTTTTTAACCCTGTATGCACTGGTATTAACCATGATATCTGACTGTTGTTAACCCTGTAGGTACTGTATTAACCATGATAGCTGACTGTTTTTAACCCTGTAGGTAATGGTATTAACCATGATATCTGACTGTTTTTAACCCTGTAGGTACTGGTATTAACCATGATATCTGACTGTTAACCCTGTAGGTACTGGTATTAACCATGACATCTGACTGTTGGTAACCCTATAGGTACTGGTATTAACCATGATATCTGACTGGCTGTAACCCTGTAGGTACTGGTCTTAACAATAATATCTGACTGTTTTTTACCCTGTAGGTTCTGGTATTAACCATGATATCTGACTGTTTTAAACCCTATAGGTTCTGGTATTAACCATGATATCTGGCTGTTTTTAACCCTGTAGGTACTGGATTTAACCATGATATCTGACTGGCTTTAACCCTGTAGGTACTGGTATTAACCATGATATCTGACTGTTTTTAACCCTGAAGGTTCTGGTATTAACCATGATATCTGACTGTTAATAACCCTGTAGGTACTGTTATTAACCATGATATCTGACTGTTTTTAACCCTGTAGGTACTGTTATTAACCATGATATCTGACTGTTTTTAACCCTGTAGGTCCTGGTATTAACCATGATTTCTGACTGTTGTTAACCCTGTAGGTACTGTATTAACCATGATAGCTGACTGTTTTTAACCCTGTAGGTAATGGTATTAATCATGATATCTGACTGTTTTTAATCCTGTAGGTACTGTTATTAACCATGATTTCTGACTGTTTTTAACCCTGTAGGTCCTGGTATTAACCATGATATCTGACTGTTTTTAACCCTGAAGGTTCTGGTATTAACCATGATATCTGACTGTTAATAACCCTGTAGCTACTGGTATTCACCATGATATCTGACTGTTTTTAACCCTGTAGGTACTGGTATTATCCATGATATCTGACTGGCTTTAACCCTGTAGGTACTGGTCTTAACCATGATATCTGACTGTTTTTAACCCTGTAGGTGCTGGTATTAACCATGATATCTGACTGTGTTTAACCCTGTAGGTACTGGTATTATCCATGATATCTGACTGGCTTTAACCCTGTAGGTACTGGTATTAACCATGATATCTGACTGTTGTTAACCCTGTAGGTACTGGTCTTAACCATGATATCTGACTGTTTTTAACCCTGTAGGTACTGTTATTAACCATGATATCTGACTGTTTTTAACCCTGTAGGTACTGTTATTAACCATGATATCTGACTGTTTTTAACCCTGTAGGTCCTGGTATTAACCATGATATCTGACTGTTGTTAACCCTGTAGGTACTGGTCTTAACCATGATATCTGACTGTTTTTAACCCTGTAGGTACTGGTCTAAACCATGATATCTGACTGTTTTTAACCCTGTATGCACTGGTATTAACCATGATATCTGACTGTTGTTAACCCTGTAGGTACTGGTCTTAACCATGATATCTGAATTTTTTTAACCCTGTATACACTGGTATTAACCATGAAATCTGACTGGCTTTAACCCTGTAGGTACTGGTCTTAACCATGATATCTGACTGTTTTTAACCCTGTAGGTGCTAGTATTATCCATGATATCTGACTGTTTTTAACCCTGAAGGTTCTGGTATTAACCATGATATCTGACTGTTAATAACCCTGTAGCTACTGGTATTCACCATGATATCTGACTGTTTTTAACCCTGTAGTTACTGGTCTTAACCATGATATCTGACTGTTTTAAACCCTTTAGGTGCTGGTATTAACCATGATATCTGACTGTGTTTAACCCTGTAGGTAATGGTATTATCCATGATATCTGACTGGCTTTAACCCTGTAGGTACTGGTATTAACCATGATATCTGACTGTTCTTAACCCTGTAGGTACTGGTCTTAACCATGATATCTGACTGTTTTTAACCCTGTAGGTACTGTTATTAACCATTATATCTGACTGTTTTTAACCCTGTAGGTACTGTTATTAACCATGATATCTGACTGTTTTTAACCCTGTAGGTCCTGGTATTAACCAGGATATCTGACTGTTAATAACCCTGTAGCTACTGGTATTCACCATGATATCTGACTGTTTTTAACCCTGTAGGTACTGATATTAACCATGATATCTGACTGTTAACCCTGTAGGTACTGGTATTAACCATGATATCTGACTGTTAACCCTGTAGGTACTGGTATTAACCATGACATCTGACTGTTGGTAACCCTATAGGTACTGGTATTAACCATGATATCTGACTAGCTGTAACCCTGTAGGTACTGGTATTAACCATGATATCTGACTGTTTTACACCCTATAGGTTCTGGTATTAACCATGATATCTGACTGTTATTAACCCTGTAGGTAATGGTATTAACCATGATATCTGACTGTGTTTAACCCTGTAGGTGCTTGTATTAACCATGATATCTGACGGTTGTTAACCCTGTAGGTACTGGTATTAACCATGATATCTGACTGTTGTCAACCCTATAGGTTCTGGTATTAACCATGATATCTGACTGTTGTTAACCCTGTAGGTAATGGTATTAACCATGATATCTGACTGTTGTTAAACCTGTGGGTACTGTTATTAACCATGATATCTGACTGTTTTTAACCCTGTAGGTGCTGGTATTAACCATGATATCTGACTGTTATTAACCCTGTAGGTAATGGTATTAACCATGATATCTGACTGTGTTTAACCCTGTAGGTGCTTGTATTAACCATGATATCTGACGGTTGTTAACCCTGTGGGTACTGGTATTAACCATGATATCTGACTGTTTTTAACCCTGTAGGTACTGGTATTAACCATGATATCTGACTGTTGTTAACCCTGTAGTGGTCTTAACCATGATATCTGACTGTTATTAACCCTGTAGGTACTGTTACTAACCATGATTTCTGACTGTTGTTAACCCTGTAGGTTCTTGTATTAACCATGATATCTGTCTGTTTTTAACCCTGTAGTTACTGGTCTCCACATCAGCCTGATAATGGTGGTGGCAATCCAGAATATGGTGAGGAGGACTGTGTTCAGATACATAAAGAACAGAGTTCTCGAAAGTCATGGAATGACATATCATGTCGCAGCAAACTCAACTGGGTCTGTGAGAAAGTGCTTTAACATCACCATGACAACATACTGTAACACATACAGTAGCCTACAGTACACACAACTTCCTCCTTCATTCTCTCTCTCTCACACACACACACTCCCGTCACACATCCTCATTCACACACACGCACTAACACTTGCATGCACAAACGTATACACACACACACCTATTGTTGTATTTGTTTGTAGTATCATATGAATTAAAGTCCTACTTATTTCCTGTTTGTAACTTCCTGTGTACCAGTTGTATTGTTTGACACATCATCAGGTTCAACATGAAGTTAGTACATTTGACTTTATGCATTCACATAACTTCCCATTCAAATATATTCTACAGATATTTACATGCTCCAATTGAGGCCTGGTGATGACATTCTGAACAGTACCAAACCACCATTACATAAACTGTATAGGAGGTGACTGTATCACCAATCAATGAGTGTAGTAGAGATATCAAAGGGTATCAAAGGATGCTACTTAATAATCTTTGACAGTCAGTCTTTGTTGTCAAGTTACATATAAGCACAATATCAAATTCTTATATTTGACTGTTGTTCCCCTATATGGGTCCCAAAAGAGGGAAGGGAAGTGGAAATTTTCAGTGGTTCAACCAGCTGTCACTCAAAAACTCCTCAACCAATCAGGTTGATCCTCGCTGGTTTAAAAGTACCCACCCTCAATATCCACTTGTAGCAGTTTGTAGTGTCACATCTATTGTCTGGACATTATAATGACCCATGTTTGTAGTTCTGGACCTACTGAACATGTTGATGTATATTTGGGAGTAAACAGAGGGTCCAAATCAGCAGAAAGGTGAAAGGAAGGAGGAGTTCTGGAAACTCCCTGAATTATCTTGGGACTGTTACATATGATATTTAATATATGTTAACAGCTAGTCTTTGTTCTCCATTTCCCCTCTATGATCTATATCTTCCTGGTATAATAGTGTCCTGTCCATCATCACAAATAGCAAGTCAGGTTCCCTGGACAGGAGGACTGTGTTGAGATATACTCTTGATAAGATGACCATGTAGAGACATGGAATGTTTTATATTGTGCTGCAGAAAATGGTTTACCAATAATCACTGTAACAATCTCACACAAGCACAGACACAGTGTGCAAACTTGTTATATTTTTGTATTAGCATAGCCACAAATAACCGTGCCATTTTGTTGATACTTCCCTAGAGTTAACACCTACAGTAGTCACACAGACAGAGACACACAGATGACTCAGAGACAGAGATATCACTAGAATCAGAGACTTAACGTATAGAGGTCTTACAGTTGACGTACGACGCCTCCTGGTGGCCATGTTGGAAGACCACCACATGAATTCTAGAAGCAGAGACTTCATGTATAGTAGACCTACATAGAAAGAAAGACCCAGGCATTGTTAAAGATGTCAAAGGTCATATATGCTGAACCAAATATGAACAAGAAGGTCAAGTTTGACAGAGGTGAGATGGAGGAGAGGATTGTGGATATCTATGTCAGTGCAGATACCCTGAGAGACGGTGAGACCAGCACCAAGAGAGGAGAGACAGCAGACACTGCTCCTAATAATGGACCAGGAGACCATCACTAAAGTAACACACACACACACACACACACACACACACACACACACACACACACACACACACACACACACACACACACACACATACACACACACACACACGCACACACACACACACACACACACACACACACACACACACACACACACACACACACACACACACAATACTTATATTGTATGTGTTCACAGAGCCTGATAGCTCAGGGCTGAAACCCTTCCTAGTTGTTGCATTGTGTCTGGGGCTGCTGTGTGTTCTACTGGCTGGGATCATAGTAAACTTACAGTAGACGGAAAGACCTATGTTGTCACTGACACTTAAGTAGCCTACTTAATCATACTTAATCATCAATGGTGTGGTAGTTCCATGTTTTGATTAGCTTTTCCTTTATACAGATGGAGTCATTGGTCATCACGACTCAAAAGAGAGAGAACAGCTACAGGACAGTTACAACAACCTGACTAAAGAGAGAGACCAGCCACAGACCAGTTACAACATCCTGACTAAAGAGAAAGACCAGTTACAACACCCTGACTAAAGAGAGATCAGATACAGACCAGATACAACAACCTGACTAAAGAGAGAGACCAGATACAGACCAGATACAACAACCTGACTAAAGAGAGACCAGATACAGACCAGATACAACAACCTGACTAGAGAGAGAGACCAGTTACAGACCAGATACAACAACTTGACTAAAGAGAGAGACCAGCTACAGACCAGATACAACAACCTGACTAAAGAGAGAGACCAGATACAGACCAGATACAACAACCTGACTAAAGAGAGAGACCAGCTACAGACCAGATACAACAACCTGACTGAAGAGAGAGACCAGATACAGACCAGATACAACAACCTGACTAAAGAGAAAGACCAGATGCAGACCAGATACAACAACCTGACTAAAGAGAGAGACCAGATACAGACCAGATACAACAACCTGACTGAAGAGAGAGACCAGATGCAGACCAGATACAACAACCTGACTAAAGAGAGAGGCTATCTTCAGGCAAAGCTTTTTGTGATAGGTGATATATAAACTCTGAAAAATTAGAAGTAAAATAAACAGTAATTATATATCAATGGGTTTATGAGTATGAGGATACTGGCTATGTTTCTCAATGTGTAAACCTTTGCTCTACAACAGAGCTGCATTTTCAAAAGGGATGGAGAAACTTTGACTACAGTTGTACTTCCTCTCTACTAAGAAGAAAACCTGGGAGGAGAGAGAAGCAGTCCTGGTGATCATAAACAGCAGAGAGGAACAGGTGAGAAAGAGAGAGAGAGGCAACATAACCAACAAAAACAAGTCACAACTCTTGCAGCTCTTTCGCACGCTGGGTATGTACATAGTCAATGGTAGGCTTCGAGGGGACTCCTATGGTAGGTACACCTATAGCTCATCTCTTGGCAGTAGTACTGTAGACTACTTTATCATTGACCTCAACCCAGAGTATCTCAGAGCGTTCACAGTCAGCCCACTGACACCCCTATCAGACCACAGGAAAATCACAGTCTACTTGAACAGAGCAATACTCAATCATGAGGCATCAAAGCCAAATGAACTGAGTAACATTAAGAAATGCTATAGATGGAAGGAATGCAGTTTGGAAATCTACCAAAAAACAATTAGGCAACAACAAATTCAATCCCTTTTAGACAATTTCCTGGGTAAAACGTTCCACTGTAATAGTGAAGGTGTAAACTTGGCAGTAGAAAATCTTAACACTATATTTGACCTCTCAGCTTACCTATCAAATCTAAAAATCTCAAATAGAAAACCGAATAAAATGAACAACAATGACAAATGGTTTGATTAAGAATGCAAAAACAACAATGATATATTGCATGAATATAAATATATAAACATGAATGTCATTCAATGAGAACTATAGATGTGTTATAGAAACCAGGTAATATTGACACATGAAAATGTAATTGAAAGAGTAAAATATAAAATGTATCGATGGTCCATTCTTGATAATAGTATGATCATCTTACAGAGTGTGTCTTTAAAGCAGATAACACATAGGACTTTTTACCACATTTTCTAACTGTCTGGTTCTCTGTGTTGTTTAGGTACTGGGGGAAAGGACAGCCTGATGATAGTGGGCAGGAGGGCTGTGTTGAGATTTACTATGGACAAGCTGACCCTGTACAGACATGGAATGATGACAATTGTACCAAATATCATAACTGGATCTGTGAGAAAGCGATGTAACAATAACACTCTCTCTCTCTCTCTCTCTCTCTCTCTCTCTCTCTCTCAATTCAATTGACATTGACATTGTCAAAGTATACATATAGAAAAATAAAAAATATATATTTATATATAAAATATATATATATATATATATAAATAAATGGTGGGACCAACAGCAATAATAATAGTAGTAGTGGATATGGGATTACCATTAACAACAACTACAACAACAATATTAATGAGAACAACAATACATTAAAGCAGTGGTAGTAGACCAGTGTCAACATGACTGAGTAGACACATGACGTGGTATGAAAGACAGAACAAAACAAGATGGGAAATATTATCGACATTACTTTGCACTTTTCACTGGCTGTCCCTCAGGTTGTGGCAGGAGGACACATATTCGGCTGCCAAAACTGCACATTTTGGCTTTTCACCCAATAAATATTAGATTTTTTTTTAATCTTTTATAGTTTCAAATTCTTTGTATTGAATTATAATTTTGGGAAGGAAATATTCTCTTAGGTCTGAGTATTTGTCACAGTGTAATAGGAAATGCAGCTCTGTCTCTACCTCTCCACTGGAGCAGAGTGAGCACAGCCTGTCCTCTCTGGGCAGCCAAGTTTGTCTGTGACGACCTGTCTCTATAGCCAGACTGTGCTCACTGAGTCTGTATCTAGTCAATGTTTTCCTCAGTTTTCTATCAGTCACAGTGGTCAGATAGTCTGCCACCATGTACTGTCTGTTTAGAGCCAAATAGCATTGACGTTTACTTTGATTTTTTTGGGTGTCTTTCCAATAGGTGATATATTTTTAGTCCAGATATTTAGTCCAGATATGTGTAGTTTTTGGTGTGTTCTAATAGAACTGTGTCCAAATGGAATTTATATTTGTCATCCTTTTTTCCGGATCTTTTTTGGAATATCTTTTTATTTGTTTTCTTTAGGTTAACGGTCAGAGCCCAGGTCTGACAGAACCTGTGAAGACGATCTAGGTGCTGCTGTAACCCCTCTTTAGTGGGAGACAGCAGCACCAGGTCATCTGCGTACAGCAGACACTTGTGCAGGGTAATACCAGGTGCCAATTGCCAATACATTAATGTAGACGTTAAATAGTGTTGGACTTATTGTTGGACTTCTCTCTCTCTCTCTCTCTGTCACGCCCTGACCTTAGAGATCCTTTTTATGTCTCTATTTGGTTTGGTCAGGGTGTGATTTGGGGTGGATATTCTATGTTCTTTAGTTCTATTCTTTGTATTTCTATGTTTTGGCCGGGTAGGGTTCTCAATCAGGGACTGTCTATCATTGTCTCTGATTGAGAACCATACTTAGGTAGCCCTTTTTCCTGTCTTTTTCCTGTCTTTGTGGGAGGTTAACGTTGGTTGTGGCACATAGCCCTTTAGCTTCACGATTGTTTATTGTTTTTGTCGGCGTCATGTAAATAAAGTAATATGTACGCCCACCACGCTGCACCTTGGTCTACTTCTGTTAACGGCCGTGACTCTCCCTCTGTCTTTCTCTGTCTGTCTCTGTCTGTTTCTGTATGTCTCTGTCTGTCTCTGTCTGTCTCTGTCTGTCTCTCTGTCTGTCTCTGTCTGTCTCTCTGTCTGTCTCTGTCTGTCTCTGTCTGTCTCTGTCTGTCTCTGTCTGTCTCTGTCTGTCTCTCTGTCTGTCTCTGTCTGTCTGTCTCTGTCTGTCTGTCTCTGTCTGTCTCTCTGTCTGTCTCTATCGGTCTCTCTGTAGGTCCTGAATGGTTAGGTGGTAATTCCACCTAGTGGTTAAAGTGAGGGGAGGGATCTTGGACCTTCTCTCCCAATAGGGTTGATAGGAGGTGAGGAATTGAAGAAACACAAACTGAGATGAAGAAGAAAATTAAGAGAATGGCAGAAAGAAAATAAGAATAGTTATGTTAAGATTTAATAAAAGGAGTGTGTAGACATACCTTAATGGGTACACATTGGTTGAATCAACATTGTATCCACTTCGTTTCAATAAAATTACGCTGAACCAATGTGGAATAGACATTGAATTGACGTCTCTGCCCAGTGGGACTTTACTCTGTAAAATGCTGGTATTAATAGTTTTCATTAGGAACATGTCATGTGATTTGCCATAGTCTAACACAGTGATCATTTTCAAGGCTCTGAAAGTTAAATAATAAAGAAACAATGACCCAGAAGGTGTACCAGCTTCCTGATTGGATGTGATTGGATCATTAAAATAATGTGATCTTAACACAACAGAGGGTAGAACTTAGAGGACACACACACACTGAGGACAGGCACATACACTGGCACTTACACAGGCACACAAGCATCCACCCACACAACACATACACACAGACACACAACACATACACACACTTCTGAATAACTCCTCACACTGATGTCAGTATAGATAGAAAACAGACAGTATAGAAAGAGAAAAAGGCCCCTATATGACCATTGGTGGCTGGCCACGGAGCACAAGCCATAACGTGACTTCCTTATGAACAATGACACAAACAGGCCTGCAAAGAATCACTTCCTGCTTGATGTTGATTGGATACTTAAAACATTCTAGCAGCTGTTGTGGACCCCAGATAGAGAGCAGAGAGGTACCTGGTGGAGAAGCACATTAGACCAACTACTCAACTACTAGTCAGTACAGTTAGAATCATACAGTAGATATTACCATTAGGAGACAGTCAGAAAGGTAATCATACAGTAGATATCACCATTAGGAGACAGTCAGAAAGGTAATCAAACAGTAGATGTTACCATTAGGAGTCAGTTAGACGGTCCCCTGTCCGGAGTCTCCAGTGACGGTCCGCATTCCGGAGTCTCCAGCAACGATCTGCAGTCCAGAGTCTCCAGCGGTGGTTCCTAGTTCAGAGCCTCCGGCAACAATCCACGGTCCGGTTCTAAAGAAGCAGAGGGATCAGCGTAGCCCTACGTCCCGAACCGGAGCTGCCATCGAGGATAGATGCCCACCCGGACCCTCCCCTATAGGTTCAGGTTTGCGGCCGGGAGACCGCACCTTTGGGGGGAAGCTTATACTTAGGCAGCCCCTTTTCCCACCTTCAGTTGTGGGATCTTGTATTTTAGTACTACATCCACCCAGGTCTCAGTCACCAACACTACAGCTGTACCTGTAGTTAGTACTACATCCACCCAGGACTCTGTCACCAACACTACAGCTGTACCTGTAGTTAGTACTACATCCACCCAGGTCTCTGTCACCAACACTACAGCTGTACCTGTAGTTAGTACTACATCCACCCAGGTCTCTGTCACCAACACTACAGCTGTACCTGTAGTTAGTACTACATCCACCCTGGTCTCTGTCACCAACACTACAGCTGTACATGTAGTTAGTACTACATCCACCCAGGTCTCAGTCACCAACACTACAGCTGTACCTGTAGTTAGTACTACATCCACCCAGGTCTCTGTCACCAAAACTACAGCTGTACCTGTAGTTAGTACTACATCCACCCAGGTCTCTGTCACCAACACTACAGCTGTACCTGTAGTTAGTACTACATCCACCCAGGTCTCAGTCACCAACACTACAGCTGTACATGTAGTTAGAACGACATCCACCCAGGTCTCAGTCACCAACACTACAGTTGTACTTGTAGTTAGTACTACATCCAACCAGGTCTCTGTCACCAAAACTACAGCTGTACCTGTAGTTAGTACTACATCCACCCAGGTCTCTGTCACCAACACTACAGCTGTACCTGTAGTTAGTACTACATCCACCCAGGTCTCTGTCACCAACACTACAGTTGTACCTGTAGTTAGTACTACATCCACCCAGGTCTCTGTCACCAACACTACAGCTGTACCTGTAGTTAATACTACATCCACCCAGGTCTCTGTCACCAACACTACAGCTGTACCTGTAGTTAGTACTACATCCACCCAGGTCTCTGTCACCAACACTACAGCTGTACCTGTAGTTAGTACTACATCCACCCTGGTCTCTGTCACCAACACTACAGCTGTACCTGTAGTTAGTACTACGTCCACCAGAGGGCCACCTTTGACTCTGTCCCTGTATCTAAGGGTCTGTGTGATGCTTTCTCTCCTCCTGTGGAATAGAGTAGAGCTATAGAGTTGTATAATAGTTATTGTAGGTATGTATGTATGTAATATGATATAGAGTCATATCATGTAGAATATTTTCACACTAAGACTGGTGGGAGTCATATCATGTATTATATTATCAAGGCTGGTGGGAGTCATGTCATGTATTATATTATCACACTAAGGCTGGTGGGAGTCATATCATGTATTATATTTTCACACTAAGACTGGTGGGAGTCATATCATGTATTATATTATCA
Source organism: Oncorhynchus clarkii lewisi (assembly GCF_045791955.1). NCBI lineage: Eukaryota > Metazoa > Chordata > Actinopteri > Salmoniformes > Salmonidae > Oncorhynchus > Oncorhynchus clarkii. The sequence goes on along the minus strand of NC_092163.1, from coordinate 32,684,673 downwards.
AGGCTGGTGGGAGTCATATCATGTATTATATTATAACTAAGACTGGTGGGAGTCATATCATGTATTATATTATAACTAAGACTGGTGGGAGTCATATCATGTATTATATTATAACTAAGACTGGTGGGAGTCTTATCATGTATTATATTATAACTAAGACTGGTGGGAGTCTTATCATGTATTATATTATAACTAAGGCTGGTGGGAGTCTTATCATGTATTATATTATCACACTAAGGCTGGTGGGAGTCATATCATGTATTATATTATCAAACTAAGACTGGTGGGAGTCATGTCATGTATTATATTATCACACTAAGGCTGGTGGGAGTCATATCATGTAGTATATTATCACACTAAGGCTGGTGGGAGTCATATCATGTATTATATTATCACACTAAGACTGGTGGGAGTCATATCATGTATTATATTATAACTAAGGCTGGTGGGAGTCATATCATGTATTATATTATCACACTAAGGCTGGTGGGAGTCATATCATGTATTATATTATAACTAAGTCTGGTGGGAGTCATATCATGTATTATATTATCACACTAAGGCTGGTGGGAGTCATACCATGTATTATATTATCACACTAAGACTGGTGGGAGTCATACCATGTATTATATTATCACACTAAGGCTGGTGGGAGTCATATCATGTAGTATATTATCACACTAAGGCTGGTGGGAGTCATATCATGTATTATATTATAACTAAGGCTGGTGGGAGTCATATCATGTATTATATTATCACACTAAGGCTGGTGGGAATCACGTGGTGGCCAGTGTTTCTAATGCACTGTGATAAAGAGTTTCACTATCATACAGTATGTCAAGGTAGGTTTGTAATCGTTAAGGACTGGAGAGTCTTTCAGAAGAAAAATAAACTGAGTGGAGCTAAACAGGAAACCCTGGTTCAGTCTGCTTTCCACCAGACTCTGGGAGATTAATAAACCTTTCAACAGGACAATAACCTAAAACAGAAGACCAAATATACACTGGAGTTGCTTTCCAAGAAGACAGTCAATGTTCCTGAGTGGCCAAGTTACAGTTTTGACTTAAATCTACTTGAAAATCTATGGCAAGACCTGAAAATGGTTGTCTAGCAGTGATCAACAACCAATTTGACAAACTTAAAGAATTTTTTAAACAATAATGGTCACGTTGCACAATCCAAGTGTGGAAAGATCCTAGAGATTTACCAGGAAATACTCACAGCTGTTATCGCTGCCAAATGTGCTTCTACAAAGTATTGACTTAGGGATGTGAATACATTTGCAAACATTTCTAAAAATATGGGGTATTTTGTACAAATATAAAAATATATTTACTGTATTTTAAATTTAGTCTGTAACACAACAAAATTTCTGCTGTAGTCCAACCTGGTCCCACTTTCTGAAGGCACTGTATGTTAAGATGAATGCTCTAATTGTCAGTCTGCTAAATTACTAAAATGGAAATGTAATAGTAAATAATGTATTGTGTAACTTTGGAGTCATTTTTATTGTAAATAAGAATATAATTCTATGATTAAAGATAATCATGAATGAATTGTGAATAATGATGAGTGAGAAAGTTACAGAGATATAAATATCATACCCCCCCCCAAAAAAAATGCTAACCTCCCCTATTATTGGTAATGGTGAGAGGTTAGCATGTCTTGGGGGGTATGATATAAAATGCTAACCTCCCCTATTATTGGTCATAGTGGAGGTTAGCATTTTATACCATACCCCCAAGACATGCTAACCTCCACTATTATTGGTAATGGTGAGAGGTTAGCATGTCTTGGGGGTATGATCCTCTGTAACTTTCTCACTCAACATTATTTACCATTCATTAAATTAAAGGTGACATTCTGTACAGTCACCACATATGAAACATTTGATCTCCAATCCAAACGCTGGCGTATAGAGCCAAATGAAAAGTTGTAGCTTCACTGTCCAAATAAATACGTAAGGGAGTGTACGTGAGATAAGAAAAGACAGTATGTCACGTCACACAGACTTTAATAGTGACAGGTCACAATGGTACAGTAAGGGTGTGGCGTCATTGTAAACATCGTTGATATTAAGCATCTCAATCACATCACGATAAAGGGAAGGAGTTCCCATAGCTTGTTTGGTGACCCGTTACTCTACTCACAGAACCAAGGTCACATCCGTAGCCCAGCATTTTCATGTCTGTATTTATTCAAATGGATACAACTGGAGAGTAACTTCAAAAGATACTCATAGCATCTCTGAATCTTTATGTGACATTCCTCCTCCAGACCTGATTGGGTGTTAGAAGGCTCCATTACAGCAGCTTCCCTTTGTCACGTTTCCTGTTAGGACCGGCCTGAATCCCAGACCATAAATCTTCCTGAGTTAAAGAGTTACAACGGTCAACAGAATCATCTTAAATGGGATTTTCTTACATTTGCTTGTCTTTATTAATATTGCAGGTCTTCCGGTGTGACCATGCTGAATAAGAGGTTAGACACCACAGTGTATTTCACAACAGGAGGATTTCAAACCAAACCAAATAGAAGGGATGTTGTACCCTCTAAATAATCACACTCTCTATCCACCACATCTACATGTGTACTACATTTAGTGTGTATACTTTATACGTTTATACATTAGGTGAAGTAGTCAAATCAAGGGCAGGTATTTATGACATAAGCTACTGAAAGAATGTTCATGCTAGTGTTGAAGAGCAGCATGATTGAAGTTGGGCCGAATGCTGCACCTGTTGAGGCAGGTCTGAGGGTGTTGGGGCTGGGTCTTGTTCTGCCCATGTTGAGACTGGGCCTGGTTCTTCCCATATTGAGGCTGGGTTGGGGGTGTTGAAAATGGTCCAGATGCTGCCTTTGTTGAGGCTGGGCTGGGGGTTTTGAGGCTGGTCCAGGTGCTGCCCCTGTTTAGGCTGGGGCTGATGCTGGTGGCCCTGTTAGGCCCTGTGTGCTGGGGCCTCCCGCTCTATTGCCCTGTAGGGTGAAAGGAACCGTACACATAAATAGCAACACAAGAATATAGATGGCGAGAGTAAGCAGTACCTGAACATATAGAAGAGCATGTAGGCACTCCGGGCTCTGGTCCTCAGCACAGTGGCTACATTGGACATTGACACCTGGCTGTCATTACAGCAGAACCAATTTCCACTGGCATGCAATATGTCACTAATGTAGTGCCCTGTGAAACAAGGAAGACAAACTAGAGGTCAAAGGTCAGGCTATTGTGGGTAATAGAGTGTTTTGTAACAGTTAAACAGTTCATTTGGGAGGTAATTTTATCTGTTACATGTGTCAAGTTTTGAAATCAGAGATAAACAGATACACGTGGCACATAATTAGGCATGCCTCTCCATTCTTTTGAATTAAATTGAGCAAACTCTAAACATATTGCAGTGCTTGTTGGGATGACACTTCACTCTGAAGCCTGCAGCCTTGCTAGCTTGGCCGAAATGGCTGTTGGAGGGTCTAATTATCCCCTACACCAGGGTTCCCCAAATGGCGGCCCGCGGGACAAATTTGGCCCAAGGGTGATTTTATTTGGCCCCTATGTTTTCTGTCCAAATAAAACGTAATTGTTAAAAGACTGTAAAAACACCAGCAAATCAGCTACAAGTGATTTTCATTTTGGAAATCTCTTTCAAAGTATTCCCACGCACAATAAAGAGATACATGTGGTTGTACACAAATGTAAGCAAGGTTTGAAATTAGTCAAATATTATATCTGTTTGGCCTTCCTACGGTATATTTGCAGTCTACAAATTTTAGTAATTTTGTTCCACACCCCTTCCCATCTGGCTAAGAAAAAAAATGGACCCGAGGCTGAATCTAGTTGATGATCCCTGGCCCTCACCCTCGATAATTTTCACTCCCTCAGCTTTGGGATGCTTGTGTATACGGCAGAGGCACACGTGAACATGCAAATTGAGATCCAAGGAGAAGGGAGTGATTTGGAAATCAGCTGATGTCATATGTATTGTGCATCTGCATGTGTGTGTTTGATGGTATTTACTTACCGGAGTTTGCGGAGCCTCCCAAATGAGAGACTACGCCAGTCAGCTGGTAGTAACCATTCACTGACTGTACTGGCTTCTGCTTCTGTAAGAAAACACATGTGATCATAGGATTCTCATTTCCTCTACAGTCCACCACACTGTCTACAGTCTACTACAGTACTAGTCTACTACAGGTCTACTACATCGTGTACTCCTCATAACTATCTCAGTGTTCTGTCATAACTTATTTTTCACTGGTTTCACTCTCTCTATCGCTCTCTCTCTTCTCACCACTGAGGCTGTCAGCAACACTTTCCCTGGTTCCTGCTCATTTGAATCTGAGGGGTCAAATATACATATCAAGAGCTGTGAAAACGTGGTCACTTGTCTGAATTGCTCTGGTCTAAAACAGCTCCCATACATCACTAAAGATATCTGAGAAGCATTTTAAATTGCAGCTTCCAGATTCTCTGTCAGCAGGACCGTTTTGGGAGTGGGTGGTTTGAGTGGTGTTGGAGCAAGAATAGTGTTATGGTGCCATGACCTACCTGAACAGCAGAGGGCGCTGTCTTTTGCCGCTCCAGGTGGGCTGGAGACTTGGCTGGCGAGGGTCTGGGGGATGGACCCCTGGATGCTGGGGGCCTGGTTGGTGAGGGCCTGTGGGCTGGCACTGTGCAGGTGTGGCACCATGTCCCCACAGAGGGTGGAGAGCCTCAGCTCCGAAGGAAACAAAAGAGGAGCCTCCAGCTTCTCCAACCCCCCAGGTCCTCCAAACCTCTTCAGATGCAGAACCAGCACACTGCCCAGAAAGAGAGAGGAAGAGAGATGAACAGACAGACAATGAAACCAGTCAACAAAATAACAGATGAGTGACATTTGTTTGGCGGTGCTCACCTCTAAGTCCTACAACCTGCTCAGGAAGGTAACTACTCCTAAAGGCTCAGGACATTAAACACTGCTAGTACTATGAGAGGTTATAAAGGGACAACTCACAGAGGCAGTGTGTGGAACTGCTCCACCTTTGAGGCGTGGAGGCCTTTACAGCCCTCACATGTGAATTCAACCTGTTCACTCTGGTTAGAAACAAAATCATTACATAATGAATGATACCACTACAATAATAAGATAGCGTATTCTGAGGCAGTGGGCAGCTTGCCCTGGGTGTTAGTCTCTACATGCAGGGCTGAGCCCTAAGTGCTGACTTTGAAAGTGAGTGCTAGGCTGTTCAGCAAGGTGCGCTCAGGGCTGATGTCCAATGAGAGGTGGTTGTAGTCCTCTCTGGTAGACGACTCGCGCCCACAGCTTCAGAAGCAGGACAAAGAGAAGAAAAATGCATCAAGTCTGTTTCTGTTTCAGGTCTCTACAATGTTTCTGTTATGCCATGTGTTTTGTAATATTAATATATACTGTATATATATATATATATATATATATATATATATATATATATATATATATATATATATATATATATATAGAAAGATCCTGTTCTCAGTAGATACATTACAACCAATGGGATCTCTTACCTGGTACATGTGCGCACCGACACAAGCTGGAACTCCAGCTGGGAAACAGGGCAGGTATAGTTCATCCCGAGTGTCTTCAGAATCATGCCCTCCTCCTTCAGCTGGCACAGCATATTGACCAGTAACTCGTGTGCGTCCTATGATGAGGAAGAGAAAGAAACACATCAAGATAAAAGCAAATTAAAAAAGAGAAAATTAACCCTTGCAAGAAGAGCACTCGTACACAAGAGAGTAGTGCCTCAGTTACCTGTTGCGTGTCCCCCAGATACTTCAAATCGTATCCCGACAAGGAGTACTTGACCTTCCACATGAGGTCTGCTTTTGAGGCATGGTTTGCCACACTGTCAGGTAGACCCGAACGGTGCACATCAGACAGACACCTGTAGGGGAGACAGAGAGTAAGTTAGCAGCCGACTGGATGGTGTCAACCTACTGGCTTACGCCTGAAGAGGCAGATGAGTATATACAAATATGTTTTATCTAGTGGCACCCCATCATTAGAAATGTTTCATTCGATTTGATGCAATTTCACCTTTGAGGACGGACAATGAAGCCAAACAACAAAAATATATTGTTTATTCTCCTAAGATATTTGGTTTGGATACTGCTCTCAATTCCAGAGCATTTAAAAAAACTACCAAATTTCCCACGGTAAGGTGGAATGTTCAGTCAATGAGCATTATGGGTAATGTAGTCATTCTACACTTTCCAAATTGGCCTACAAAATGCCAACATCATAATCAGTGTGTCATTGTTGTTCCTCTTGGTTATGAAGATTCCAAAAACAAAAAGAAACTGGAAAATAAACCATAAATACAATACACAGCAAAATATGAAGTGGTTAAGGTTAGGAAAAGGGTTAGGATTAGTGAAAGTGCTCTCCTAACCTGCTACGACAATCCCTTTCTGTAGAAGTGGAGTGAAAAGAGTGTCCCTTCTTTAATTTATGACCACAATTAATGGCTGTGTGGGGTGAGTGTCTGCTTTTGAGCCTTCCCTTACCTGAGCAGGTTGGAGAAGGGGGAGGAGCTCCAGAGTTGTTCCTGGTGCAGGATTTCCTTTGAGAAGGAAGGCAGGACCAGGAGGCACTGCAGGGTGGCGTTAAGGAAGCAAGTGTTGCCAATGTTAGGCAACCTGTGAAGAAGAATCAGTCATCAGTACACACATAGAGATTAATCATAACCTTCACATCTCTATAAAGTGATGATAATGGCAGGGGATAAGGGATACATTATATTTAACACAAAGAAGTGGATGTCCTTTAGACCGAGATTGACATAATTCATGGGTTTATAAATATCTAATAAAAAGGACATGCTAGATAGTAAGCCTTATCCCCATAGTATATCAGACACTGATCTCTAAACAATAAAGAACTTATATTCAATGCATTTGCAGTGTGGTGGTTTACCCAAGAAGTTCCATGTTGACCAGTTCCCCCCGTTCTCCTCTGGCCCCCTGGGTCTCTTCTGACCCTCTGGTGGCTGAGCTGGTCCTGGGAAGAGTCATGCTTCTGGTGGCTGAGCTGGCCCTGGGAAGAGTCATGCTTCTGGTGGCTGAGCCTGGTCTCTGGGGCATTGGACTAGATTGTTCCTGAAGAGACAGAGGTCTGGAGGAAGGGGAGAAACTGGTCTAACGCCTCCAACACATAGATATTATCACTCTACACAGTCTCTCTATTAATACTGTACTGTACTATAAACACAGTCTGAGTAGTTATGCATGTACTGCTGTCCATATAAATGCAGTGTACCAAGTAGACCAGGCCAATAGGTTAGTACTCTCTTTATCCACTAGATGTAGACAGAAGAGGCTAAAACTACAGTTTCAGGAAAATAACTTTCTGGGACTGTGTTTACCAAGTGTCTCAGAGTAGGAGTCTGATCTAGGACCAGTTTTTCATTTTAGATCATAGATCAATGAATCAGATTATTATGGACAGAGAGGACCTGATCCTAGATTAGCACTCATACTGTTGATTAACACTGGCCCTGGTCTGGTAGCACTAAACCCAACTCTCCAAAGAGACTCTAGGATGGCACTGTACTTTATGTTTGGATTACCTGACTGTTGTGCCCTCCTGACTGGTGTCTCCATGACGGTCCAGAAGCTTGGTAGGAGAGGGAGAACTAGGGTGGGACACCACTGGAGAGGATTTCACTGGGGAAGGGTTTTTGGCAGGTGACCGGGGTACAGAGGGTTGTTTAGCAGGAGAGCAAGGCTGAGAGGAACATTTAACAGGAGAGGGAGGTGGATGGAGGGAGGAGAGTTGATCAGAGGGTGAGGGGTCAGAGGTAGCGGAGCCATTCCGTTCAGAACGGTCAGATGGAATTGGAGAGGGGGATGAAGTGCCCCTCTCCTTCTTCTTTCTTGTCTTCTGCTCCACATCAACTGAATTTGCTTTCTGACGTTTTTTCTGTTGACAAGAAAATGTGATAGTGCTAAATACTTTCCCCCCCAGATCCCCAGCCAATGGAAGAGGGGGGTCATAAGAGTAGGAAAAGGTAGGCCTAAATGGAGAATCATAGGTATCTATCCAAAACCTCAAATAACACAGTATAGATAGGTTACATTGAGTGACATTTGCAAAAGCAGAACTTCATGTACATCTCATGTACACTTTTTACATATTTGTCAATCAGAATGTACTTTAACTTGTACTCTTCCTACTAGGTCTATATAAAAAAATACTACTCCAGAATTATAGTAGTTGTTAATTGATTAAATGACCTGATTTCATACCTTTTTGCACCAGCAGAAACAAGCCATGTCGATAACCAATGAAGACTGATACATTTCCACATTAACCCATTGTTCAAATTGGCTTTAAGACCATTGTGATGTCATCGGTCATGTATGACACCACCACCTGGCAACCCAATCTATAACATTTTAAAATATATTGAACAATGAACAAATATGTTTTATTGAAGAGCAAAGTTATGCAGTATACATACAATATTGTAGATAATATGCTCCATTGTATTCTTGTTTCTTTTTACATTCATTTTTTGATTGTTGTTTCATTAAACGTAGGACCACAATAAAGGCATTTTAAGTGCCTTCATCTTCATCTTCATAGGTTTTTGAAAGCTTCCATGTTGTTTTTGGTTTGGTTATCGGTTTATTTAAATGTTAAATGCTTTTTCTCTTATTCACCAGCAGATGGACAAAGGGTTGGTTTAAAAGAATGTGAACAGGTGGTAGAGATTTAGCCTAAACCTCAAACAACAATCCAGATTGGTTAGGGACAGTTTTCCGTATTCAATCTTGCCCTGAGGGCAGCTCTGTCTCACGGACATAATGAATGTGATTGGTTCAATTAAAGCTCAATGGTCAGTGGGCAGAGGTTACAGTGCCCAGTGCGTGTTAAATACACTTGCTAGGTGATAAATTGGTGTTGAATGGAAGGCGCAACACAAGGTTGCTGGCATGAATTTTGTTTTCTGACCTCACTCCAACTCCTAAACAATTATTCTTACCTAAACTTACCCCAACCCTAGCTAGAGTCCCAGGTCTGTTTAGTGCTGTCTTGCCAACTCCTACTAGCTAGAGTCCCAGGTCTGTTTAGTGCTGTCTTGTCAACTCCTACTAGCTAGAGTCCCAGGTCTGTTTAGTGCTGTGTGTTCTCCTACTGGCTGGGATCATAGGCCTGTCTGTCTACTGTAAGTTTAGTATGTTGTCACTGAGAATTAAGGAGCCTACTTAATCATACTTACTCATTAATGGTGTTTTAGTTACATGTTTGATGAACTTTTCCCTTTTACAGATGGAGCCATTGATCATCACAAGTCAACACAGATAGACCAGCTACAGACCAGTTACAACACCCTGACTGAAGAGAGAGACCAGCTACAGGACAGCAACAGCCTTCTGACTAAAGAGAGAGACCAGCTACAGACCAGTTACAACAACCTGATTAAAGTTAGAGACCAGCTACAGACAGAGAGATTTTCTTAGTGGGAGGCTTACCAATCTCAGTGAGTAAACCTACAGTCATACATTTTCATAAATCCCACACACTTTATCGTGTGTCTGTATTTTTAACTAAGTAAGTATCCAGCGTGATAAGTTGAAGGAAATTCATGTTTTCATCTTGAAGAACAAACCTGTCCTGAAGGCTGGCAGAAATTAAAATCCAGTTGGTACTTCCTATCTACTGAGAATAAAACCTGGAAGGAGAGCAGACCTGGTGATTAGATAGATAGAGAGAGAGAGAGAGAGAGAGAGAGAGATATGATCATGCATATACTGTGGATAAATATATTTACTGTATATATTTATCTTTCTCAACAACAGACATTTCTTTTCAACCTCAAGAAGAGGGTCTGGATTGGTCTGGCAATCAACAAAGTTACTGTAAGATGAAACATGTCTGTATATTATTTAGGATTGTGATGTTGTAACTGTGATGTCTTATAGTTTTTAACCCTGTAGGTGCTGGTATTAACCATGATATCTGACTGTTTTAACTCTGTAGGTACTGGTACTGGTTCATTCTCTCTCTCTGTCTTTCTCTCACCATTATCTGTCTTTCTCTCACCATTACCATGATATCTGACTGTTTTTAACCCTGTAGGTACTGCTATTAACCATGATATCTGACTGTTTTTAACCCTGTAGGTACTGGTATTAACCATGATATCTGACTGTTTTTAACCCTGTAGGTACTGGTATTAACCATGATATCTGACTGTTTTTAACTCTGTAGGTACTGGTATTAACCATGATATCTGACTGTTTTTAGCCCTGTAGGTACTGGTCTTCACATCAGCCTGATAATGGTGATGGCAAACACATACAGCAGCCTTCAATGTACACAACTTCCTCCTTCATTCTCTCTCTCTGTCTTTCTCTCACACACACTCACACATGCACATACACACATGCATACACATATTGTTGTATGTGTTTGTAGTTCAACATGAATTCAGTACATTTGACTTTGTGCATTTACATAACTTCCAATTCAAATATATTCTACAGATATTTACATGCTCCAATTGAGGCCTGGTGATGACATTCTCTACAGTACCAAACCACCATTACATACACTGTATAGGAGGTGACTGTATCACCAATCAATGAGTGTAGTAGAGATATCAAACAATGGTACTTAATAATATTTGACAGTCAGTCTTTGTTGTCAAGTTACAAATAAGCACAATATCAAATGCTCATATTTGACTGTTGTTACCTTATATGGGTCCCATATAAAGGGAAGTGAATATTTTCAGTGGTTCAACCAGCTGTCACTAAAAAACTCCTCAACCAATCAGGTTGATCCTCACTGGTTAAGCATACCCACCCTCAATAACCACTTGGTGTAATCTTGTGGTGTAAAATCTATTGTATGGACATTATAATGACCCATGTTTGTAGTTCTGGACCTCCTGAACATGTTGATGTATATTTGGGAGTAAACAGAGGGTCCAAATCAGCAGAAAGGTGAAAGGAAGGAGGAGTTCTGGAAACTCCCTGAATTATCTTGGGACTGTTACATATGATATTTAATATATGTTACCAGCTAGTCTTTGTTCTCCACTTCCCCTCTATGATCTATATCTTCCTGGTATGATAGTGTCCTGTCCATCATCACAAATAGCAAGTCCCATTCCCTGGGCAGGAGGACTGTGTTGAGATATACTCTGGACAAGATGACCATGTAGAGACATGGAATGATTTATATTGTTCTGCAGAAAATGGTTTAACAAATACCACTGTAACAATCTCTTACACTCACACATGCAAACAAGTAAGTAAACTTGTTCTATTTTATGTATTAGCATAGCCACAACTACCATTTCATCATTTTGATACTTCCCTATAGTTAAGGCAACATTGTTGAACATTTCTGAGGCCATCTATACCAAGCCAGATTTTGACCAATGTGGTTTGACAGAGGTGATATGGAGAAAAGGATTGTGGATATCTACATCAGTGCAGAGGCCCTGGGGGGAACGGTGAGATCGGCACTATGACACATCTGTCAGCTATGTGACAGTTACAACACCCTTACTGAGGAACGAGACCAACTACAGACAATCTAAGACAACCTGACTGAAGAGAGAGACCGGCTACAGACCAGTTACAACAACCTAACTGAGAAGAGAGACAAGCTACAGATCAGTTACAACACCCTGACTAAAGAGAGAGACCAGCTACAGACAAGTTACAACAACTTAACTATAGAGAGAGACCAGCTACAGAGGAAGAGAGATGATTTTGAAGGTTGGTTCTACATCTCGACCAAGACTAAAAACTGGAGAGACAGCAGATCGGACTGTACCAACAGAGCTTTGAGGCCTCATTTATCAATACTACTATTACCTAACCCCTCATTTGTGTACACCCTGTTTTGTCCATTTTGTTTTCCACCATTTCAGTACGCTTCACTGCAGAAACGGCCAACAGAACCGGAGGAACCTTTACCGCCCGAGCCACCAACAATTCCAGATTCACTTCTTCCTTCCCTGCCAACATCTCCATGGTGACTGAGGGCGGTGCAGCCAACAGTACGGTGAGCCTCACGGCGCCCGCCAGCACCCCGTCAGGAACGGATGTACTGTAACCCTGTCCGTTTTCAGCAAAGTAAGGGTCTTGTTTCAAAACACTAAAATGCCCTCCTTTTTTCATATCCTCTCTCCCTCACAGCCACTGATTTGAAAGGAATTGGTTGCTGTTAGCTACCAGTTGTTATCAGCTGCATCAGTTATCTGACTAAGCTCTCTTGCTCTCTCGCATTGTCTATACCCTCTCCCTCTTCCTCCCCTTCTTAACTTCCTTCCTCCCTCCAGGTGACAGATTTTACCACTCTCCAGTGTGGGCTACCAGGAGTCTCCTCCAAAGGGCCAGGATTCTGGTCTAGAAGCACGGTTTTGAATGCTCCAACAGTTTTGTTTCGGTACTGCAGTTTATCAGATACTCGACCCAGAAATAGATTTTCCGTACACAGCCACATAGGAAAGTCAGATTAGAAAATTCCTAATAAGACACTTTAGTCAGAACCTTTGTGCACAAAACAATTCATTGTAATCTCAAATAGTTGTTGCTGAGGCCGATTTTTGTACTTTTTACAGTCACTCAATGACTGCCATGTTTTTGGATGACGTAATGATCTCGTTGCTGCTCAAATCAAATCAAATTGTATTGGTCACATACACATATTTACCAGATGTCAAATGCTGTGCAGTGTGCCCCCGGTAAATGCGTTGGGCAGACCGTACCACCCTCTGGAGAGCCTCGCGCTGCTCCCTGTACCCACTGAGCGCTAGTGAGCATGTGATGTTGGGCAGACCGTACCACCCTCTGGAGAGCCTTGTGCTGCTCCCTGTACCCACTGAGCGCTAGTGAGCATGTGATGTTGGGCTGTGTAAACCGGATGCAGTGCACGCTAACCAAGGTTGCCAGGTGCACGGTGTAGCCTCCGACACATTGGTGCGGCTGGCTTCCGGGTTGGATGCGCGCTGTGTTAAGAAGCAGTGCGGCTGGTTGGGTTGTGTATCGGAGGACGCATGACATTCAACCTTCGTCTCTCCGGAGCCCGTACGGGAGTTGTAGCGATAAGACAAGATAGTAGCTACTACAACAATTGGATAACACGAAAAAAATTGGGGAGAAAAAAGAAAAAGGGCTAAAAATTTAAATAAATAAAATAAAAAAAAACCATGCAGCTCCTAAAACTGGCAGCTCTCTGCCAACCTCACCGACTGTGTCAGTGGGACAAGAATCATCTGCATCAGCCTATACCAGGGCAATGGGACCCTCAACACTTCTAGGGCAGTAGGCCACAGGTCCAAGAATGTGACCAGGTTGGACTACAGCTTCACCTGCTGTTCAAAGTAGGTAGAGCTGGTGGTAGTGGACAGGGCAGGCAGCGTGGGTGTGTGTCTGGGCTTAGCGAAGGACTCTGTGGGGGTGGTTGTGAGTTCTACAGCCCAAGGCCTTGGTTTCTCAAAAGCATTTTTTGTCTAAGTCCATTGTTTCAACAATAGGATCCTATTGTTCTCAGATGAATTTACCCTTAATATTATTTTGGGTAACCGGGCCCAGGTCACTGTCATCCAACACTACAGCTGTACCTGTAGTTAGTACTACATCCACCCAGGTCTCTGTCACCAACACTACAGCTGTACCTGTAGTTAGTACTACATCCACCCAGGTCTCTGTCACCAACACTACAGCTGTATCTGTAGTTAGTACTACATCCACCTTTGTCTCTGTCACCAACACTACAGCTGTATCTGTAGTTAGTACTACATCCACCCAGGTCTCTGTCACCAACACTACAGCTGTACCTGTAGTTAGTACTACATCCACCCAGGTCTCTGTCACCAACACTACAGCTGTACCTGTAGTTAGTACTACATCCACCCAGGTCTCTGTCACCAACACTACAGCTGTACCTGTAGTTAGTACTACATCCACCTTTGTCTCTGTCACCAACACTACAGCTGTATCTGTAGTTAGTACTACATCCACCCAGGTCTCTGTCACCAACACTACAGCTGTACCTGTAGTTAGTACTACATCCACCCAGGTCTCTGTCACCAACACTACAGCTGTTCCTGTAGTTAGTACTACATCCACCCAGGTCTCTATCACCAACTCTACAGCTGTACCTGTAGTTAGTACTACATCCACCCAGGTCACTGTCATCCAACACTACAGCTGTACCTGTAGTTAGTACTACATCCACCCAGGTCTCTGTCACCAACACTACAGCTGTACCTGTAGTTAGTACTACATCCACCTTTGTCTCTGTCACCAACACTACAGCTGTATCTGTAGTTAGTACTACATCCACCCAGGTCTCTGTCACCAACTCTACAGCTGTACCTGTAGTTAGTACTACATCCACCCAGGTCTCTGTCACCAACACTACAGCTGTACCTGTAGTTAGTACTACATCCACCCAGGTCTCTGTCACCAACACTACAGCTGTACCTGTAGTTAGTACTACATCCACCTTTGTCTCTGTCACCAACACTACAGTTGTACCTGTAGTTAGTACTACGTCCACCAGAGGGCCACCTTTGACTCTGTCCCTCTATCTAATGATTTGTGTGATGCTTTCTCTCCTCCTGTGGAATAGAGTAGAGCTATAGAGTTGTATAATAGTTCATGTAGGTATGTATGTATGTAATATGATATAGAGTCATATAATGTATTAAATTATCAAACTAAGACTGGTGGAGTCATATCATGTAGTATATTATTAAACTAAGACTGGTGGGAGTCATGTCATGTAGTATATTATTAAACTAAGACTGGTGGGAGTCATATCATGTAGTATATATTCAAACTTAGGCTGGTGGGAGTCATACCATGTAGTATATTATCAAACTAAGGCTGGTGGGAGTCACGTGGTGGCCAGTGTTTCTAATCCACTGTGGTTGACTGATAAAGAGTTTCACTATCATACAGTATGTCAAGGTATGTTTATAATCGTTAAGGAGTCTTTCAGAAGAAAAATCAACTGAGTGGAGCTAAACAGGAAAACCTGAGTGGAGCAAAACAGGAAAACCTGGTTCAGTCTGCTTTCCACCAGACTCTGGGAGATTAATAAACCTTTCAACAGGACAATAACCTAAAACAGAAGACCAAATATACACTGAAGTTTCTTTCCAAGAAGACAGTCAATGTTCCTGAGTGGCCAAGTTACAGTTTTGACTTAAATCTACTTGAAAATCTATGGCAAGACCTGAAAATGGTTGTCTAGCAATGATCAAAAACCAATTTGACAAACTTAAAGAATTTTGAAAAGAATAATGGTCACGTTCCACAATCCAGGTGTGGAAAGCTCCTAGAGATTTACCAGGAAATACTCACAGCTGTTATCGCTGCCAAATGTGCTTCTACAAAGTATTGACTTAGGGATGTGAATACTTATGTAAAATCTATAGGATATTTAATTTTCAATACATTTGCAAACATTTCTAAAAACATGTTTTAACTTTGTCGTTATGGAGTACTTTGTGTAGTTGAGTGAGAGAAAAAATATATTTACTGCATTTTAAATTTAGTCTGTAACACAACAACATGTGTAAGAGGTCTAGGGGTGTCAAGGCACTGTATGTTAAACATGAATGCTCTAATTGTAAGTCTGCTAAATGACTAAAATGTAAGCGTAATAGTAAATAATGTATTGTGTAACTTTGGAGTCATTTTTATTGTAAATACGAATAGAATTCCATGATTAAAGATAATCATGAATGAATTGTGAATAATGATGAGTGAGAAATTTACAGAGGTATAAATATTATACCCCCCAAATGCTAACCTCCCCTATTATTGGTAATGGTGAGAGGTTAGCATGTCTTGGGGGTATGATATAAAATGCTAACCTCCACTATTATTGGTAATGGTGAGAGGTTATCATGTCTTGGGGGTATGATATAAAATGCTAACCTCCCCTATTATTGGTAATGGTGAGAGGTTAGCATGTCTTGGGGGTATGATATAAAATGCTAACCTCCCCTATTATTGGTAATGGTGAGAGGTTAGCATGTCTTGGGGGTATGATATAAAATGCTAACCTCCCCTATTATTGGTAATGGTGAGAGTTTAGCATGTCTTGGGGGTATGATAATAAATGCTAACCTCCCCTATTATTGGTAATGGTGAGAGGTTAGCATGTCTTGGGGGTATGATATAAAATGCTAACCTCCCCTATTATTGGTAATGGTGAGAGGTTAGCATGTCTTGGGGGTATGATATAAAATGCTAACATCCCCTATTATTGGTAATGGTGAGAGGTTAGCATGTCTTGGGGGTATGATATAAAATGCTAACCACCCCTATTATTGGTAATGGTGAGAGGTTAGCATGTCTTGCGGTATGATATAAAATGCTAACCTCCCCTATTATTGGTAATGGTGAGAGGTTAGCATGTCTTGGGGGTATGATATAAAATGCTAACCTCTCCTATTATTGGTAATGGTGAGAGGTTAGCATGTCTTGGGTGTATGATCCTCTGTAACTTTCTCACTCAACATTATTTACCATTCATTAAATTAAAGGTGACATTCTATAGTCACCCCATATGAAACATTTGATCTCCAATCCAAAACGCTGGCGTATAGAGCCAAATGAAAAGTTGTAGCTTCACTGTCCAAATAAATACGTAAGGGAGTGTACGTGAGATAAGAAAAGACAGTATGTCACGTCACACAGCCTTTAATAGTGACAGGTCACAATGGTACAGTAAGGGTGTGGCGTCATTGTAAACATCGTTGATATTAAGCATCTCAATCACATCACGATAAAGGGAAGGAGTTCCCATAGCTTGTTTGGTGACCCGTTACTCTACTCACAGAACCAAGGTCACATCCGTAGCCCAGCATTTTCATGTCTGTATTTATTCAAATGGATACAACTGGAGAGTAACTTCAAAAGATACTCATAGCATCTCTGAATCTTTATGTGACATTCCTCCTCCAGACCTGATTGGGTGTTAGAAGGTTCCATTACAGCAGCTTCCCTTTGTCACGTTTCCTGTTAGGACCGGCCTGAATCCCAGACCATAAATCTTCCTGTGTTAAAGAGTTACAACGGTCAACAGAATCATCTTAAATGGGATTTTCTTACATTTGCTTGTCTTTATTAATATTGCAGGTCTTCCGGTGTGACCATGCTGAATAAGAGGTTAGACACCACAGTGTATTTCACAACAGGAGGATTTCAAACCAAACCAAATAGAAGGGATGTTATATCCTCTAAATAATCACACTCTCTATCCACCACATCTACATGTGTACTACATTTAGTGTGTATACTTTATACGTTTATACATTAGGTGAAGTAGTCAAATCAAGGGCAGGTATTTATGACATAAGCTACTGAAAGAATGTTCATGCTAGTGTTGAAGAGCAGCATGATTGAAGTTGGGCTGAATGCTGCACCTGTTGAGGCAGGTCTGAGTGTGTTGGGGCTGGGTCTTGTTCTGCCCATGTTGAGACTGGGCCTGGTTCTTCCCATATTGAGGCTGGGTTGGGGGTGTTGAAAATGGTCCAGATGCTGCCTTTGTTGAGGCTGGGCTGGGGGTTTTGAGGCTGGTCCAGGTGCTGCCCCTGTTTAGGCTGGGGCTGATGCTGGTGGCCCTGTTAGGCCCTGTGTGCTGGGGCCTCCCGCTCTATTGCCCTGTAGGGTGAAAGGAACCGTACACATAAATAGCAACACAAGAATATAGATGGCGAGAGTAAACAGTACCTGAACATATAGAAGAGCATGTAGGCACTCCGGGCTCTGGTCCTCAGCACAGTGGCTACATTGGACATTGACACCTGGCTGTCATTACAGCAGAACCAATTTCCACTGGCATGCAATATGTCACTAATGTAGTGCCCTGTGAAACAAGGAAGACAAACTAGAGGTCAAAGGTCAGGCTATTGTGGGTAATAGAGTGTTTTGTAACAGTTAAACAGTTCATTTGGGAGGTAATTTTATCTGTTACATGTGTCAAGTTTTGAAATCAGAGATAAACAGATACACTTGGCACATAATTAGGCATGCCTCTCCATTCTTTTGAATTAAATTGAGCAAACTCTAAACATATTGCAGTGCTTGTTGGGATGACACTTCACTCTGAAGCCTGCAGCCTTGCTAGCTTGGCCGAAATGGCTGTTGGAGGGTCTAATTATCCCCTACACCAGGGTTCCCCAAATGGCGGCCCGCGGGACAAATTTGGCCCAAGGGTGATTTTATTTGGCCCCTATGTTTTCTGTCCAAATAAAACGTAATTGTTAAAAGACTGTAAAAACACCAGCAAATCAGCTACAAGTGATTTTCATTTTGGAAATCTCTTTCAAAGTATTCCTACGCACAATAAAGAGATACATGTGGTTGTACACAAATGTAAGCAAGGTTTGAAATGAGTCAAATATTATATCTGTTTGGCCTTCCTACGGTATATTTGCAGTCTACAAATTTTAGTAATTTTGTTCCACACCCCTTCCCATCTGGCTAAGAAAAAAAATGGACCCGAGGCTGAATCTAGTTGATGATCCCTGGCCCTCACCCTCGATAATTTTCACTCCCTCAGCTTTGGGATGCTTGTGTATACGGCAGAGGCACACGTGAACATGCAAATTGAGATCCAAGGAGAAGGGAGTGATTTGGAAATCAGCTGATGTCATATGTATTGTGCATCTGCATGTGTGTGTTTGATGGTATTTACTTACCGGAGTTTGCGGAGCCTCCCAAATGAGAGACTACGCCAGTCAGCAGGTAGTAACCATTCACTGACTGTACTGGCTTCTGCTTCTGTAAGAAAACACATATGATCATAGGATTCTCATTTCCTCTACAGTCCACCACACTGTCTACAGTCTACTACAGTACTAGTCTACTACAGATTCTACTACATCGTGTACTCCTCATAACTATCTCAGTGTTCTGTCATAACTTATTTTTCACTGGTTTCACTCTCTCTATCTCTCTCTCTCTTCTCACCACTGAGGCTGTCAGCAACACTTTCCCTGGTTCCTGCTCATTTGAATCTGACGGGTCAAATATACATATCAAAAGCTGTGAAAACGTGGTCACTTGTCTGAATTGCTCTGGTCTAAAACAGCTCCCATACATCACTAAAGATATCTGAGAAGCATTTTAAATTGCAGCTTCCAGATTCTCTGTCAGCAGGACCGTTTTGGGAGTGGGTGGTTTGTGTGGTGTTGGAGCAAGAATAGTGTTATGGTGCCATGACCTACCTGAACAGCAGAGGGCGCTGTCTTTTGCCGCTCCAGGTGGGCTGGAGACTTGGCTGGCGAGGGTCTGGGGGATGGACCCCTGGATGCTGGGGGCCTGGTTGGTGAGGGCCTGTGGGCTGGCACTGTGCAGGTGTGGCACCATGTCCCCACAGAGGGTGGAGAGCCTCAGCTCCGAAGGAAACAAAAGAGGAGCCTCCAGCTTCTCCAACCCCCCAGGTCCTCCAAACCTCTTCAGATGCAGAACCAGCACACTGCCCAGAAAGAGAGAGGAAGAGAGATGAACAGACAGACAATGAAACCAGTCAACAAAATAACAGATGAGTGAAATTTGTTTGGCGGTGCTCACCTCTAAGTCCTACAACCTGCTCAGGAAGGTAACTACTCCTAAAGGCTCAGGACATTAAACACTGCTAGTACTATGAGAGGTTATAAAGGGACAACTCACAGAGGCAGTGTGTGGAACTGCTCCACCTTTGAGGCGTGGAGGCCTTTACAGCCCTCACATGTGAATTCAACCTGTTCACTCTGGTTAGAAACAAAAGCATTACATAATGAATGATACCACTACAATAATAAGATAGCGTATTCTGAGGCAGTGGGCAGCTTGCCCTGGGTGTTAGTCTCTACATGCAGGGCTGAGCCCTAAGTGCTGACTTTGAAAGTGAGTGCTAGGCTGTTCAGCAAGGTGCGCTCAGGGCTGATGTCCAATGAGAGGTGGTTGTAGTCCTCTCTGGTGGACGACTCGCGCCCACAGCTTCAGAAGCAGGACAAAGAGAAGAAAAATGCATCAAGTCTGTTTCTGTTTCAGGTCTCTACAATGTTTCTGTTATGCCATGCGTTTTGTAATGTTAATATATACTGTATATATATATATATATATATTTATATATATATATAGAAAGATCCTGTTCTCAGTAGATACATTACAACCAATGGGATCTCTTACCTGGTACATTTGAGCACCGACACAAGCTGGAACTCCAGCTGGGAAACAGGGCAGGTATAGTTCATCCTGAGTGTCTTCAGAATCATGCCCTCCTCCTTCAGCTGGCACAGCATATTGACGAGTAACTCGTGTGCGTCCTATGATGAGGAAGAGAAAGAAACACACCAAGATAAAAGCAAATTAAAAAGAGAAAATTAACCCTTGCAAGAAGAGCACTCGTACACAAGAGAGTAGTGCCTCAGTTACATGTTGCGTGTCCCCCAGATACTTCAAATCGTATCCCGACAAGGAGTACTTGACCTTCCACATGAGGTCTGCTTTTGAGGCCTGGTTTGCCACACTGTCAGGTAGACCTGAACGGTGCACATCAGACAGACACCTGTAGGGGAGACAGAGAGTAAGTTAGCAGCTGACTGGATGGTGTCAACCTACTGGCTTACGCCTGAAGAGGCAGATGAGTATATACAAATATCTTTTATCTAGTGGCACCCCATCATTAGAAATGTTTCATTCGATTTGATGCAATTTCACCTTTGAGGACGGACAATGAAGCCAAACAACAAAAATGTATTGTTTATTCTCCTAAGATATTTGGTTTGGATACTGCTCTCAATTCCAGAGCATTTAAAAAAACTACCAAATTTCCCACGGTAAGGTGGAATGTTCAGTCAATGAGCATTATGGGTAATGTAGTCATTCTACACTTTCCAAATTGGCCTACATCATAATGAGTGTGTCATTGTTGTTCCTCTTGGTTATGAAGATCCAAAAACAAAAATAAACTGGAAAATAAACCATAAATACAATACACTGCAAAATATGAAGTGGTTAAGGTTAGGAAAAGGGTTAGGATTAGTGCTATCTTAACCTGCTACGACAATCCCTTTCTGTAGAAGTGGCGTGAAAAGAGTGTCCCTTCTTTAATTCATGACCACAATTAATGGGTGTGTGGGGTGAGTGTCTGCTTTTGAGCCTTCCCTTACCTGAGCAGGTTGGAGAAGGGGGAGGAGCTCCAGAGTTGTTCCTGGTGCAGGATTTCCTTTGAGAAGGAAGGCAGGACCAGGAGGCACTGCAGGGTGGCGTTAAGGAAGCAAGTGTTGCCAATGTTAGGCAACCTGTGAAGAAGAAGCAGTCATCAGTACACACATAGAGATTAATCATAACCTTCACATCTCTATAAAGTGATGATAATGGCAGGGGATAAGGGATACATTATATTTAACACAAAGAAGTGGATGTCCTTTAGACCAAGATTGACATAATTCATGGGTTTATAAATATCTAATAAAACGGACATGCTAGATAGTAAGCCTTATCCCAATAGTATATCAGACACTGATCTCTAAACAATAAATAACTTATATTCAATGCATTTGCAGTGTGTTGTGGTTTACCCAAGAAGTTCCATGTTGAACAGTTCACCCCGTTCTCCTCTGGCCCCATGGGTCTCTTCTGACCCTCTGGTGGCTGAGCTGGCCCTGGGAAGAGTCATGCTTCTGGTGGCTGAGCTGGTCCTGGGAAAAGTCATGCTTCTGGTGGCTGAGCTGGCCCTGGGAAGAGTCATGCTTCTGGTGGCTGAGACTGGTCTCTGGGGCATTGGACTAGAGTGTTCCTGAAGAGACAGAGGTCTGGAGGAAGGAGAGAAACAGGTCTAACGCCTCCAACACAGAGATATTATCACTCTACACAGTCTCTCTATTAAATACTGTACTGTACTATAAACACAGTCTGAGTAGTTATGCATGTACTGCTGTCCATATAAATGCAGTGTACCAAGTAGACCAGGCCAATAGGTTAGTACTCTCTTTATCGACTAGATGTAGACAGAAGAGGCTAAAACTACAGTTTCAGGAAAATAACTTTCTGGGACTGTGTTTATCAAGTGTCTCAGAGTAGGAGTCTGATCTAGGACCAGTTTCGCATTTTAGATAGATCAATGAATCAGATTATTATGGACAGAGAGGACCTGATCCTAGATTAGCACTCATACTGTTGATTAACACGGGCCCTGGTCTGGTAGCACTAAAATCAACTCTCCAAAGAGACTCTAGGATGGCACTGTACTTTATGTTTGGATTACCTGACTGTTGTGCCCTCCTGACTGGTGTCTCCATGACGGTCCAGAGGGTTGGTAGGAGAGGGAGAACTAGGCTGGGACACCACTGGAGAGGATTTCCCTGGGGAAGGGTTTTTGGCAGGTGACCGGGGTACAGAGGGTTGTTCAGCAGGAGAGCAAGGCTGAGAGGAACATTTAACAGGAGAGGGAGGTGGATGGAGGGAGGAGAGTTGGTCAGAGGGTGAGGGGTCAGAGGTAGCGGAGCCATTCCGTTCAGAACGGTCAGATGGAATTGGAGAGGGGGATGAAGTGCCCCTCTCCTTCTTCTTTCTTGTCTTCTGCTCCACATCAACTGAATTTGCTTTCTGACGTTTTTTCTGTTGACAAGAAAATGTGATAGTGCTAAATACTTTCCCCCCAGATCCCCAGCCAATGGAAGAGGGGGGTCATAAGAGTAGGAAGAGGTTGGCCTAAATGGAGAATCATAGGTATCTATCCTAAACCTCAAATAACACAGTATAGACAGGTTACATTGAGTGACATTTGCAATAGCAGAACTTCATGTACATTTCATGTACACTTTTTACGTATTCGTCAATCAGAATGTAATTTTACTTTTATTCTTCCCACTAGGTTTAAGAGAAACATACTACTCCAGAATTATAGTAGTTGTTCATTGATTAAATGACCTGATTTCATACCTTTTTGCACCAGCAGAAACAAGCCATGTCGATAACCAATGAAGACTGATACATTTCCACATTAACCCATTGTTCAAATTGGCTTTAAGACCATTGTGATGTCATCGGTCATGTATGACACCACCACCTGGCAACCCAATCTATAACATTTTAAAATATATTGTTCAATGAACAAATATGTTTTATTGAAGAGCAAAGTTATGCAGTATACATACAATATTGTAGATAATATGCTCCATTGTATTCTTGTTTCTTTTTACATTCATTTTTTGTATGTTGTTTCATTATATGTACGACCACAATAAATGCATTTTAAGTGCCTTCATCTTCATCTTCATAGTTTTTTGATAGCGTCCATGTTGTTTTTGGTTTGGTTATCGGTTTATTTAAATGCTAAATGCTTTTTCTCTTATTCACCAGCAGATGGACAAAGGGTTGGTTTAAAAGAATGTGAACAGGTGGTAGAGATTTAGCCTAAACCTCAAACAACAATCCAGATTGGTTAGGGACAGTTTTCCGTATTCAATCTTGCCCTGAGGGCAGCTCTGTCTCAAGGACATAATGAATGTGATTGGTTCAATTATAGCTCAATGGTCAGTGGGCAGAGCTTACAGTGCCCAGTGTGTGTTAAATACACTTGCTAGGTGATAAATTGGTGTTGAATGGAAGGCATAACACAAGGTTGCTGGCATGAATTTTGTTTTCTAACCTCACTCCAACCCCTAAACAATTCTTCTTACCTAAACTTAACCCAACCCTAGCTAGAGTCCCAGGTCTGTTTAGTGCTGTCTTGCCAACTCCTACTAGCTATAGTCCCAGGTCTGTTTAGTGCTCTCTTGCCAACTCCTACTAGCTAGAGTCCCAGGTCTGTTTAGTGCTGTCTTGTCAACTCATACTAGCTAGAGTCCCAGGTCTGTTTAGTGCTGTCTTGCCAACTCCTACTAGCTAGAGTCCCAGGTCTGTTTAGTGCTGTCTTGCCAACTCCTACTAGCTAGAGTCCCAGGTCTGTTTAGTGCTGTCTTGCCAACTCCTACTAGCTAGAGTCCCAGGTCTGTTTAGTGCTGTCTTGCCAACTCCTACTAGCTAGAGTCCCAGGTCTGTTTAGTGCTGTCTTGTCAACTCCTACTAGCTAGAGTCCCAGGTCTGTTTAGTGCTGTCTTGCCAACTCCTACTAGCTATAGTCCCAGGTCTGTTTAGTGCTGTCTTGCCAACTCCTACTAGCTAGAGTCCCAGGTCTGTTTAGTGCTGTCTTGTCAACTCCTACTAGCTAGAGTCCCAGATCTGTTTAGTGCTGTCTTGTCAACTCCTACTAGCTAGAATCCCAGGTCTGTTTAGTGCTGTCTCGCCAACTCCTACTAGCTAGAGTAAAAAGGTCTGTTTAGTGCTGTCTTGCCAACTCCTACTAGCTAGAGTCCCAGGTCTGTTTAGTGCTGTCTTGCCAACTCCTCCTAGCTAGAGTCCCAGGTCTGTTTAGTGCTGTCTTGCCAACTCCTACTAGCTAGAGTCCCAGGTCTGTTTAGTGCTGTCTTGCCAACTCCTCCTAGCTAGAGTCCCAGGTCTGTTTAGTGCTGTCTTGCCAACTCCTCCTAGCTAGAGTCCCAGGTCTGTTTAGTGCTGTCTTGCCAACTCCTACTAGCTAGAGTCCCAGGTCTGTTTAGTGCTGTCTTGCCAACTCCTACTAGCTAGAGTCCCAGGTCTGTTTAGTGCTGTCTTGTCAACTCCTACTAGCTAGAGTCCCAGGTCTGTTTAGTGCTGTCTTGCCAACTCCTCCTAGCTAGAGTCCCAGGTCTGTTTAGTGCTGTCTTGCCAACTCCTCCTAGCTAGAGTCCCAGGTCTGTTTAGTGCTGTCTTGACAACTCCTACTAGCTAGAGTCCCAGGTCTGTTTAGTGCTGTCTTGACAACTCCTACTAGCTAGAGTCCCAGGTCTGTTTAGTGCTGTCTTGCCAACTCCTACTAGCTAGAGTCCCAGGTCTGTTTAGTGCTGTCTTGCCAACTCCTCCAGTGGTTCTTCCTTAAAAAGTTGCATCATATTGCAGCACAACTTGCGGGCTGCCGCAGAATTCTATGTCACATTATTTATTATTTAAGTGTCAGACATTGTTGCCATTAACGCTCGTTAGAGCTAGTTTGACCACCAGAGAGCATCTTTGAGAAACATTTGACCGTTTTTAATATGAAACTAATCGTTGGATAACAGATCTGCTCTCGGAACACACGTTACTGTGTGTTTCGATTCTCTCTCGCACAAACACACACATACACGCTCACCCTCTATAACCACTCTTTATATTTACAGTGGTGATGGACAGCTGGAGGCATTTTGTTGTGAATTCTGAAAACTAGCCAACCTAACTCAGAAATACATTTCACTGGTTGCCATGGTGAATAATCCAATAATAATTGGTTGGACACATGAAAGGAAACAAAGAGTTTACCGGAAACTCAAAATGAAAGTACTTGCAGATCAATTCAGATCAACAAATTACAATAGTAGATCTAATTACATTTAGAGGATTCTAAATTAATATCTAATGGGCTTTTATACAATGATAATGCAGGGATAATAATACATTCATATATTTGTAGGGGTTGGGCAAATCTGGTTTTATAGTACTTAAGCATTGAATACATTGAAGTTTGCCCATTTAGGCCTTTAGGCTACACTTTACAATAGGACTCATCTCTGACTGCCTGCAACATCTACAGTGGTACAATATAAATATATTTTTGAATGACTTTTTAAAAATGTACATGTTTATTAAGTTGTCTTGCTTTTCTCAGAGCAGTACAAAACGGTGCTGAAATAGTTGACCATACGCAGGTAGGCTTTTGCTTCAAATCCTATTGTAACAATTGGATGATATTGGGAGTTTCAGTAAGCAACAATTTGTTGCCTTCATTAGCCTACTTTATTCTTAAAATAACTCCAGCACATAAAAGAGAAAGGAACATTAATTAATTAAACAATAAAGTGATTTAATTCACAAATGCATTTGACTGTACTTAATATTGGCCATCAACCAGAAACACACCGTGTTAGAAACATGTTATTGATTATTCTTTTATTTTTTACTATTTCAAAATGCACATGTTTAATAAGCTACTGTGCAGTCTGACAAGTAAACATAGCCCACAGTACATAGTAAACATAGCCCACAGTACAAAGTAAACATAGCCCACAGTACATAGTAAACATGGCAAAGATGCTTCATTCCTTACATAAGGGAGAGCAGGCCATGTCAAGACTTTCTCAGTGACCTCACGTACTCATTAACTCTGTCTTTAATGTTTTTTCGGGATGCATCAGTCTTGGTCACAGTATTAAGGATGAACACCTGGAGGTTCACTGGTCAGCCACATTTGCCTCGGGATCCATCCCAGTTGGGGCGGCATGTAGTCTAGTGGTTAGAGCATTGGGCCAGTAACCGGAAGGTTGTTGAATGAAATCCCTGAGCTGACATGGTACAAATCTGTCGTTCTGCCCCTGAACAAGGCAGTTAACCCACTGTTCCTAGGACATCATTGTAAATAAGAATTTGTTCTTAAATGACTTGCCGAGTTAAATAAAATATACAAGTATCTGTCTCTGCAAATAATGGGTGATACTGATTCACGTGCACCTTCATCAGATGAGCAGAATGGTACTGCTCTGCGTCCCCATCGATTGTGGTGTCCTATGATAAAAATGGTAGATCAATTAAGAATTAAAAGTGACTCCAACACACAAATGCTGCGAACAGAAACACATTTTAAGAATGTAGCAAAACCAACGTCTTTCATGGGAACCATGTGTTTTATCGGTGTGGCCCGTTGTCCAGCCCTTTGTCCACCGATCTCCACGGATGGTTGTCTGCATGGTCGTATGCTCTGCAAAAACACATTCATGTTTTTAGTAAAGTATCGATTGTATTCCACAGTATGCCTACACATATATATGTTAAGAATATAATTTAACATTTTCATTTGTCTTAGCATAAAAACCTAATCTAACTACAGTTTCAGTTACTGCTACTGTCCAGTTACAGCTTCGTCTGACCAAGTGGAAACAAAAAAATAGGGGTCTTTTTCGGAAGTGCATGCAGGACAGAGACATAGCAATTCCGACACTATTGTTTTACATTCAATCACCTTCTTCATCCTCATCATTCAGTTCATTGAAATCCAATTTTGAATGCACAATTATCAGTTCATATTTGGTTTATACTGCTCATTCATTGACAGCATTAATTCAGGTAGAGACACATTAAGCATTGGGACCCAAAAGCATAATCAGTCCTCTGACTCCCCCTTGTGGTGGTCTGGAGCAATGAAGCAGTGACTCAAGGTAACATACTAAACCACAAATGACCTCTAAATCCTGCGGCATAATCTCAAAACGTTTAATTGAGGAACCACTGTAAGTCACACAGACGCAGGACAGTCCATGGAGAAGACACAGCTACAAGATGTATATTAGAGTTGAGGTTAGAAGAATAAGTTACTGTATTTGACCACACTCACATACGCACACACCCATTAAATAGGTGAGAGTAACCTGTAGTATCATACCTTTATTTGTCCCAATCCTGGATGATACAGTAAAACACATTACCAAAGATCTTTAATCATTTGTGATTCAGTACATGTTCAGTGGTGGAAGAGACCCTCTGGAGTTGCTGCAGTGTGTCTGGGGCTGCTGTGTGTTCTCCTACTGGCTGGGACCATAGGCCTGTCTGTCTACTGTAAGTTTAGTATGTTGTCACTGAGACTTAAGTAGCCTACTTAATCATACTTACTCATTAATGGTGTTTTAGTTACATGTTTGATGAACTTTTCCCTTTTACAGATGGAGCCATTGATCATCACAAGTCAACACAGATAGACCAGCTACAGACCAGTTACAACACCCTGACTGAAGAGAGAGACCAGCTACAGGACAGCAACAGCCTTCTGACTAAAGAGAGAGACCAGCTACAGACCAGTTACAACAACCTGATTAAAGTTAGAGACCAGCTACAGACAGAGAGATTTTCGTAGTGGGAGGCTTACCAATCTCAGTGAGTAAACCTACAGTCATACATTTTCATAAATCCTACACACTTTATCGTGTGTCTGAATTTTTAACTAAGTAAGTATCCAGCGTGATAAGTTGAAGGAAATTCATGTTTTCATCTTGAAGAACAAACCTGTCCTGAAGGCTGGCAGAAATTAAAATCCAGTTGGTACTCAACCTCAAGAAGAGGGTCTGGATTGGTCTGACTGACTCTGTTAATGAGGGGACCTGGAAATGGGTTGACGGCACCCCACTGACCACAAGGTGAGAGATGATAACTAATCTGTCAATAAGGCCCATTCAATCTTTTTCTATACAGGTTATTGGCAGCAGTCAACAAAGTTAATTGTAAGATGAAACATTTCTGTATATTATTTAGGATTGTGATGTTCTAACTCTGATGTCTGACTGGTTTTAACCCTGTAGGTACTGGTATTAACCATGATATCTGACTGTTGTTAACCCTGTAGGTACTGGTATGAACCATGATATCTGACTGTTGTTAACACTGTATTTACTGGTATTAACCATTATATCTGACTGTTGTTAACCCTGTAGGTACTGGTATTAGCCATGATATCCATTAACCACTGTCTTTGACAATGGTCTCCAAATCAGCCTGACAATGGTGATGGCAAACCAGAATATGGTGAGGAGGACTGTGTTCAGATACATAAAGATCAGAGTCCTCTGGAGGCGTGGAATGACTTGTCATGTGACATTAAACTCAACTGGGTTTGTGAGAAAGTGCTTTAACATCACCATGACAACATACTGTAACACATACAGTAGCCCACAGTGCACACAACTTCCTCCTTCATTCTCTCTATCTCTCACACACACACACACACACACACACACACACACACACACACACACACACACACACACACACACACACACACACCTATTGTTGTATTTGTTTGTAGTATCATGTTGATAAAAGTCCTACTTATTTCCTGTTTGTAACTTCATCAGGTTCAACATGAATTCAGTACATTTGACTTTGTGCATTCACATAACTTCCAATTCAAATATATTCTACAGATATCTACATGCTCCAATTGAGGCCTGGTGATAACATTCTCAACAGTACCAAACCACCATTACATACACTGTATAGGAAGGAGGTGACTGTATCACCAACCAATGAGTGTAGAAGAGATATCAAAGGATGTTACTTAATAATCTTTGACAGTCTGTCTTTGTTGTCAAGTTACATATAAGCACAATATAAAATGCTCATATTTGACTGTTGTTCTCCTATATGGGTCCCAAAAGATGGAAGTGTAGTAGATATTTTCAGTGGTTCAACTAGCTGTCACTCAAAAACTCCTCAACCAATCAGGTTCATTAAGAGAAAGGGCGGCAGGTAGCCTAGCGGTTAAGATCGTTGGGCCAGGAACCGAAAGGTTGGTGGTTCGAATTCCTGAGACGACTATTTACTTGATTTTTTTTCTTTTTACTTGTATTTAACTAGGCAAGTCAGTTAAGAACAAATTCTTATTTTTAATGACGGCCTGGGAACAGTGGGTTAACTGCCTGTTGAGGGGCAGAACGACAGATTTGTACCTCGTCAGCTCGGGGGTTTGACCTTGCAACCTTCCGGTTACCAGTCCAACGCTCTAACCACTAGGTTACCCTGCCGCCCCAATAATCTTTGACAGCCAGTCTTTATTGTCAAGTTACAATATCAAATGCTCATATTTGACTGTTGTTCCCCTATTTGGGCCCAAAAGAGGGAAGTGAAGTGAAGTGGATATTTTCAGTGGTTCAACCAGCTGTCACTCAAAAACTCCTCAACAAATCAGGTTGATCCTCACTTGTTAAGCATACCCACCCTCAATATCCACTTGGTGTAATCTTGTGGTGAAAAATCTATTGTCTGGACATTATAATGACCCATGTTTGTAGTCCTGGACCTCCTGAACATGTTGATGTATATTTGGGAGTAAACAGAGGGTCCAAATCAGCAGAAAGGTGAAAGGAAGGAGGAGTTCTGGAAACTCCCTGAATTATCTTGGGGCTGTTACATATGATATTTAATATATGTTAACAGCTAGTCTTTGTTCTCCACTTCCCCTCTATGATCTATATCTTCCTGTATGATAGTGTCCTGTCCATCATCACAAATAGCAAGTCCCATTCCCTGGGCAGGAGGAATATGTTGAGATATACTCTGGACAAGATGATCATGTAGAGACATGGAATGATTTATATTGTTCTGCAGAAAATGGTTTAACAATAACCACTGGAACAATCTCTCACAAGCACAAACACAGTGTGCAAACTTGTTCTATTTTGTTGTATTAGCATAGCCACAACTACCCGTGTCATTTTGTTGATACTTCCCTAGAGTTAACACCTACAGTAGTCACACAGACAGAGACACACAGAGGATTCAGAGATATCACAAGAAGCAGAGAATTAACGTATAGTAGACCTACATAGAAAGAAAGACTTAGGTACTGTTAAAGATGTCACAGGTCATCAATGCTGAGCCAGATATGAACAAGAATGTCAAATTTGACAGAGGTGAGATGGAGGAGAGGATTGTGGATATCTACATCAGTGCAGACACCCTGAGAGACGGTGAGACCAACACCAAGAGAGAAGAGACAGCAGACACTGCTCCTAATAATGGACCAGGAGCCCAGCACTCAGGTAACACACACACACACACACACACACACACACACACACACACACACACACACACACACACACACAAACACACACACACACACACACAAACACGCACGCACGCACACACACACACACACACACACACACATACACACACACACACATACACACACACACACACACACACACACACACACACACACACACACACATACACACACACACACACACACACACGCACGCACACACGCACGCACGCACGCACGCACGCACGCACGCACACACACACACACACAAAAAAAACATTAAAGTCTCTTGTATGTGTCCACAGAGCCTGATAGCTCAGTGAAGAGACCCTTCCTAGTTGCTGCAGTGTTTCTGGGGCTGCTGTGTGTTCTACTGGCTGGGATCATAGGCCTGTCTGTCTGCTGTGAGTTTGTCTCCAAGTTCATTGCTTATCACCTAATTGTAAGAAGTGCTGGTTACTAAGCCTATTTACCAGGTGTTTTACTTAGTAACTCTGTGTTTATACTTTATAGATAACAGAGTCATCAAAGATTCTGAGGATAAAAGGAATAACCTGTTCCAGAGTTTCTCCCTTTTTAAAATCAACGCAACTGAAGAGAGAGACCAGCTACAGACCAGATACAACAACCTGACTAAAGAGAGAGACCAGTTACAGACCAGATACAACAACCTGACTAAAGAGAGAGACCAGATACAGACCAGATACAACAACCTGACTAAAGAGAGAGACCAGATTCAGACCAGATACAACAACCTGACTAAAGAGAGAGACCAGATACAGACCAGATACAACAACCTGACTGAAGAGAGAGACCAGATACAGACCAGATACAACATCCTGACTACAGAGAAAGGCCATATTCAGGCAAAGCTTTTTGTGATAGGTGAGATATAAACTGTGATAAATTATAATAATTATATATCAATGGGTTTTTGAGTATAGAGATACTGACTAAGTTTCTCAATGTGTTCACCTTTGCTCTTCAACAGAGCAGCATTGTCAGGAGGGATGGAGATACTTTGACTCCAGTTTGTACTTCCTGTCTACTGAGGAGAAAACCTGGAAGCAGAGCAGAGAGGACTGTAAGGGGAGAGGAGCAGACCTCGTGATCATAAACAGTAGAGAGGAACAGGTGAGAGAGAGAACAGACAGGACTGTAAGGGGAGAGGAGCAGACCTCGTGATCATAAACAGCAGAGAGAGAGAGAGAGAAAGAGAGAGCGATAGAGAGAGAGAGAGAGAGAGAGAGAGAGAGAGAGAGAGAGAGAGAGAGAGAGAGAGAGAGAGAGAGAGTAGGTATACTTTTCATCAGTACACTAATATGTTTGCAGTATTTTATAAATATATTAAGGGTGACATTATCTTAATCTTTCTCAACAACAGACATTTGTCTTGAACCTTCACCTGAGAGTCTGGATTGGTCTAAATGACTCTGTTACTGAGGGGATCTGGAAGTGGGTGGACGGCACCACACTGACCACAGGGTGAGATATTTGACCATTTTACCCTGTGAAATGGAGATACAAAACAACAATGATATTTTGCTTCCAATCATATTCATCAAAATGTATGTTTCTACTTATGAATGTCATTCAATGAGAACTAGAGATGTATCTTAGAAATCAAGTCATATTTTTAGATTAAAATGTTATTATATAAAAAATACATGTCATTGTTAATGTTCCATTCTTGATTACATCTTACAGAGTGTTTCTTTAAAACTGTAAAAACATAGGACCGTGTCTATAATTGAGGAGGATGTTTTCACCAGTGTCTGACTGTCTGGTTTTCTGTGTTCTGTGTTGTTTAGGTACTGGGGGAAAGGACAGCCTAATAATGGTGGTCTGTTCCCTGGGCAGGAGGACTGTGTTGAGATTTACTATAGACAAGCTGATCCTGTACAGACATGGAATGATGACAATTGTGGCACAAATCATAACTGGATCTGTGAGAAAGAGATGTAACAATAACCTCTCTCTCTCTCTCTCTCTCTCTCTCTCTCATAGTTATTATGTTGATCATGTGGATTATGATTATTATGTTGGTTGGATACAGTGCTGAATGGTTAAGTGATGATTCCACCTATTGGTTAAAGTGAGAGATGAACATACCAAAGAGATTAAATAGTTGTATTACAGACTTGCCTACGGGTTCTTTTTTAATGCACCCTTACTTGATTCCTCCTCACATCTTCTCTCCTCCCCTCTGTCTCAAAACACATTGGACAATACAATCCTAGGGGAGGGACCTTGGACCTTCTCCTCTAATAGGGTTGAGAAGGAGGAGAAGAGAAAGGAGGAGAGGAATCTAGGAAGACGAATTGAGATAGAGCCTTAGTGTCAGAGAGAGACAGAGGAGGAAGAAGAAAATTAAGAGAATGAGGAAGAGAGAAAAAATAAGACA
Source organism: Oncorhynchus clarkii lewisi (assembly GCF_045791955.1). NCBI lineage: Eukaryota > Metazoa > Chordata > Actinopteri > Salmoniformes > Salmonidae > Oncorhynchus > Oncorhynchus clarkii. The sequence continues at coordinate 32,651,631 of NC_092163.1, read as the reverse complement.
AATAATTGTTGTGTTTAGATTAAGAGGAGAGAATGTAGACATACTGAACTCTGTAAAATTATTCTTCATTATTTTTTATTAGAAACATGTCATGTGATTTGCCATAGGCTTATGCTTATTAAAAAACAAGTGAGTCCAATTATTAACCGATGATTATCACTTTAATAATAAGAATAACAAAGACACAGATTTTTTTCTGGTGAGAACTGGCAAAATGTATCACAAACTCATCCGTGTTGGGGGAGCCTGCCCTCCTTGACTCAACACTGAGAATTCCGAGGTGACTTAACCTCAACCATTGTTGTCCTGAGGTGGGTTTTAATCAGTAAAGCTGAGAAGCTTCTCTCGCAGGAAGCACTGCTGACTGGTGTAACAACAGAAATCTTACAGCATCGAAATAGCTCATGGAAGACATCTTTAGAAGGTTCTAGAAACACAACAAAGTCAAGGAAAGTAGACGGTCTGTCCCTTCCACTTTTTTCTCTCCTATCAAGAAGCCGCTTGGTTTGATGAAACTCATGATTGATGTCCTCTAAATCTGACTCAAAGGTCAAAGGCAAACAGGACCCCTTGCATGATCTCGCAATTCTTCTTTGAAAAACACCTCTGCAGCTTAGCTGTGAGACTGTCAAGCACCTGATAAAATATATCTCTTTCGAAGCTCTCACCATCACCTTGGTCGCAATTTTTCTGTCCTCGAGGGCTCATCATCAATGAGTAGTGAAATATTAACTTCTTTGGGACTGGGGGGCAGTATTGAGTAGCTTGGATGAATAGGGTGCCCAGAGTAAACTACCTGCTACTCAGGCCCAGTTCCTAATATATGCACATATATCCAAAACATGTCAAACGATGTCCATTTATGTCCAAATACATATATATAGATTTGGATAGAGGGCTATGCGAGAGTGCCATGAGCTGATCACACACGCTGATCACATGCGCTCACGTGAGAGCGACCTGCGTTTACATCGGATTTCTACAAAGCAATTCTCCGGTTGGAACATTATTGACGATTTATGTTAAAAACATCCTAAAGATTGATTCTATACATCGTTTGACATGTTTCTACGAACTGTAATATGACTTTTCATCTGAACTTTCGCCTGGACTTGCCCGCGCCTCGTGAGTTTGGATTGTGTACTAAACACACAAACAAAAAGGAAGTATTTGGACATAAATGGACTTTATCGAACAAATCAAACATTTATTGTGGAACTGACAAAACAAACAATACCTCACAGTGATAGGGTGCAAAGAACTGAACTGAATAGTGTGTGATAATTACATACAGGTGAGTGAACAGGTGATTAGAATTTAGGTGATTGGGATCTGGAGAGTGAGCTGCATTCAGGGGATGTAAGTGTTTGAGAGTGTGAGCTGGAAAGGGGTCTGGAAAGTGAGCTGCATTCAGGGGATCTATGTGTTTGAGGGTGTGAGTTGGAAGCAGGCTAATAACTCATCAACTAGCAAAGAAAATCAAGAAATGTGCACTTGAGCGATTCTGCGCTGTGATCTGAACTGATGTGAAATGCACATTCACTCTGGTGTGATTGAACGACCACTGGTGGGCAACCCCTGCCAATAAAATTCTACTACGTTGTGCTCTGGGTCTGCCCTAAACAAAATCACAGACTCAATCTTGCAAAGTTATATTTGTTTTGGTTTGTTGCATTGAAAAGGGGCTGATAGGATATAGATTCGATCACAGAAAAAAACATTGATCTTTATAGTGCAAACTAATGGGGTTGAACTCTGTGAAGTTCAATCTCTTCCACCTCTGTGTAGCATGGCGTTTCTTCTGTGCGGCACTCCTGGAGGAAGTGAGCGGCCACTCATATGCGCGGTTTAGAGGGAACGTTGCTGTCTACTGCACAGTCTGTTTTTAAAGGCCTCTCACTTACAGTAGCAATAAGAAACTGAGTTTTAACAAGTAGCTGATCCATCAAGGAAGCATTTTTCTCTTATATAACCAGTATGACTCCTGACTACAGAGACAGACCAGTTACAACACCCTGACTAAAGAGACAGACCAGTTACATCAACCTGACTAAAGAGACAGACCAGTTACAGCACCCTGACTAAAGAGACAGACCAGTTACAACACCCTGACTAAAGAGACAGACCAGTTACAACAACCTGACTACAGAGACAGACCAGTTACAACAACCTGACTAAAGAGACAGATCAGTTACAACACCCTGACTAAAAAGACAGACCAGTTACAACAACATGACTAAAGAGACAGACCAGTTACAACAACCTGACTACAGAGACAGACCAGTTACAACAACCTGACTAAAGAGACAGACCAGTTACAACACCCTGACTATAGAGACAGACCAGTTACAACACCCTGACTAAAGAGACAGACCAGTTACAACAACCTGACTAAAGAGACAGACCAGTTACAACAACCTGACTACAGAGACAGACCAGTTACAACAACCTGACTACAGAGACAGACCAGTTACAACAACCTGACTAAAGAGACAGACCAGTTACAACACCCTGACTAAAAAGACAGACCAGTTACAACAACCTGACTACAGAGACAGACCAGTTACAACAACCTGACTAAAGAGACAGAACAGTTACAACAACCTGACTACAGAGACAGACCAGTTACCACACCCTGACTAAAAAGACAGACCAGTTACAACAACCTGACTACAGAGACAGACCAGTTACCACACCCTGACTAAAGAGACAGACCAGTTACAACAACCTGACTTGAGAGGCCATCTCAGGCAAAGCTTTTTGTGATATAGGTGAGATATAAACTGTGGTTAATTAGAAGTAAAATCAACAGCAATAGTGTGTATATATATGGGTTTGAGTATAATGATACTTGCTAACTTTCTCAATATGTTCACCTTTGCTCTTCAACAGAGCAGCATTGTCAAGAGGAATGGAGATACGTTGACTGCAGTTTCTACTTCCTGTCCTCTGAGAAGAAAATCTGGGTTTCCACCATCCTTCCACCATTTCAAAGTAGTCAAGTTTGTCAACTGGTTTGGTTTCACTATGGAATTGAGCTATAATGGAACAAATAAAGATGAGTTCTCTATCTATCTCTATGGGTCAAGGTCACAGTAATAGAAGGAAGAAACAGAACTTGTAGAAAACAGCCAGTAGGGGGAGACACACACTTATAAAAGTAGGTATTATACCCAACATGAGGGACTTTTCTGACCAGCATCCAACTACAACCAGATGATAGACCAAACCCAAAACTGACCATTACCTTAACCCTAACCCAACCTTATATCCATGGATGAAAAGTGGCCTGTGTTTTCAGGACAGATGCAGTACATAAGACCTACATAGAATGTGAATAATGTCATTAAGGGCACGTTTCAAATGGCACCATATTCCCTGTATAGTGCACTACTTTTGACCAGGGTCCATCAATATATGGAGTATTGAAAACTTTTACAAAGTATTGACTTAGGACGTAAATACTTATGTAAATTCTATATTATATTTAATTTTCAATAAATTTGCAAACATTTCTAAAAATATGTAATTAATTAATTGTAAGTCTGCTAAATGACTAAAATGGAAATGTAATAGTAATTAATGGTAAATAATGTATTGTGTAACTTTGGAGTCATTTTTATTGTAAATAAGAATAGAATACCATGATTAAAGACAATCATGAATGAATTGTGAATAAATGAGTGAGGAAGTTACAGAGGTATAAATATCATACCCCCCAAAAAATGCTAACCCCCCTATTATTGGTAATGGTGAGAGGTTAGCATGTATTGGGGGTATGATATAAAATGCTAACATCCCCTATTATTGGTAATGGTGAGAGGTTAGCATGTCTTGGGGGTATGATATAACATGCTAACCTCCCCTATTATTGGTAATGGTTAGAGGTTAGCATGTCTTGGGGGTATGATATAAAATGCTAACATCCCTATTATTGGTAATGGTGAGAGGTTAGCATGTCTTGGGGGTATGATATAAAATGCTAACATCCCTATTATTGGTAATGGTGAGAGGTTAGCATGTCTTGGGGGTATGATATAAAATGCTAACCTCCCCTATTATTGGTAATGGTGAGAGGTTAGCATGTCTTGGGGGTATGATATAAAATGCTAACATCGCCATTATTGGTAATGGTGAGAGGTTAGCATGTCTTGGGGGTATGATATAAAATGCTAACCTCCACTATTATTGGTAATGGTGAGAAGTTAACATGTCTTGGGGGTATGATATAAAATGCTAACCTCTCCTATTTTTGGTAATGGTGAGAGGTTAGCATGTCTTGGGGGTATGATATAAAATGCTAACCTCCCCTATTATTGGTAATGGTGAGAGGTTAGCATGTCTTGGGGGTATGATATAAAATGCTAACCTCCCCTATTATTGGTAATGGTGAGAGGTTAGCATGTCTTGGGAGTATGATATAAAATGCTAACCTCCACTATTATTGGTAATGGTGAGAGGTTAGCATGTCTTGGGGGTATGATATAAAATGCTAACATCGCCATTATTGGTAATGGTGAGAGGTTAGCATGTCTTGGGGGTATGATATAAAATGCTAACCTCCACTATTATTGGTAATGGTGAGAAGTGGTGACACCCTAGACCCACTCCAATTTGCTTACCGCCCAAATAGGTCCACAGACGATGCAATCTCAATCACACTGCACACTGCCCTAACCCATCTGGACAAGAGGAATACCTATGTGAGAATGCTGTTCATCGACTACAGCTCGGCATTTAACACCATAGTACCCTCCAAGCTCGTCATCAAGCTCGAGACCCTGGGTCTTGACCCCGCCCTGTGCAACTGGGTACTGGACTTCCTGACGGGCCGCCCCCAGGTGGTGAGGGTAGGCAACAACATCTCCACCCCGCTGATCCTCAACACTGGGGCCCCACAAGGGTGCGTTCTGAGCCCTCTCCTGTACTCCCTGTTCACCCACGACTGCGTGGCCACGCACGCCTCCAACTCAATCATCAAGTTTGTGGACGACACAACAGTGGTAGGCTTGATTACCAACAACGACGAGACGGCCTACAGGGAGGAAGTGAGGGCCCTCGGAGTGTGGTGCCAGGAAAATAACCTCACACTCAACGTCAACAAAACAAAGGAGATGATTGTGGACTTCAGGAAACAGCAGAGGGAACACCCCCCTATCCACATCGATGGAACAGTAGTGGAGAGGGTAGCAAGTTTTAAATTCCTCGGCATACACATCACAGACAAACTGAATTGGTCCACCCACACAGACAGCATCGTGAAGAAGGCGCAGCAGCGCCTCTTCAACCTCAGGAGGCTGAAGAAATTCGGCTTGTCACCAAAAGCACTCACAAACTTCTACAGATGCACAATCGAGAGCATCCTGGCGGGCTGTATCACCGCCTGGTACGGCAACTGCTCCGCCCACAACTGTAAAGCTCTCCAGAGGGTAGTGAGGTCTGCACAACGCATCACCGGGGGCAAACTACCTGCCCTCCAGGACACCTACACCACCCGATGTTACAGGAAGGCCATAAAGATCATCAAGGACAACAACCACCCGAGCCACTGCCTGTTCACCCCGCTATCATCCAGAAGGCGAGGTCAGTACAGGTGCATCAAAGCTGGGACCGAGAGACTGAAAAACAGCTTCTATCTCAAGGCCACTAACATTGAGTGGCTGCTGCCAACACACTGACTCAACTCCAGCCACTAATAATGGGAATTGATGGGAAATTATGTAAAATATATCACTAGCCACTTTAAACAATGCTACCTAATATAATGTTTACATACCCTACATTATTCATCTCATATGTATACGTATATACTGTACTCTATATCATCTACTGCATCTTTATGTAACACATGTATCACTAGCCACTTTAACTATGCCACTTTGTTTACATACTCATCTCATATGTATATACTGTACTCAATACCATCTACTGTATCTTGCCTATGCCGCTCTGTACCATCACTCATTCATATATCTTTATGTACATATTCTTTATCCCCTTACACTTGTGTGTATAAGACAGTAGTTTTGGAATTGTTAGTTAGATTACTTGTTGGTTATTACTGCATTGTCGGAACTAGAAGCACAAGCATTTCGCTACACTCGCATTAACATCTGCTAACCATGTGTATGTGACAAATAAGATTTGATTTGATTTGATGTTGTACTGAAAGACAGGGTTGAAATATGAACGTTTTATCATAAAACATGTGGAGAGTTTATATTCTTCTTTCTCTTAAATCTGTCAAACTGGAACAATGGAGATGTTGTTAGAACTTCTGCTTTTTCATTCTGAGAAACTCTTCACAGTCAGCAAAGATAAAAAAAGACCCCTACTGTAGATGGCCAATGGTTGCCGGTCACACCACGGAAGGAAGATTCCCCTAGGTTCAGATCTAGGATCAGGTTTCTCTCCCCCAATCCTAACCTTAACCATTTGTGGTAGAAATGCAAAACCGACCTAAGATCAGCGTCTAGGGACAACTTCCCCCTACACCACCAGTCACAGAGTGAGAGCCATAATGTGCTCTCCATTTGAAGGCTGGGGGTGCTGTAAACTCAGTCAGGATATATGTAGTGTATATGTCAATTAACAGGATCCCCATTTATTTTAGCAGATCCAAAATCGGGACCCTGTGAATTCATACATACATCATATAGCATGATATATAGTAATGTAATGTATTATATTATCACACTAAGGCTGGTGGGAGTCATATCATGTATTATATTATCACACTAAGGCTGGTGGGAGTCATATCATGTATTATATTATCACACTAAGACTGGTGGGAGTCATATCATGTATTATATTATAACTAAGGCTGGTGGGAGTCATATCATGTATTATATTATCACACTAAGGCTGGTGGGAGTCATATTATGTATTATATTATAACTAAGACTGGTGGGAGTCATATCATGTATTATATTATCACACTAAGACTGGTGGGAGTCATATCATGTATTATATTATCACACTAAGGCTGGTGGGAGTCATATCATGTATTATATTATCACACTAAGACTGGTGGGAGTCATATCATGTATTATATTATCAAACTAAGGCTGGTGGGAGTCATATCATGTATTATATTATCACACTAAGGATGGTGGGAGTCATATCATGTATTATATTATCACACCAAGGCTGGTGGGAGTCATATCATGTATTATATTATCACACCAAGGCTGGTGGGAGTCATATCATGTATTATATTATCACACTAAGACTGGTGGGAGTCATATCATGTATTATATTATCACACTAAGGCTGGTGGGAGTCATATCATGTATTATATTATCACACTAAGGCTGGTGGGAGTCATATCATGTATTATATTATCACACCAAGGCTGGTGGGAGTCATATCATGTATTATATTATCACACTAAGGCTGGTGGGAGTCATATCATGTATTATATTATCACACCAAGGCTGGTGGGAGTCATATCATGTATTATATTGTCACACTAAGGCTGGTGGGAGTCATATCATGTATTATATTATCACACTAAGGCTGGTGGGAGTCATATCATGTATTATATTATAACTAAGACTGGTGGGAGTCATATCATGTATTATATTATCACACTAAGGCTGGTGGGAGTCATATCATGTATTATATTATCACACTAAGGCTGGTGGGAGTCATATCATGTATTATATTATCACACTAAGGCTGGTGGGAGTCATATCATGTATTATATTATCACACTAAGACTGGTGGGAGTCATATCATGTATTATATTATCACACTAAGGCTGGTGGGAGTCATATCATGTATTATATTATCACACTAAGGCTGGTGGGAGTCATATCATGTATTATATTATCACACTAAGGATGGTGGGAGTCATATCATGTATTATATTATCAAACTAAGGCTGGTGGGAGTCATATCATGTATTATATTATCACACTAAGGCTGGTGGGAGTCATATCATGTATTATATTATAACTAAGGCTGGTGGGAGTCATATCATGTATTATATTATCACACTAAGGCTGGTGGGAGTCATATCATGTATTATATTATCACACTAAGGCTGGTGGGAGTCATAGCATGTAGTACATTATCACTTCAGTTGAAACACATGTTTAATACTGATGAGCACTGTGGGAAACATACATGTTTAGATTGGCTGGTGCAAGTCACGTGATGACCAGTGTGGTGTTGATTTGACAGTTTCCTCTTCACTGTGGTTAACTGTTTAAAACATGTATCATTATAATAAGTCACACAGATGCTGGACAGTCCAGAGAGAACACATAGATACAGACGTATATTAGAGTTGAGATAAGTAGAAGTTACTGTATTTCACCACCAGTGTGTTAAGATGTCAGAGGAAGTTTATGAAATCTCAGATGGATTTGAAGACGATGAGCCTGATGCAATGAAGAACACAGACATTGATGACCAATTATATGCCAACGTAAAAGCCTTCAAGTCCAGTACAAGAGATGGAGTTTTTGAATCTGGTAAGATTGCACGAACACACACACACACACACACACATAAGCACACAAACAAATACAGGTGTGATAACCCTGTAGAACTCTAGCTTTATTTGTCTCAATCCTGGATGATACAGTAAAACACATTACCAAAGATCTTTAATCATTTGTGATTCAGTACATGTTCAGTGGTGGAAGAGACCCTCTGGAGTTGCTGCAGTGTGTCTGGGGCTGCTGTGTGTTCTCCTACTGGCTGGGAACATAGGCCTGTCTGTCTACTGTAAGTTTACTATGTTGTCACTGAGAATTAAGGAGCCTACTTAATTATACTTAATCATCAATGGTGTTTTAGTTACATGTTTCATCAACTTTACCCTTTTACAGATGGAGTCATTGATCATCACAACTCAGAGAGAAACAAGCTGCTGGCCAGTTACAGCAATCTGACTGAAGAGAAAGACCAGCTACAGTCCAGTTACAACAACCTGACTAAAGAGGGAGACCAGCTACAGGCCAGTTGCAACAACCTGACTAAAGAGAGAGACCAGCTACAGGCCAGTTATAGCCTTCTGATTAAAGAGAGAGACCAGCTACAGACTGAGAGAGATTTTCTTAGTGGGAGGCTTACCAATCTCAGTGAGTAAACATACAATAGTACATTTTCATTAATCCCACACACTTTATTGTGTGCTGAATTTTTTTTACTTAAGTATCCTGTGTGGTAAATTGAAAGAAATTCATGTTTTCATCTTGTAGAACAAACCTGTGTCAAAGGCTGGCAGAATTTTGAATCCAGTTGGTACTTCCTGTCTGATGATACTAAAACCTGGAAGGAGAGCAGAGAGGACTGTCTGGAGAGAGGAGCAGACCTGGTGATCGTAAACAGTGATAAGGAACAGGTGAGAGAGAGAGAGAGAGAGAGAGAGAGAGAGAGAGAGAGAGAGAGAGAGAGAGAGAGAGAGAGAGAGAGAGAGAGAGAGAGAGAGAGAGAGAGAGAGAGAGAGAGAGAGAGAGAGAGAGAGAGAGAGAGAGAGAGAGAGAGAGAGAGAGAGAGAGAGAGAGAGAGAGAATATTTATTTATCTTTTTCAACAACAGGAGTTTCTCTTCAACCTCAACAAGGGAGTCTGGATTGGTCTGACTGACTCTGTTACTGAGGGGAACTTGATATGGGTGGACGGCACCCCACTGACCACTCCAAGGTAAGAGACTACTGTTATAATAACACTGACCAACCCAAGGTAATATACTACTGCTGTAATAACACTGACCAACCCAAGGTAATATATTACTACTGTAATAACACTGACCACAGTGTAAGGAGAAGGACTGTTTCTCTGTGTTGTTCATACTCTATGCCCTCCACACTCAACTGATGGACCAACACAGACCACAGACTAAGAGATGATAACTACTCTGACAATAAGGCTCCAATTTTCAGTTTATTCAGCCTTTATTTATACAGATTATTGTCATGGATGGCAGCAGTCAACAAAGTTGAATTTAAGGTGAAACATGTCTGTATATTATTTAGGATTGTGATGTTTTAACTGTGATGTCTGACTGTTTTTAACCCTGTAGATACTGGTATTAACCATGATATCTGACTGTTTTAACCCTGTAGGTACTGGTATTAACCATGATATCTGACTGTTTTTAACCCTGTAGGTACTGGTATTAACCATGCTATCTGACTGTTTTTAACCCTGTAGGTACTGGTATTAACCATGCTATCTGACTGTTTTTAACCCTGTAGGTACTGGTATTAACCATGATATCTGACTGTTGTTAACCCTGTAGGTAATGGTATTAACCATGATATCTGACTGTTTTTAACCCTGTAGGTACTGGTATTAATCATGATATCTGACTGTTGTTAACCCTGTAGGTCCTGGTATTAACCATGCTATCTGACTGTTATTAACCATGTAGGTACTGGTATTAACCATGATATCTGACTGTTGTTAACCCTGTAGGTACTGGTATTAACCATGATATCTGACTGTTTTTAACCCTGTAGGTACTGGTATTAACCATGATATCTGACTGTTTTTAACCCTGTAGGTACTGGTATTAACCATGCTATCTGACTGTTTTTAACCCTGTAGGTACTGGTATTAACCATGATATCTGACTGTTGTTAACCCTGTAGGTAATGGTATTAACCATGATATCTGACTGTTTTTAACCCTGTAGGTACTGATATTAACCATGATATCTGACTGTGTTTAACCCTGTAGGTACTGGTATTAACCATGATATCTGACTGTTTTTAACCCTGTAGGTACTGGTATTAACCATGATATCTGACTGTTATTAACCCTGTAGGTACTGGTATTAACCATGATATCTGACTGTTGTTAACCCTGTAGGTACTGGTATTAACCATGATATCTGTCTGTTGTTAACCCTGTAAGTCCTGGTATTAACCATGATATCTGACTGTTGTTAACCCTGTAGGTACTGGCATAAACCACAGCCTGATAATGGTGCTGGCAGACTAGACTATGGTGAGGAGGACTGTGTTGAGATACGTAAAGATCAGCGTCCTCTGGAGGCATGGAATGACTTGTCATGTGACAGGAAAATCTACTGGGTTTGTGAGAAAGCTGTTTAACATCACCATGACAACATACTGTAACACATACAGCAGCACACAGTGCACGAAACTTCCTCCTTCATTCTCTCGCTAACTCTGTGTGTCTCTCTCTCTGTCTCTCTCTGTCTCTCTCTCTCTCACTTTCTCTCACAGACATTCTCTCTCTGTCTCAAACCCACACACACAACCTCCCACACACATGCACACACACTGCGTGCACACATGCATGCAAACGCATCTATTGTTGCATTTGTTTGTAGTATCATATTAATAAAAGTCCTACTTATTTCCTGTTTGTAACTTCCTGTGTACCAGTACTTATGTTTCACACATCATCAGGTTCAACATGAATTCAGTACATTTTACTTTGTGCATTCACATAACTTCCCATTCAAATATATTCTACAGATATTTACATGCTCCAATTGAGGCCTGGTGATGACATTCTCAACAGTACCAAACCACCATTACATACACTGTATAGGAGGGGACTGTATCACCAATCAATGGGTGTAGTAGAGATATCAAACAATGTTACTAAATAATATTTAACAGTCAGTCTATGTTGTCAAGTTACATATAAGCACAATATCAAATGCTCATATTTGACTGTTGTTCCCCTACATGGGTCCCAAAAGATGGAAGTGTAGTAGATATTTTCAGTGGTTCAACTAGCTGTCACTCAAAAACTCCTCAACCAATCAGGTTCATTAAGAGAAAGGGCGACAGGTAGCCTAGCGGTTAAGATCGTTGGGCCAGGAACCGAAAGGTTGGTGGTTTGAATTCCTGAGACGACTATTTGAAAAATCTGTTGATGTGCCCTTCAGCAAGGCACTTAACCCTAATTGCTGCTGTAAGTCGCTCTGGATAAGAGCATCTTCTAAATGGCTAAACTGTAAATGTAGAGGAGAGCCCCGGGGGTTACTGTTATCATCTCATCCTCACTGGTTAAAACTACCCACCCTAAATATCCACTTGGAGCAGTTTGTAGTATCAAATCTATTGTCTGGACATTATAATGATCCATGTTTGTAGTTCTGGACCTCCTGAACATGTTGATGTATATTCGGGAGTAAACAGAGGGTCCAAATCAGCAGAAAGGTGAAAGGAAGGAAGAGTTCTGGAAACTCCCTGAATTATCTTGGGGCTGTTACATATGATATGTAATATATGTTAACAACTAGTCTTTGTTCTCCACTTCCCCTCTATGATCTATATCTTCCTGGTATGACAGTGTCCTGTCCATCATCACAAATAGCAAGTCCCATTCCCTGGGCAGGAGGACTGTGTTGAGATATACTCTGGACAAGATGACCATGTAGAGACATGGAATGATTTATATTGTGCTGCAGAAAATGGTTTAACAATAACCCCTGTAACAATCTCTCACACTCACACACACACACATACACACGCGCACATGCACACAAGCACAGACACAGTATGCAAACTTGTTCTATTTTGTTGTATTAGCATAGCTACAACTACCCGTGTCATTTTCTTGATACTTCCCTAGAGTTAACACCTACAGTAGTCACACAGACAGAGACACACAGATGACTCAGAGACAGAGATATCACTAGAAGCAGAGACTTAACGTATAGAGGTCTTGCAGTTGACGTACGACACCTCCTGGTGGCCATGTTGGAAGACCACCACATTAATTCTAGAAGCAGAGACCCTTTGTAAATCTTAAGGCAGCAGAGAAAATCCCTTTGTCCTCTTACTGTGGAGGAATGGAATGTATGATGGGCCTATGGAGAACCTACCTCAGAACAGTAACATGCAATAAAGGGACTGTGGGACAATATGTTTTGTCAGACAAAATGGTGTTAATGACGTTAGATGGAATATGAAAATCAATGTCGTTTTTGTTATGTTATTAAAAGTTAAACGATGACGTTATAACAAAAACAGTGTAACTTGAAGAGTTTCCACAATATGTACCTGAAGTTTGCACACTCTACGTTGTGTGGAAAATGTCCAGATCAAATAGAATGTTTCTGAAAAGATGAAATGTGACGTTAGTTGTCTAAATTGGATATGTGTAAAATCCAGACTTTGCCTCGTAACTAGTTACGCCCAGAAAACTTGCCAAAAAGACGGAAACACCTCTTTCTGACCCGAGGGTATAAAACATGTGAGTTAAGAATGAACATAACAGACTACGTGACCATGTGCTGCAGCCAATGTTCTATTAGTTGTAACCCCACAACACAACACGAGGTTGAAGAAGACAAAGGAACCTTTTAACAAATCTGTGCTACGGATGAGTAGCTGTGTCTCTGAATTCAAGCAAGACCACCCGGTTACCACTCTCCAAGGAATCGTGTGTCGACACTCCTTTCATTCCTACGCTACACGGCTGACCATACTCAGAAGACTCCCTTTCAGAACAAGGGCGAGGAAACAGGCCACTATGAGAAAGGACCCTGACATCGTGTGGACAATCAGAGAGTTACACCCGGTAACCAAAGAAGTGCTGCCATCAGAGAAGGAGGAACTCGGTCCACAAGGAGATGCCAAATCGGAGATCATTATATTCTGACCCATGAGAGCGGCAGTTCGGGGCGAGGTTAGGGCTAAACTAAGCATGGTTTACAAATGTACCTAGGTGTGCTTTTCACTTGTGCTCTCTCACTTTCTCACTCTTTTTAAATCCCCATTTTGTATAACATGTGTCATATTGTGTTGGCCAGCTAGGGACATGTTTCATTAAACTACGTTCTAATCAATAGACTGTGTGTTTGTGTATCTTGTATTATCATTTTAGCTTGTTAGTAAATAAATATTCAACTAAATTGGTGAGGCACGGACTTATTTAGTGGGACTGGGGTTTGTGCAGATTCCCGGATTATGTGACGTTCAGGATGAGATTGTCGAGGAAATTAATTAATTAGCAACGGTTGTAAAATCGATATTCTGATATTCTTTGAGTTAATTTGTGAAAAAGAAACTCAATAAAACAAAACTTTCCCATGGTGCCCCAGGTTGCTGAGTTAATAATTACCTGATTCATTTAATCACGTAATTATAAACAGTTAATCATTATCGATGAACAGCAGCCGTTACAATCAATACATAACAGATGTTGAAGGTCATCTATGCTGAACTAGATATTAACACAAAGGTCAAGTTTGACAGAGGTGAGATGGAGGAGAGGATTGTGGATATCTACATCAATGCAGACAACCTGAGAGATGGTGAGACCAGCACCAAGAGAGAAGAGACAGCAGACACTGCTCCTAATAATGGACCAGGAGACCAGCAATCAGGTAACACACACTCAACACTATTAGAGTAGAAGGTTCAAGGTCCCTCCCCTAGGATTGTATTCTCCAATGATTTTTGAGAAAGAGGGGAGGAGAGAGGATGTGAGGAGGAATTGAGAAAGGATGAATTGAGAAAGAGCTCATAGACAAGTCTGTACTACCTCTATGGTGAGTTCATCTCTCACTTTAACCACTAGCTGGAATCATCACCTAACCATCACCTAACCATTCAGGACCTTATCAATGACAGCATTCCAGAGAAGAGTGGGTTAACTTCCTTATTCAGGGGCAGAACGACAGATCAGGGATTTGATCCAGCTACTTTTAAGGTTACTGGCCTAACGCTCTAACCACTAGGCTACCTGCCTTCCCATTTATATTTATCTTCCCTTTTGTACTTTAACTATTTGCACATCGGTATAACACTCTACATAGCCATAATATGACATTTGAAATGTCTATATTCCTCTGAAACTTTTGTTAGTATAGTGTTTATTTTTTATTCATTATTTCACTTTTGTTTGTTATCTATTTGACTTGCTTTGGCAATATGTTTCCCATGCCAATAAAGCCCTTTGAGAGAGAGAGAGAGTGAGAGAGGGAGAAAGGGAGAGAGGGAGAGAGGTAGAGAGAGGGCAATAGCACAGTAGGTTATTGTTACACCCCTTTCTCACAGATCCAGAAATGTTATTTGTGACAATTGTCATCATTCCATGTCTGTACGGGGTAATCTTGTCTATAGTATATCTCAACTACTCTACTCTTTTGGGTCTCTATCTCTTTATTTATTTTCTGATGCTTCCACCAGCCAAACTATACACCATCTCTCTCTCATCTATTCCTCTCTGCTGTTTGTGATCACCATGGAGCTGTTTCTTCAGATAAGATTACACACACACACACACACACACACACTTAACTAGGCAAACACTAAAATCAGACCAGTTACAACAACCTAACTGAAGAGAGAGACCAGCTACATGACAGTTACAACACCCTTACTGAGGAACGAGACCAACTACAGACCAGTTACAACAACCTAACTGAAGTGAGAGACCAGCTACAAACCAGTTACAACACCCTGACTAAAGAGAGAGACCAGCTACAAACCAGTTACAACAATTTAACTGAAAAGAGAGACAAGCTACAAACCAGTTACAACACCCCGACTAAAGAGAGAGACCAGCTACAGAGGAAGAGAGGTTGGTGCTACGTCTTGACCAAGACTAAAAACTGGAGACAACAGACAGGACTGTACCAACAGAGCCTTGAGGCCTCATGTATCAATACTACCTCTACTTAACCCATCAGAGTCTAAGCTCTATTTTATCCATAGTTTTCCACCATTTCAGTCCCCTTCACCGTAGAAACGGCCAACAGAACTGGAGGAACCTTTACCGTCCAAGCCACCAACGATCGCAGATTCACTTCTTCCTTCTCTGCTAACATCTCCATGGTAACTGGGGGCGGTGAGCCTCATGGCACCCGCTAGCACCCCGTCAGGAACAGGTAACCCTGTCCGTTGTCAGCAAAGTAAGGGTCTTGTTTCAAAACTCTAAAATTGCCTCCTTTTCTCATATCCTCTCTCCCTCACAGCCACTGATTGAAAAATAATTGGTTGCTGTAAGCTACCAGTTGTTATCAGCTACGTCAGTTATCTGACTAAGCTCTCTTGCACTATCTATACCCTCTCCCTTCCTCCCTCCAGGTGACAGATTTTACCACTCTCCAGTGTGGGCTACCAGGAGTCTCCTCCAAAGGGCCAGGATTCTGGTCTAGAAGCACGGTTTTGAATGCTCCTACAGTTTTGTTTCGGTACTGCAGTTTATCAGATACTCGACTCAGAAAAACATTTTCGTACACGGCCACCTGGGAAAGTCAGATTAGAAAATTCCTAATAAGACATTTTATTCATCACCTTTGTGCACAAAAAAATCCATTGAATTGTTCAAATAATTGTAGCTGAGGCTGATTTAAAAAAAACATGATATGTTCATCCAATGTCTGCCATGTTTTTGGATGACGTAATGATCTCGTTGCTGCTCAAATCAAATCAAATTGTATTGGTCACATACACATATTTACCAGATGTCATTGTAGCGAAATGCTGTGCAGTGTGCCCCCGATAAATGAGTTGGGCAGACCGTACCACCCTCTGGAGAGCCTCGCTCTGCCCCCTATACCCACTGAGTGCTAGTGAGCATGTGATGTTGGGCTGTGTAAACCGGAATCAACCCAGAAAAAGACGTCCATGAATCTGCGTATGCGAACGTGAATACCTTGAAAACAACAACATCTTGGACACAGTCTCCAGTTTTTATTATACCTCAGTGGTCTCCTCTGACTGTCTGTTAGCATGCAGCTCCTCAAACTGTTGTTATTATACCTCAGTGGTCTCCTCTGACTGTCTGTTAGCATGCAGCTCCTCAAAATGTTGTTATTATACCTCAGTGGTCTCCTCTGACTGTCTGTTAGCATGCAGCTCCTCAAACTGTTGTTATTATACCTCAGTGGTCTCCTCTGACTGCCTGTTAGCATGCAGCTCCTAAAACTGTTGTTATTATACCTCAGTGGTCTCCTCTGACTGTCTGTTAGCATGAAGCTCCTCAAACTGTTGTTATTATACCTCAGTGGTCTCCCCTGACTGCCCGTTAACATGCAGCTCCTCAAACTGTTGTTATTATACATCAGTGGTCTCCTCTGACTGTCTGTTAGCATGCAGCTCCTCAAACTGTTGTTATTATATCTCAGTGGTCTCCTCTGACTGTCCGTTAGCATGAAGCTCCTCAAACTGTTGTTATTATACCTCAGTGGTCTCCCCTGACTGCCCGTTAACATGCAGCTCCTAAAACTATTCTTATTATATCTCAGTGGTCTCCTCTGACTGTCTGTTAGCATGCAGCTCCTCAAACTGTTGTTATTATATCTCAGTGGTCTCCTCTGACTGCCCGTTAACATGCAGCTCCTCAAACTGTTGTTATTATACCTCAGTGGTCTCCTCTGACTGTCTGTTAGCATGCAGCTCCTCAAACTGTTGTTATTATATCTCAGTGGTCTCCCCTGTCTGTCCGTTAGCATGCAGCTCCTCAAACTGTTGGTATTACACCTCAGTGGTCTCCTCTGACTGTCTGTTAGCATGCAGCTCCTCAAACTGTTGTTATTATACCTCAGTGGTCTCCTCTGACTGTCTGTTAGCATGAAGCTCCTCAAACTGTTGTTATTATACCTCAGTGGTCTCCCCTGACTGCCCGTTAACATGCAGCTCCTCAAACTGTTGTTATTATACATCAGTGGTCTCCTCTGACTGTCTGTTAGCATGCAGCTCCTCAAACTGTTGTTATTATATCTCAGTGGTCTCCTCTGACTGTCCGTTAGCATGAAGCTCCTCAAACTGTTGTTATTATACCTCAGTGGTCTCCCCTGACTGCCCGTTAACATGCAGCTCCTAAAACTATTCTTATTATATCTCAGTGGTCTCCTCTGACTGTCTGTTAGCATGCAGCTCCTCAAACTGTTGTTATTATATCTCAGTGGTCTCCTCTGACTGCCCGTTAACATGCAGCTCCTCAAACTGTTGTTATTATACCTCAGTGGTCTCCTCTGACTGTCTGTTAGCATGCAGCTCCTCAAACTGTTGTTATTATATCTCAGTGGTCTCCCCTGACTGTCCGTTAGCATGCAGCTCCTCAAACTGTTGGTATTACACCTCAGTGGTCTCCTCTGACTGTCTGTTAGCATGCAGCTCCTCAAACTGTTGTTATTATACCTCAGTGGTCTCCTCTGACTGTCTGTTAGCATGCAGCTCCTCAAACTGTTGTTATTATACCTCAGTGGTCTCCTCTGACTGTCTGTTAGCATGCAGCTCCTCAAACTGTTGTTATTATACCTCAGTGGTCTCCTCTGACTGTCTGTTAGCATGCAGCTCCTCAAACTATTGTTATTGTACCTCAGTGGTTTCCTCTGACTGTCTGTTAGCATGCAGCTCCTCAAACTGATGTTATTATACCTCAGTGGTCTCCTCTGACTGTCTGTTAGCATGCAGCTCCTCAAACTGGCAGCTCTCTGCCAACCTCACTGACTGTGTCAAAGGGACAGGAATCATCTGCATCAGCCTATACCAGGGCAATGGGACCCTCAACACATCTAGGGCAGTGGGCCCCAGGTCCAAGAATGTGACCAGGTTGGACTACAGCTTCACCTGCTGTTCAAAGTAGGTAGAGCTGGTGGTAGTGGACAGGTCAGGCAACGTGGGTGTGTGTCTGGGCTTAGTGAAGGACTCTGTGGGGGTGGTTGTGAGCTCTACAGCCCAGGGCCTGGTTTCCCAAAAGCATCTTAAGTCTAAGTCCATCGTTTCAACCATTGGATCCTACTGTTCTCAGATGAATTTAGCCTTAAAATGCTATTGGGAAACCGGGCCCAGGTCTCTATAACCAACACTACAGCTGTACCTGTAGTTAGTACTACATCCACCCAGGTCTCTGTCACCAACACTACAGCTGTACCTGTAGTTAGTACTACATCCACCCAGGTCTCTGTCACCAACACTACAGCTGTACCTGTAGTTAGTACTACATCCACCCAGGTCTCTGTCACCAACACTACAGCTGTACATGTATTTAGTACTACATCCACCCAGGTCTCTGTCACCAACACTACAGCTGTACCTGTAGTTAGTACTACATCGACCCAGGTCTCTGACACCAACACTACAGCTGTACCTGTAGTTAGTACTACATCCACCCAGGTCTCTGTCACCAACACTACAGCTGTACCTGTAGTTAGTACTACATCCACCCAGGTCTCTGTCACCAACACTACAGCTGTACCTGTAGTTAGTACTACATCCACCCAGGTCTCTGTCACCAACACTACAGCTGTACCTGTAGTTAGTACTACATCCACCCAGGTCTCTGTCACCAACACTACAGCTGTACCTGTAGTTAGTACTACATCCACCCAGGTCTCTGTCACCAACACTACAGCTGTACCTGTAGTTAGTACTACATCCACCCAGGTCTCTGTCACCAACACTACAGCTGTACATGTATTTAGTACTACATCCACCCAGGTCTCTGTCACCAACACTACAGCTGTACCTGTAGTTAGTACTACATCGACCCAGGTCTCTGACACCAACACTACAGCTGTACCTGTAGTTAGTACTACATCCACCCAGGTCTCTGTCACCAACACTACAGCTGTACATGTAGTTAGTACTACATCCACCCAGGTCTCTGTCACCAACACTACGTCCACCAGAGGGCCACCTTTGACTCTGTCCCTGTATCTAATGATCTGTGTGATGCTTTCTCTCCTCCTGTGGAATAGAGTAGAGCTGTAGAGTTGTATAATAGTTCATGTAGGTAGAAGTCATGTTGAACAGTGGAGTCAGTGCAGAGAGAGTTGTGTCATTAGATGTAACCAGTATGTATATGTGATGTTGTACTGAAAGACAGGGTGGAAATATGAACTTTTTGTCATAAAACGTGAATTTGTGAAATTCTTTTTTCTTTTCTCTTAAATCTGTCAAACTGAAAATATGGATATTTTCAGAACTTCTGCTTTTTCATTCTGAGTAACTCTTCACAGACAGCACAGGTTAGTAAGATCCCTGAAGATTCCCCTAGGTTCAGATCTAGGATCAGGTCTTTCTCCCCCAATCCTGACCTTAACCATTTGTGGTGGAAATGCAAATCCGATCAAAGATCAGCGTCTAGGGGCAACTTCCCCCCACACCACCAGTCACAGAGTGAGATCCATAATGTGTTCTCCATTTGAAGGCTGGGGGTGCTGTAAACTCAGTCAGGATATACAGTGCCTTGCGAAAGTATTCGGCCCCCTTGAACTTTGCGACCTTTTGCCACATTTCAGGCTTCAAACATAAAGATATAAAACTGTATTTTTTTTGTGAAGAATCAACAACAAGTGGGACACAATCATGAAGTGGAACGACATTTATTGGATATTTCAAACTTTTTTAACAAATCAAAAACTGAAAAATTGGGCGTGCAAAATTATTCAGCCCCTTTACTTTCAGTGCAGCAAACTCTCTCCAGAAGTTCAGTGAGGATCTCTGAATGATCCAATGTTGACCTAAATGACTAATGATGATAAATACAATCCACCTGTGTGTAATCAAGTCTCCGTATAAATGCACCTGCACTGTGATAGTCTCAGAGGTCCGTTAAAAGCGCAGAGAGCATCATGAAGAACAAGGAACACACCAGGCAGGTCCGAGATACTGTTGTGAAGAAGTTTAAAGCCGGATTTGGATACAAAAAGATTTCCCAAGCTTTAAACATCCCAAGGAGCACTGTGCAAGCGATAATATTGAAATGGAAGGAGTATCAGACCACTGCAAATCTACCAAGACCTGGCCGTCCCTCTAAACTTTCAGCTCATACAAGGAGAAGACTGATCAGAGATGCAGCCAAGAGGCCCATGATCACTCTGGATGAACTGCAGAGATCTACAGCTGAGGTGGGAGACTCTGTCCATAGGACAACAATCAGTCGTATATTGCACAAATCTGGCCTTTATGGAAGAGTGGCAAGAAGAAAGCCATTTCTTAAAGATGTCGTTTAAAGTTTGCCACAAGCCACCTGGGAGACACACCAAACATGTGGAAGAAGGTGCTCTGGTCAGATGAAACCAAAATTGAACTTTTTGGCAACAATGCAACACAGCTCATCACCCTGAACACACCATCCCCACTGTCAAACATGGTGGTGGCAGCATCATGGTTTGGGCCTGCTTTTCTTCAGCAGGGACAGGGAAGATGGTTAAAATTGATGGGAAGATGGATGGAGCCAAATACAGGACCATTCTGGAAGAAAACCTGATGGAGTCTGCAAAAGACCTGAGACTGGGACGGAGATTTGTCTTCCAACAAGACAATGATCCAAAACATAAAGCAAAATCTACAATGGAATGGTTCAAAAATAAACATATCCAGGTGTTAGAATGGCCAAGTCAAAGTCCAGACCTGAATCCAATCGAGAATCTGTGGAAAGAACTGAAAACTGCTGTTCACAAATGCTCTCCATCCAACCTCACTGAGCTTAAGCTGTTTTGCAAGGAGGAATGGGAAAAAATGTCAGTCTCTCGATGTGCAAAACTGATAGAGACATACCCCAAGCGACTTACAGCTGTAATCGCAGCAAAAGGTGGCGCTACAAAGTATTAACTTAAGGGGGCTGAATAATTTTGCACGCCCAATTTTTCAGTTTTTGATTTGTTAAAAAAGTTTGAAATATCCAATAAATGTCGTTCCACGTCATGATTGTGTCCCACTTGTTGTTGATTCTTCACAAAAAAATACAGTTTTATATCTTTATGTTTGAAGCCTGAAATGTGGCAAAAGGTCGCAAAGTTCAAGGGGGCCGAATACTTTCGCAAGGCACTGTATGAAACATTTGATCTCCAATCCAAAACGCTGGCGTATAGAGCCAAATGAAAAGTTGTAGCTTCACTGTCCAAATAAATACGTAAGGGAGTGTACGTGAGATAAGAAAAGACAGTATGTCACGTCACACCACCTTTAATAGTGACAGGTCACAATGGTACAGTAAGGGTGTGGCGTCATTGTAAACATCGTTGATATTAAGCATCTCAATCACGTCATTGAGGCAAGTTTGAGGGTGTTGGGGCTGGGTCTTGTTCTGCCCATGTTGAGACTGGGCCTGGTTCTTCCCATGTTGAGGCTGGGCTGGGTGTGTTGATGTTGGGCCCAGTGCTGCCCCTGTTGTGGCTGGGCTCGGGGTTGTTGATGTTGGGCCAAGTGCTACCCCTTTCGAGGCAGGTGTGTGAGTGTTGATGCTGGGCTGGGGGTTTTGAGGCTGGGCCTGGTACCACCCCTGTTGAGACAGGTCTGAGTGTTTGGAGGCTGGTCCAGGTGCTGCCCCTGTTTAGGCTGGGGCTGATGCTGGTGGCCCTGTTAGGCCCTGTGTGCTGGGGCCTCCCGCTCTATTGCCCTGTAGGGTGAAAGGAACCGTACACATAAATAGCAACACAAGAATATAGATGGCGAGAGTAAGCAGTACCTGAACATATAGAAGAGCATGTAGGCACTCCGGGCTCTGGTCCTCAGCACAGTGGCTTCATTGGACATTGACACCTGGCTGTCGTTACAGCAGAACCAGTTTCCACTGGCATGCAATATGTCACTAATGTAGTGCCCTGTGGAACAAGGAAGACAGACTAGAGGTCAAGGGTCTGGCTATTGTGGGTAATAGAGTGTTTCGTAACAGTTAAACAGTTCATTTGGGAGGTATTTTATCTGTTACATGTGTCAAGTTTTGAAATCAGAGATAAACAAATACACATGACATTAAATTAGGCATGCCTCTCCATTCTTTTGAATTAAATTGAGCAAACTCTAAACATATTGCAGTGCTTGTTGGGATGACACTTCACTCTGAAGCCTGCAGCCTTGCTATCTTGGCCGAAATGGCTGTTGGAGGGTCTAATTATCCCCTAAAACAGGGTTCCACAAATGGCGGCCCAAGGAACAAATTTGGCCCAAGGATGATTTTATTTGGCCCCCTATGTTTTCTGACCAAATAAAAGGTAATTGTTAAAAGACTGTAAAAACACACAAAAGTGATTTTCATTTTGGAAATCTGTTTCAAAGTATTCCCACGCACAATAAAGAGATATATGTGGCTGTACACAAATTTAAGCAAGGTTTGAAATGAGTCAAATATTATATCTATTTGGCCTTCCTACGGTATATTTGCAGTCTACAAATTATTTGTAATTTTGTTCCACACCCCTTCCCATCTGGCTAAGAAAGAAAATGGACCCGAGGCTGAATCTAGTTGATGATCCCTGGCCTTCACCCTCGATAATTTTCACTCCCTCAGCTTTGGGATGCTTGTGTATACGGCAGAGGCACACGTGAACATGCAAATTGAGAGCCAAGGAGAAGGGAGTGATTTGGAATTCAGCTGATGTCATATGTATTGTGCATCTGCATGTGTGTGTTTGATGGTATTTACTTACCGGAGTTTGCGGAGCCTCCCAAATGAGAGACTACGCCAGTGAGCTGGTAGTAACCATTCACTGACTGTACTGGCTTCTGTAAGAAAACACATGTGATCATAGGATTCTCATTTCCTCTACAGTCCACCACACTGTCTACAGTCTACTACAGTACTAGTCTACTACAGGTCTACTACATCGTGTACTCTTCATAACTATCTCAGTGTTCTGTCATAACTTATTTTTCACTGGTTTCTCTCTCTCTCTCTCTCTCTCTCTCTCTCTCTCTCTCTCCTCACCACTGAGGCTGTCAGCAGCACTTTCCTTGGTTCCTGCTCATTTGAATCTGAGGGATCAAATATACATATAAGGAGCTGTGATAACGTGGTCACTTGTCTGAATTGCTCTGGACTAAAACAGCTCCCATACATCACTAAAGATTTAAAAGAATTTTAAATTGCAGCTTCCAGATTCTCTGTCAGCAGGACCGTTTTGGGAGTGGGTGGTTTGTGTGGTGTTGGAGCAAGAATAGTGTTATGGTGCCATGACCTACCTGAACTGCAGAGGGCGCTGTCTTTGGCCTCTCCAGGTGGTCTGGAGACTTGGCTGGCGAGGGTCTGGGGGATGGACCCCTGGATGCTGGGGGCCTGGTTGGTGAGGGCCTGTGGGCTGGCACTGTGCAGGTGTGGCACCATGTCCCCACAGAGGGTGGAGAGCCTCAGCTCCGAAGGAAACAAAAGAGGAGCCTCCAGCTTCTCCAACCCCCCAGGTCCTCCAAACCTCTTCAGATGCAGAACCAGCACACTGCCCAGAAACAGAGAGGAAGAGAGATGAACAGACAGACAATGAAACCAGTCAACAAAATAACAGATGAGTGAAATTTGTTTGGCGGTGCTCACCTCTAAGTCCTACAACCTGCTCAGGAAGGTAACTACTCCTAAAGGCTCAGGACATTAAACACTGCTAGTACTATGAGAGGTTATAAAGGGACAACTCACAGAGGCAGTGTGTGGAACTGCTCCACCTTTGAGGCGTGGAGGCCTTTACAGCCCTCACATGTGAATTCAACCTGTTCACTCTGGTTAGAAACAAAAGCATTACATAATGAATGATACCACTACAATAATAAGATAGTGTATTCTGAGGCAGTGGGCAGCTTGCCCTGGGTGTTAGTCTCTACATGCAGGGCTGAGCCCTAAGTGCTGACTTTGAAAGTGAGTGCTAGGCTGTTCAGCAAGGTGCGCTCAGGGCTGATGTCCAATGAGAGGTGGTTGTAGTCCTCTCTGGTGGACGACTCGCGCCCACAGCTTCAGAAGCAGGACAAAGAGAAGAAAAATGCATCAAGTCTGTTTCTGTTTCAGGTCTCTACAATGTTTCTGTTATGCCATGTGTTTTGTAATATTAATATATACTGTATATATATATATATATATATATATATATAGAAAGATCCTGTTCTCAGTAGATACATTACAACCAATGGGATCTCTTACCTGGTACATGTGCGCAACGACACAAGCTGGAACTCCAGCTGGGAAACAGGGCAGGTATAGTTCATCCCGAGTGTCTTCAGAATCATGCCCTCCTCCTTCAGCTGGCACAGCATATTGACAAGTAACTCGTGTGCGTCCTATGATGAGGAAGAGAAAGAAACACACCAAGATAAAAGCAAATTAAAAAGAGAAAATGAACCATTGCAAGAAGAGCACTCGTGCACAAGAGAGTAGTGCCTCAGTTACCTGTTGCGTGTCCCCCAGATACTTCAAATCGTATCCCGACAAGGAGTACTTGACCTTCCACATGAGGTCTGCTTTTGAGGCCTGGTTTGCCACACTGTCAGGTAGACCCGAACGGTGCACATCAGACAGACACCTGTAGGGGAGACAGAGAGCAAGCTAGCAGCTGACTGGATGGTGTCAACCTACTGGCTTACGCCTGAAGAGGCAGATGAGTATATACAAATATGTTTTATCTAGTGGCACCCCATCATTAGAAATGTTTCATTCGATTCGATGCAATTTCATCTTTGAGGACGGAATATGAAGCCAAACAACAAAAATGTGTTGTTTATTCTCATAAGATATTTGGTCCCACGGTAAGGTGGAATGTTCAGTCAATGAGCATTATGGGTTATGTAGTCATTCTACACTTTCCAAATTGGCCTACAAAATGCCTACATCATAATCAGTGTGTAATTGTTGTTCCTCTTGGTTATGAAGATCCAAAAACAAAAAGAAACTGGAAAATAAACCATAAATACAATACACAGCAAAATATGAAGTGGTTAAGGTTAGGAAAAGGGTTAGGATTAGTGAATGTGCTATCTTAACCTGCTACGACAATCCCTTTCTGTAGAAGTGGCGTGAAAAGAGTGTCCCTTCTTTAATTTATGACCACAATTAATGGGTGTGTGGGGTGAGTGTCTGCTTTTGAGCCTTCCCTTACCTGAGCAGGTTGGAGAAGGGGGAGGAGCTCCAGAGTTGTTCCTGGTGCAGGATTTCCTTTGAGAAGGAAGGCAGGACCAGGAGGCACTGCAGGGTGGCGTTAAGGAAGCAAGTGTTGCCAATGTTAGGCAACCTGTGAAGAAGAAGCAGCCATCAGTACACACATAGAGATTAATCATAAACCTTCACATCTCTATAAAGTGATGATAATGGCAGGGGATAAGGGATACATTATATTTAACACAAAGAAGTGGATGTCCTTTAGACCAAGATTGACATAATTGATGGGTTTATAAATATCTAATAAAACGGACATGCTAGATAGTAAGCCTTATCCCCATAGTATATCAGACACTGATCTCTAAACAATAAAGAACTTATATTCAATGCATTTGCAGTGTGTTGTGGTTTACCCAAGAAGTTCCATGTTGACCAGTTCCCCCTGTTCTCCTCTGGCCCCCTGGGTCTCTTCTGACCCTCTGGTGGCTGAGCTGGCCCTGGGAAGAGTCATGCTTCTGGTGGCTGAGCTGGCCCTGGGAAGAGTCATGCTTCTGGTGGCTGAGACTGGTCTCTGGGGCATTGGACTAGAGTGTTCCTGAAGAGACAGAGGTCTGGAGGAAGGAGAGAAACAGGTCTAACGCCTCCAACACAGAGATATTATCACTCTACACAGTCTCTCTATTAAATACGGTACTGTACTATAAACACAGTCTGAGTAGTTATGCATGTACTGCTGTCCATATACATGCAGTGTACCAAGTAGACCAGGCCAATAGGTTAGTACTCTCTTTATCCACTAGATGTAGACAGAAGAGGCTAAAACTACAGTTTGAGGAAAATAACTTTCTGGGACTGTGTTTATCAAGTGTCTCAGAGTAGGAGTCGGATCTAGGACCAGTTTTGCATTTTAGATCATAGATCAATGAATCAGATTATTATGGACAGAGAGGACCTGATCCTAGATTAGCACTCATACTGTTGATTAACACTGATCCTGGTCTGGTAGCACTAAACCCAACTCTCCAAAGAGACTCTAGGATGGCACTGTACTTTATGTTTGGATTACCTGACTGTTGTGCCCTCCTGACTGGTGTCTCCATGACGGTCCAGAGGGTTGGTAGGAGAGGAAGAACTAGGATGGGACACCACTGGAGAGAATTTAACTGGGGAAGGGTTTTTGGCAGGTGACCGGGGTACAGAGGGTTGTTTAGCAGGAGAGCAAGGCTGAGAGGAACATTTAACAGGAGAGGGAGGTGGATGGAGGGAGGAGAGTTGGTCAGAGGGTGAGGGGTCAGAGGTAGCGGAGCCATTCCGTTCAGAACGGTCAGATGGAATTGGAGAGGGGGATGAAGTGCCCCTCTCCTTCTTCTTTCTTGTCTTCTGCTCCACATCAACTGAATTTGCTTTCTGACGTTTTTTCTGTTGACAAGAAAATGTGATAGTGCTAAATACTTTCCCCCCCAGATCCCCAGCCAATGGAAGAGGGGGGTCATAAGAGTAGGAAGAGGTAGGCCTAAATGGAGAATCATAGGGATCTATCCTAAACCTCAAATAACACAGTATAGACAGGTTACATTGAGTGACATTTGCAATAGCAGAACTTCATGTACATTTCATGTACACGTTTTACGTATTTGTCAATCAGAATGTAATTCTACTTTTATTCTTCCCACTAGGTTTAAGAGAAAAATACTACTCCAGAATTATAGTAGTTGTTAATTGATTAAATCACCTGATTTCATACCTTTTTGCACCAGCAGAAACAAGCCATGTCGATAACCAATGAAGACTGATACATTTCCACATTAACCCATTGTTCAAATTGGCTTTAAGACCATTGTGATGTCATCGGTCATGTATGACACCACCACCTGGCAACCCAATCTATAACATTTTAAAATATATTGTTCAATGAACAAATATGTTTTACTGAAGAGCAAAGTTATGCAGTATACATACAATATTGTAGATAATATGCTCCATTGTATTCTTGTTTCTTTTTACATTCATTTTTTGTATGTTGTTTCATTAAACGTACGACCACAATAAAGGCATTTTAAGTGCCTTCATCTTCATAGTTTTTTGATAGCGTCCATGTTGTTTTTGGTTTGGTTATCGGTTTATTTAAATGCTAAATGCTTTTTCTCTTATTCACCAGCAGATGGACAAAGGGTTGGTTTAAAAGAATGTGAACAGGTGATAGAGATTTAGCCTAAACCTCAAACAACAATCCAGATTGGTTAGGGACAGTTTTCCGTATTCAATCTTGCCCTGAGGGCAGCTCTGTCTCAAGGACATAATGAATGTGATTGGTTCAATTATAGCTCAATGGTCAGTGGGCAGAGGTTACAGTGCCCAGTGCGTGTTAAATACACTTGCTAGGTGATAAGTTGGTGTTGAATGGAAGGCATAACACAAGGTTGCTGGCATGAATTTTGTTTTCTAACCTCACTCCAACCCCTAAACAATTCTTCTTACCTAAACTTAACCCAACCCTAGCTAGAGTCCCAGGTCTGTTTAGTGCTGTCTTGTCAACTCCTACTAGCTAGAGTCCCAGGTATGTTTAGTGCTGTCTTGCCAACTCCTACAGTGGTTCTTCCTTAAAAAGTTGCATCATATTGCAGCACAACTTGCGGGCTGACACAGAATTCTATGGCACATTATTTATTATTTAAGTGTCAGACATTGTTGCCATTAACGCTCGTTAGAGCTAGTTTGACCACCAGAGAGCATATTTGAGAAACATTTAACCGTTTTTAATATGAAACTAATCGTTGGATAACAGATCTGCTCTCGGAACTCATTTACACACGTTACTGTGTGTGTTTCGATTCTCTCTCGCAAAAACACACACATACACGCGCACCCTCTATAACCACTCTTTATATTTACAGTGGTGATGGACAGCTGGAGGCATTTCGTTGTGAATTCTGAAAACAAGCCAACCTAACTCAGAAATACATTTCACTGGTTGCCATGGTGAATAGCCCAATAATAATTGGTTGGACACATGAAAGGAAAAAAAGAGTTTACCGGAAACTCAAAATGACAATTGTAACAGTTGGATGACATTGGGAGTTTCAGTAAGCAACAATTTGTTGCCTTCATTAGCCTACTTTATTCTTAAAATAACTCCAGCACATAATAGAGAAAGGAGCCTTAATTAATTAAACAATAACGTGATTTAATTCACAAATGCATTTGACTGTACTTAATATTGGCCATCAACCAGAAACACACCATGATAGAAACATGTTATTGATTATTCTTTTATTGTTTACTATTTCAAAATGCACACGTTTAATAAGCTACTGTGCAGTCTGACAAGTAAACATAGCCCACAGTACATAGTAAACATAGCCCACAGTACATAGTAAACATAGCCCACAGTACATAGTAAACATAGCCCACAGTACATAGTAAACATAGCCCACAGTACATAGTAAACATGGCCAACAGTACATAGTAAACATGGCCAACAGTACATAGTAAACATAGCCCACAGTACATAGTAAACATAGCCCACAGTACATAGTAAACATAGCCCACAGTACATAGTAAACATAGCCCACAGTACATAGTAAACATGGCCAACAGTACATAGTAAACATAGCCCACAGTACATAGTAAACATAGACCACAGTACATAGCAAACATGGCAAAGATGCTTCATTCCTTACATAAGAGAGAGCAGGCCATGTCAAGACTTTCTCAGTGACCTCAAGAACTCATTAACTCTGTCTTGAATGTTTTTTCGGGATGCATAAGTCTTGGTCACAGTATTAATGATGAACACCTGGAGGTTCACTGGTGAGCCACATTTGCCTCGGGATCCATCCCAGTTGGGGCGTCATGTAGTCTAGTGGTTAGAGCATTGGGCCAGTAACCGGAAGGTTGTTGAATCAAATCCCTGAGCTGACAAGGTAAAAATCTGTTGTTCAGCCCCTGAACAAGGCAGTTAACCCACTGTTCCTAGGACATCATTGTAAATAAGAATTTGTTCTTAAATGACTTGCCTAGTTAAATAAAATATACAAGTATCTGTTTCTGCAAATAATGGGTGATACTGATTCACGTGCACCTTTATCAGATGATCAGAATGGTACTGCTCTGCGCCCCCATCGATTGTGGTGTCCTGTGATAGAAATGGTAGATCAATTAAGAATGAAAAGTGACTCCAACACACAAATGCTGCGAACAGAAACACATTTTAAGAATGTAGCAAAACCAACCGCTTTCATGGGAACCATGTGTTTTATCGGTGTGGCCCGTTGTCCAGCCCTTTGTCCACCGATCTCCACGGATGGTTGTCTGCATGGTTGTTTGCTCTGTAAAAACACATTCATGTTTTTAGTACACAAGTATCGATTGTATTAAACAGTATGCCTACACATATATATGTTAAGAATATAATTTAACATTTTCATTTGTCTTAGAATAAAAACCTAATCTAACTACAGTTTCAGTTACTGCTACTGTCCAGTTACAGCTTCGTCTGACCAAGTGGAAACAAAAAAATAGGGGTCTTTTTCGGGAGTGTGTGCAGGACAGAGAAATAGCAATTCCGACACTATTGTTTTACATTCAATCACCTTCTTCATCCTCATCATTCAGTTAATTGAAATACAATTTTGAATGCACAATTATGAGTTTATATTTGTTTATACCACCCATTCATTGACAGCATTAATTCAGGTAGAGACACATTAGACCTTGGGACCCAGAAGCATAATCAGTTCTCTGACTCCCCCTTGTGGTGGTCTGGAGCAATGAAGCAGTGACGCAAGGTAACATACTAAACCACAAATGACCTCTAAATCCTGCGGAATAATCACAAAACTTTTAATTGAGTAACCACTGTAAGTCACACAGACACAGGACAGTCCATGGAGAAGACACAGCTACAGATGTATATTAGAGTTGAGGTTAGAAGAATAAGTTACTCTATTTGACCACACTCACATACGCACACGCACATTAAATAGGTGAGAGTAACGTGTAGTATCATACTGTTATTTGTCCTAATCCTGGATGATACAGTAAAACACATTAACAAAGATCTTACTTTAATCATTTGTGATTCAGTACATGTTCAGTGGTGGAAGAGACCCTCTGGAGTTGCTGCAGTGTGTCTGGGGTTGCTTTGTGTTCTCCTACTGGCTGGGATCATAGGCCTGTCTGTCTACTGTAAGTTTAGTATGTTGTCACTGAGACTTAAGTAGCCTACTTAATCATACTTACTCATTAATGGTGTTTTAGTTACATGTTTGATGAACTTTTCCCTTTTACAGATGGAGACATTGATCATCACGACTCAACAGAGAGAGAACAGCTACAGGACAGTAACAGCCTTCTGACTAAAGAGAGAGACCAGATAAAGACCAGTTACAACAACCTGATTAAAGTTATAGACCAGCTACAGACAGAGAGATTTTCTTAGTGGGAGGATTACCAATCTCAGTGAGTAAACCTACAGTCATACATTTTCATAAATCCCACACACTTTATCGTGTGTCTGAATTTTTAATTAAGTATCCAGCGTGATAAGTTGAAAGAAATTCATGTTTTCATCTTGAAGAACAAACCTGTCCTGAAGGCTGGCAGAAATTAAAATCCAGTTGGTACTTCCTGTCTACTGAGAATAAAACCTGGAAGGAGAGCAGACCTGGTGATTAGATAGAGAGAGAGAGAGAGAGAGAGAGAGAGAGAGAGATTATCATGCATATACTGTGGATAAATATATTTACTGTATATATTTATCTTTCTCAACAACAGACATTGGTCTGACTGACTCTGTTATTGAGGGGACCTGGAAATGGGTGGACGGCACCCTACTGACCACAAGGTGAGAGATGATAACTAATCTGTCAATAAGGCTCCATTCAAAAATGTTCTATACAGGTTATTGTCACTGATGGCAGCAATCAACAAAGTTACTGTAAGATGAACTGTGATGTCTTATAGTTTTTAACCCTGTAGGTACTGGTATTAACCATGATATCTGACTGTTTTTAACCCTGTAGGTACTGGTATTAACCATGATATCTGACTGTTTTTAACCCTGTAGGTACTGGTATTAACCATGATATCTGACTGTTGTTAACCCTGTAGGTACTGGTATTAACCATGATATCTGACTGTGTTTAACCCTGTAGGTACAGGTATTAACCATGATATCTGACTGTTTTAACCCTGAAGGTACTGGTATGCCAAACAGCCTGATAATACAGGTCCTAATGGGGACGAGGACTGTGCTGAGATACCCAAAGATCAGAGTCCTCTGAAGGCATGGAATGACTTGTCATGTGACAGCATAATCAACTGGGTTTGTGAGAAAGAGTTTTAACCATGACAACATGCTGTAACACATACAGTAGACTCCAGTGCATCTCTCTCTCTCTCTCTCTCTCTCTCTCTCTCTCTCTCTCTCTCTCTCTCTCTCTCTCTCTCTCTCTCTCTCTCTCTCTCTTTCTGTCTCTCTCTCTCTCTCTCTCTCTCTCTCTCTCTCTGTGTCTCTCTCTCTCTCTCTCTCTCTCTCTCTCTCTCTCTCTCTCTCTCTCTCTCTCTCTCTCTCTCTCTCTCAAACCCATGCACACAAATGTTGTATTTGTTTGTATTAGTATATTAATAAATGTCCTGCTTATTTCCTGACATTATAGCTTCCTGTTTACCAGAGTCAACATGAAGTTAGTATACTTGACTTTGTTCACACTGTATGCGGTGCATTTGGTCAATTCCAATTAAATACATTCTTCTTACTTGATACAGATATTTACATTCTACAATTGAGGCCTGGTGATGACATTCTCAACAGTACCAAACCACCATTACATACACTGTATGTGACTGTATCACCAATCAATGGGTGCAGTAGAGATATCAGAGAGTCAGTCTTTGTTGTCAAGTTAAATATCAAATGCTCATATTTGACTGTTGTTCACCTATTTGGGTCCTAAAAGAGGGAAGTGAAGTTGATATTTTCAGTGGTTTATCCAGCTGTCACTCAAAACGCCTCAACCAATTAGGTTCATAACGAGAGAGGAGAGCCCTGGTGGTTTATGTTGTCACCTAATCTTCACTGGTTAAGACTACCCACCCTCAATATCCACTTGGAGCAGTTTGTAGTGTCACATCTATTGTCTGGACATTCTAATGACCCATTATTATAGTCCTGGACCTACTGAACATGTTGATGTATATTTGGGAGTAAAGAAAGATATCCAGGGTCCCTGCTCATCTGTGTGAACGTGCCTTAAGCATGCTGCAAGGAGGCATGAGGACTGCAGATGTGGCCAGGACAATAAATTGCAATGTCCATACTGTGAGACGCCTAAGACAGCGCTACAGGGAGACAGGACAGACAGCTGATCGTCCTCGCAGCGGCAGGCCTCGTGTAACAACACCTGCACAGGATCGGTACATCCGAAAATCACACCTGCGTGACAGGTGGAGGATGGCAACAACAACTGCCCGAGTTACACCAGGAACGCACAATCCCTCCATCAGTGCTCAGACTGTCCGCAATAGGCTGAGAGAGGCTGGACTGAGGGCTTGTACTCCTGTTGTAAAGGCAGGTCCTCACCAGACATCACCGGCAACAACATCGCCTATGGGCACAAACCCACTGTCGCTGGACCAGACAGGACTGGCAAAAAGTGCTCTTCATTGACGAGTCACAGTTTTGTCTCACCAGGGGTGATGGTCGGATTCGCGGTTATAGTCGAAGGAATGAGCGTTACACCGAGGCCTGTACTCTGGAGCGGGATCGATTTGGAGGTGAAAGGTCCATCATGGTCTGGGGCGGTGTGTCACAGCATCATCGGACTGAGCTTGTTGTCATTGCAGGCAATCTCAACGCTGTGCGTAACAGGGAAGACATCATTCTCCCTCATGTGGTACCCTTCCTGCAGGCTCATCCTGTCATGACCCTCCAACATGACAATGCCACCAGCCATACTGCTCGTTCTGTGCGTGACTTCCTGCAAGACAGCAATGCCAGTGTTCTGCCATGGCCAGCGAAGAGCCCGTATCTCAATCCTATTGAGCCCGTCTGGGACCTGTTGGATCGGAGGGTGAGGCCATTCCCCCCGGAAATGTCCGGGAATTTGCAGGTGCCTTGGTGGATGAGTGGGGTAACATCTCACAGCAAGAACTGGCAATTATGGTGCAGTCAATGAGGAAGAGTTGCACTGCAGTACTTAATGCAGCTGGTGGCCACACCAGATACTGACTGTTACTTTTGATTCTGAACCCCCCCCCCCCCTTTGTTCAGGGATACATTATTCCATTTCTGTTAGTCGCATGTCTGTGGAACTTGTTCAGCTTATGTCTCAGTTGTTGAATCTTGTTATGTTCATACAAATATTTACACATGTTAAGATTGCTGAAAATAAACACAGTTGACAGTGAGAAGATGTTTCTTTTTTTGCTGAGTTTATGTTAACTGTCACGACTTCTGCCGAAGTCGAAGCCTCTCCTTGTTCGGGCGGTGCTCTGCGGTCAACGTTTCCGGTCTTCTAGCCATCATTGATCCATTTTTCATTTTCCATTGGTTTTGTCTTGTCTTCCTACACACCTGGGTTCAATCCCATTCATTACCTGTTGTGTATTTAACTTCTTGCGTCGAGCAATCCCGTATCCGGGAGCGTAATCATAGCCTCAAGCTCATTACCATAACGCAATGTTAACTATTCATGAAATCGCAAATGAAATGAAAGAAATATATTCACTCACAAGCTTAGCCTTTTGTTAACAACACTGTCATCTCAGATTTTCAAAATATGCTTTTCAACCATAGCTACACAAGCATTTGTGTAAGAGTATTGATAGCTAGCATAGCATTAAGCCTAGCATTCAGCAGGCAACATTTTCACAAAAACAAGAAAAGCATTCAAATAAAATTATTTACCTTTGAAGAACTTCTGATGTTTTCAATGAGGAGACTCTCAGTTAGATAGCAAATGTTCAGTTTTTACAAAAATATTATTTGTGTAGGAGAAATCGCTACTGTTTGTTCATCACGTTTGGCTAAGAAAAAAACCTGAAAATTCAGTCATTACAACGCCGAACTTTTTTCCAAATTAACTCCATAATATCGACAGAAACATGGCAAACGTTGTATAGAATCAACCCTCAAGGTGTTTTTCACATATCTATTCCATGATAAATCATTCGTGGCAGTTTGGTTTCTCCTCTGAAGCAAATGGAAAAATACACGCAGCTGGAGATTACGCAATTATTTTGACGGAGGACACCACGTGAGCACCTGGTAAATGTAGCCTCTTATGGTCAATCTTCCAATGATATGCCTACAAATACGTCACAATGCTGCAGACACCTTGGGGAAACGACAGAAAGTGTAAGCTCATTCCTGGCGCATTCACAGCCATATAAGGAGACATTGGAACAGAGCGCCTTCAAAATCTGGGGCATTCCTATTTGAAATTTCATCTTGGTTTCGCCTGTAGCATCAGTTCTGTGGCACTCACAGATAATATCTTTGCAGTTTTGGAAACGTCAGAGTGTTTTCTTTCCAAAGCTGTCAATTATATGCATAGTCGTGCATCTTTTCGTGACAAAATATCTTGTTTAAAATGGGAACGTTTTTTTTCCCAAAAATTTAAAGAGCGCCCCCTATATCGAAGAAGTTAACCCTCTGTTTCCCCTCATGTCTTTGTCAGAGATTGTTTGTATGTCAGTGTTGTATATATTATTTGTATTGGTGTGCGACGGGTCCTCGTACCCATTGTTGTTATTTGTTACATTTAGTGTTTGGAGTATGTTTCGTTCATTGTTATTAAATAACTCCATTACACTCAGTTTGATTCTCAGGCGCCTGACTTCCCTGCCACCTATACACACGACTCTGACATTAACAGCTAGCCTTTGTTCTCCACATCCCCTCTATGATCTATATCTTCCTGGTATGATAGTGTCCTGTCCATCATCACAAAAAGAAAGTCCCATTCCCTGGGCAGGAGGACTGTGTTGAGATATACTCTGGACAAGATGACCATGACATGACTTACAATGTTCTGCAGAAAATGGTTTAACAATAACCACTGTAACAATCTCTCACACGCACACATGCACACAAGTATACAAACTTGTTCTATTTTTTGTATTATCATAGCCACAACTACCCGTGTCAGTTTGTTGAGACTTCCCTAGAGTTAACACCTACATCAGTCGCACAGACAGAGACACACAGATGACTCAGAGACAGATATCACTAGAAGCAGAGACTTAACGTATAGAGGGCCTGCAGTTGATGTACGACGCCTCCTGGTGGCCATGTTGGAATACCACCACATTAATTCTAGAAGCAGAGACTTGAGGTATAGTAGACCTACATAGAAAGAAAGACCCAGGCATTGATAAAGATGTCAAAGGTCATCTATGCTGAACCAGATATGAACAAGAAGGTCAAGTTTGACAGAGGTGAGATGGAGGAGAGGATTGTGGATGTCTATGTCAGTGCAGACACCCTGAGAGACGGTGAGACCAGCACCAAGAGAGAAGAGACAGCAGACACTGCCCCTGATAATGGACCAGGAGACCAGCGCTCAGGTATCCAAGTGCATTGTTTATCACCTAGTTGGTAGAAGAGCTGGTTACTAGGCCTATTTACCTGGTGTTAAAACAAATAAAAAGGAAGTGGGATACCTAGAGTCAGTTGTTGTCTTCTGCATTTAACCCAACCTCTCTGAATCAGAGGTGAAGGGAGCTGCCGTAATCAGCATCATTGGCACCCAGGGACCAGAGGGTTAACTGCCTTGTTACGGGGCAGAATGGCAGATCTTTACCTTGTCAGCCTAACTCTCCTACCTGCCAGTGTACCTACCACCTTACCTAGTAACTGTGTGTTTATACTTTGTAGATAACAGAGAAATCAAAGATTCTGAGGATAAAAGGATCAACTTGTTCCAGTGTTTCCCTTTATAAGACAAACGCAACTGCAGAGAGAGACCAGCTACAGACCAGATACAACAACCTGACTGAAGAGAGAGACCAGCTACAGACCAGATACAACAACCTGACTGAAGAGAGAGACCAGTTACAGACCAGATACAACAACCTGACTAAAGAGAGATACCGTCTAAAGACCAGATACAATACTGATGAGAAAGGACACATACAAGCTAAGGTTTTTGTGACAGGTGAGATATAAACTGTGATAAAATAGAAGTCAAATCAACAGTAGTTATATATCAATGGGTTTATGAGTATAAAGATACTGACTAAGTTTCTCAATGTGTTCAACTTTGCTCTTCAACAGAGCAGCATTGTCAGAAAGGATGGAGATACTTTGACTCCAGTTTGTACTTCCTGTCTACTGAGAAGAAAAACTGGGAGGAGAGCAGACAGGACTGCCTGGAGAGAGGAACAGGTGAGAGAGAGAGACAGAGAGAGAGAGACAGCAAGAGAGTCAGAGACACAGAGAGAGAGAGAGAAGGGGTGAGTGACTGATTGCCAGGAAGTCAGGCGCAGAAGAGCAGAGAAGGGTGATAACAGGAGAACTTTAATAGTCATCGCATCACCCTGGCCCAAAGGCACAGGTGAGGCAGCACAAAGCACAACCACGGTAACATGAACCGGATAAACAAAACAAACAAACCAAGGTTTGAAACAAATCTAGCGCAAGTCAGCCTGTAGCGTAACACCCTACACAAAGAACAATTCCACACACAGACATGGGGGAAACAGAGGGTAATATACATTAAGTCTGATGAGGGAATGTGAACCAGGTGTGCGGGAAAACAAGACAAAACAAATGGAAAATGAAAGGTGGAGATGCGATGACTAGAAGACTGATGACGTCGACTGCTGAACGCCACCCGAACAAGGAGAGGGACAGACTTCGGTGGAAGTGGTGACAGAGAGAGAGGTTGAGCAAATATTTTCATCAGTACACTAATATGTGGGTTGTATGTTCGAAATATGTTAAAAGTTTTTATCTTTCTCAAAAACATACATTTGTCTTCAACCTCCACATGAGAGCCTGGATTGGTCTGACTGACTCTGTTACTGAGGAGACCTGGAAGTGGGTGGATGGCACATCACTGACCACAGGGTGACAGATTTTACCATTTTAACTTGTGATATGGAGATACAAAACAACAATGATGTATTTCTTCCAGTCATATTCATCAAAATGTATGTTTAAAAACATGGATGTAATTCAATGAGAACTATAGATGTATTATAGAAACCAGGTAATATTGACACATGAACATGTAATTGAAAGAGTAAAATATCAAGTGTATTGATGGTCCATTCTTGATAATGGTATGATCATCTTACAGAGTGTTTTTTTTAAGCTGAGAAAACATAGGACTGTATATAATTGAGGAGGATAATTTTACCACATTTTCTGACTGTCTGGTTCTCTGTGTTGTTTAGGTACTGCGGGAAAGGACAGCCTGATGAAAGAGTGCAGGAGGGCTGTGTTGAGATTTACTATGGACAAGCTGACCCTGTACAGACATGGAATGATGACAATTGTACCAAATATCATAACTGGATCTATGAGAAAGCTATCTGTTGTCTGTCTGTCTGTCTGTCTGTCTGTCTGTCTGTCTGTCTGTCTGTCTGTCTGTCTGTCTGTCTGTCTGTCTGTCTCTCTCCCCTTTTTCTCTTCTTTCCCATAGTTATTATGTTAATGGTTGTGTTGGTTCCACTTTTCTGGGCTCCGTTATTTACTTAACAGATAAGGAATAGTTCAAATGTGCATATATAATTAGAAGACAGCCGTAGACAGAAGTCAAAGATCAAACATCAGACATACAACTGATGTCTCTCCTGAGTTCTGCCCCGAACAAAAGAAAGACGGCATCTTATATACCCGAGGTCAGACCTTATGGTATGATCTCCTATGTCAAAACCTGCATGTGCATCTAAAGTTATTCTTAACACAAGGTTTCTGAGAACCTGTCTCAGCAGTATGCAAATCTGCCCTTGTTTTAGAGAAAAACAGACACTGTCTCAGCAGTATGCAAATCTGCCCTTGTTTTAGAGAAAAACAGACGCTGTCTCAGCAGTATGCAAATCTGCCCTTGTTTTAGAGAAAAACAGACGCTGTCTCTCTGTGTCTCGCTATCACCCTCAGTCCCTTTTCTCACCTTTCCTCACAGACGCTGGGCGGCGGGTTTTGGCAGAAAGCTAGACACAGACAGAGGACTCAATATTCAGCTATACAGTGAGCAAAAGTACAATGGCACGAAAGCAAATTAGTAACAACATAATCAATGGTGGGGGTCTTCAGAAGACCCACAATATCAACTGTAACCCTTCAGTTGGATGAAGTCCTGAATGGTTAAGTGATGATTCCACCTAGTGGTTTAAATGAGAGATGAACTCACCATAGAGGTGAAATAATGGTATTACAGACTCTGTCTCAAAACTCACTGGAGATCCTAGGAGAGGGATCTTGGACCTTCTCTCCCAATAGGGTTGATAGGAGGTGAGGAATTGAAGAAACACAAACTGAGATGAAGAAGAAAATTAAGAGAAAGGCAGAAAGAAAATAAGAATAGTTATGTTAAGATTTAATAAAAGGAGTGTGTAGACATACCTTACTGGGTACACATTGGTTGAATCAACATTGTATCCACTTCGTTTCAATAAAATTACGCTGAACCAATGTGGAATAGACATTGAATTGACGTCTCTGCCCAGTGGGACTTTACTCTGTAAAATGCTGGTATTAATAGTTTTCATTAGGAACATGTCATGTGATTTGCCATAGTCTAACACAGTGATCATTTTCAAGGCTCTGAAAGTTAAATAATAAAGAAACAATGTCCCAGAAGGTGTACCAGCTTCCTGATTGGATGTGATTGGATCAATAAAATAGTGTGACCTGAACACAACAGAGGGTAGATCTAAGAGGCACGTACACGAGCACACAAGCATCCACACACACAACACACAACACACACAAAGACACAACACATACACACACTTCTGAATAACTCTTCACACTGATGTCAGTATGGATAGAGAACAGAGAGTATAGAAAGAAAAGAAGGCCCCTATAGGGCCATTGGTGGCTGGCTACAGAACACAAAACATAACATCACTTCCTTATGAAGAATGACACAAACAGGCCTTGCAAAGTATAACTTCCAGTTTGATGTTGATTGGATACTTAAAACATTCTAGCAACTGTATAGGACCACAGACAGAGAGCAGAGAGCAGAGAGCAGAGGTCTACAGTCAATCACAGATTACAAAAAGAAAACCAGCCCCGTCTTGCTCCCAGACAGACTAAATAACTTTTTTGCCTGCTTTGAGGACAATACAGTGCCAATGACACGGCCCACAACCAAAACCTGCGGACTCTCCTTCACTGCAGCCAACGTGAGTAAAATATTTAAACGTGTTGTTAACCCTCGCAAGGCTGCAGGCCCAGACAGCATCCCCGGCCGCGTCCTCAGAGCATGCGCAGACCAGCCGGCTGGTGTGTTTACGGACATATTCAATCAATCCTTATCCCAGTCTTCTGTTCCCACATGCTTCAAGAGGGCCACCATTGTCCCTGTTCCCAAGAAAGCTAAGGTAACTGAGCTAAACGACCACCACTTCCATCATCATGAAGTGCTTTGAGAGACTAGTCAAGTACCATATCACCTCCACCCTACCTGACACCCTAGACCCACTCCAATTTGCTTACAGCCCAAATAGGTCCACAGATGACGCAATCGCAATCGCAACCACACTGCACACTGCCCTAACCCATCTGGACAAGAGGAATACCTATGTGAGAATGCTGTTCATCGACAACAGCTTAGCATTTAACACCATAGTACCCTCCAAACTCGCCATCAAGCTCGAGACCCTGGGTCTCGACCCCGCCCTGTGCAACTGGGTACTGGACTTCCTGACGGGCCGCCCCCAGGTGGTGAGGGTAGGTAACAACATCTCCACCCCGCTGATCCTCAACACTGGGGCCCCACAAGGGTGCGTTCTGAGCCCTCTCCTGTACTCCCTGTTCACCCACGACTGCGTGGCCACGCACGCCTCCAACTCAATCATCAAGTTTGTGGACGACACAACAGTGGTAGGCTTGATTACCAACAACGACGAGACGGCCTACAGGGAGGAAGTGAGGGCCCTCGGAGTGTGGTGTCAGGAAAATAACCTCACACTCAACGTCAACAAAACTAAGGAGATGATTGTGGACTTCAGGAAACAGCAGAGGGAGTAGTGGAGAGGGTAGTAAGTATTAAGTTCCTCGGCGTACACATCACGGACAAACTGAATTGGTCCACCCACACAGACAGCATCGTGAAGAAGGCGCTGCAGCACCTCTTCAACCTCAGGAGGCTGAAGAAATGTGGCTTGTCACCAAAAGCCCTCACAAACTTCTACAGATGCACAATCGAGAGCATCCTGTCGGGCTGTATCACCGCCTGATACGGCAACTGCTCCGCCCACAACCGTAAGGCTCTCCAGAGGGTAGTGAGGTCTGCACAACGCATCACCGGTGGCAAACTACCTGCCCTCCAGGACACCTACACCACCCGATGTCACAGGAAGGCCATAAAGATCATCAAGGACAACAACCACCCGAGCCACTGCCTGTTCACCCCGCTATCATCCAGAAGGCGAGGTCAGTACAGGAGCATCAAAGCAGGGACCGAGAGACTGAAAAACAGCTTCTATTTCAAACAGCCACCACTAACATTGAGTGGCTGCTGCTAACACATTGACTCAACTCCAGCCACTTTAACGGAAATTGATGGAAATGTATGTAAAAATATATCACTAGCCACTTTAAACAATGCTACTTAATATAATGTTTACATACCCTACATTACTCATCTCATATGTATATGTATATACTGTACTCTATATCATCTACTGCATCTTTATGCAATACAGGTATCACTAGCCACTTTAAACTATGCCACTTTGTTTACATACCCTATATTACTCATCTCATATGTATATACTGTACTCGATACCATCTACTGCATCTTACCTATGCTGTTCTGTACCATCACTCATTTATATATCTTTATGTACATATTCTTTATCCCTTTACACTTGTGTATAAGGTAGTAATTTTGGAATTGTTAGGTTAGATTACTCGTTGGTTATTACTGCATTGTCTGAACTAGAAGCACAAGCATTTCGCTATGCTCGCATTAACATCTGCTAACCATGTGTATGTGACAAATAATTGTTGATTTGATCTGACTACAAGTCAGTACAGTTAGAATCATACAGTAGATATTACCATTAGGAGTCAGTTAGAAAGGTAATCATACAGTTAGTTAAGATGGATTACTACTCAACTGTATATACATATATGCATGTTTCTTCGCATATCTTTTATATATTTTATTTTCCAAAAAATCTACTTCAAAACACTCTCCTGCAACCCGCCTCACCAATTAAATTTTTTTTAAATGTATTTACCTCAAATCTGAAATTCACAATAGAAGCTAGCCAGAAGCTAACCAGAAACTGGCCAGAAGATAGCCAGAAGCTAACCAGAAGCTAGCCAGAAGCTAACCAGAAGCTAACCAGAAGCTAGCCAGTTTACTGGCTAACGTTACCATTCAGCTAACCACAGTTGGTGGCCCAGCTATCCTTTAGCTTGAAAAGCTATCGCCAGTTTTGTACAACGCGACTCAGACCAGATCATACAGGACCTATTTTTCTCTCCATATCCCCGGATTTCAACCGAAAACTCTGGACATTTACACCTGGATCTTGCAGCTAGCTAGCTGCTATCCGTGTGACTATTGGCTTACGTTGATTCCGGAGCAAACATCAATTATTCCGGAGCTAGCCAGCTGAAGAGTTCCATCAGCCACCCCTGGGCTACAATCACCTATCCGGACCCATTTTACTGCCGATGCGGAGCCCCACCGAGCCTTCACGACTGGACTACCGACGTTATCTGCCCGAGGGAGTTATCCAACTGGCCCCTCCGCCGCGACGGTTCCTGAACGCCCATCTGCGGCCCTCTAATCGTTAGCTGTCTTATCGGCTGCTATCTGAATAGGTCTATTGGACAATTTTTCTTGGGTCACTATAACTATATCTATTTTGCCATTTGGATTGATCCCCTCTAACACACGGAACCCCACTAATCTACCGACGGAAACACACGAGGTGGCTAAAAACAGACCTCCATCCTATGCTAGCTTGCTACCGATGGCCCAGCTAGCTGTCTGAATCGCTGTGACCCCAACCAACCTCACTACTCACTGAACCCTTATGATCACTCGACTAAGCATGCCTCTCCTTAATGTCAATATGCCTTATCCATTGCTGTTCTGGTTCTGGTGTTTATTGGCTTATTTCACTGTAGAGCCTCTAGCACTGCTCATTATACCTTATCCAAACTTTTAGTTCCACCACCCACACATGCGATGACATCACCTGGTTTCAATGATGTTTCTAGAGACAATATCTCTCTCTTCATCACTCAATACCTAGGTTTACCTCCACTGTATTCACATACTGCCATGCCTTTGTCTGTACATTATACCTTGAAGCTATTTTATCGCCCCCAGAAACCTCCTTTTACTCTCTGTTCCAGACGTTCTAGATGACCAATTCTCTCTGTTCCTCTGGTGATGTAGAGGGAAATCCAGGCCCTGCAGTGCCTGGCTCCACTCCTATTCCCCAGGCGCTCTCTTTTGATGACTTCTGTAACCGTAATAGCCTTGGTTTCATGCATGTTAACATCTACTGTCTATCCACAGGTTCTGTCATATCATCTACTGTCTATCCACAGGTTAACTGTCAAATCATCTACTGTCTATCCACAGGTTAACTGTCATAACATCTACTGTCTATCCACAGGTTAACTGTCATAACATCAACTGTCTATCCACAGGTTATGACAGTTAACCTGTGAATAGACAGTAGATATTATCACAGTTAACCTGTGGGTAGACAGTAGATGCTATGACAGTTAACCTGTGGATAGAGAGTAGATATTATGACAGATAACCTGTGAATAGACAGTAGATGATATGACAGTTCATCTGTGGATAGACAGTAGATGCTACCTCTTTCAGCTAGGGGGCACTATTTTTATGTTTGGAAAAATAATGTTCCCAAAGTAAACGGCCTATTTCTCAGGCCCAGATGCTAGAATATGCATATAATTGACAGATAGGATAGAAAACACTCTAAAGTTT
Organism: Oncorhynchus clarkii lewisi; assembly: GCF_045791955.1. Classification (NCBI taxonomy): domain Eukaryota; kingdom Metazoa; phylum Chordata; class Actinopteri; order Salmoniformes; family Salmonidae; genus Oncorhynchus; species Oncorhynchus clarkii. The sequence continues at coordinate 32,607,716 of NC_092163.1, read as the reverse complement.
CCAAAACGGTCAAAATATTGTCTGTGAGTATAACGGAACTGATATTGCAGGGGAAAACCTGAGGAAAATCAAACCAGGAAGTGGCTTCTATTTTGAAAGCGCCATGTTCCATAGCCTGCCTTAGCTCCATTTAAAGGGATATAAACCAGATTCCTTTTCCTATCGCATCCTCAATGTGTCAGGGTTTTATTTTGAAAAATTAGCGAGAAAGATAACATCGCGTCAGTGGATAGCTGGGTGTTCGCATGAGTGTTGCTTGCGCAACAGAGTGGGGCAGCCATTGTCTCTCCCTCTCCTACTGAAAAAGAGACAGTCGCAGTTGATATATTATCGATTAAATATTTTAAAACAACCTGAGGATTGATTATAAAAAACGTTTGACATGTTTCTGTGGACATTATGGATACTATTTTGAATTTTTGTCTGCGTTGTCGTGACCGCTCGAGCCTGTGGTTTTCTGAACATAACGCGCCAAACAAATGGAGGTATTTTGGATATAAAAATAATCTTTATGGAACAAAAGGAACATTTATTGTGTAACTGGGAGTCTCGTGAGTGAAAACATCTGAAGATCATCAAAGGTAAGCGATTCCTTTTATTGCTTTTCTGATTTTCATGACCAAGCTACTTTGATGCTAGGTATTCATAATGTTTTGTCTAGTGATCGATACATTTACACAAACACTTTGATTGCTTTCACTGTAAAGCATATTTTCAAAATCTGACACGACAGGTGGATTAACAACAAACTAAACTGTGTTTTGCTGTATTGCACTTGTGATTTCATAAATATAAACATTTTTTGTCATTTCTTTTGAATGTGGCGCTCAGCAATTTAGCGGTTGTTGATGAAAATGATCCCGCTAACGGGATGGTTGCGTCAAGAAATTAATACAGTTAACCTATGGGTAGAAAGCAGATGATATGAATGTTAATCTCTGGATAGACAGTTGATGTTATGACAGTAAATCTGTGGGGAGAAAGCAGATGATATGACAGTTAACCTGTGGATAGACAGTAGATGATTTGACAGTTAACCTGTGGATAGACAGTAGATGTTATAACAGTTAACCTGTGGATAGACAGTAGATGTTATGACAGTTAATCTCTGGATAGACAGTAGATGTTATGACAGTTAACCTGTCGGTAGAAAGCAGATGATATGACAGTTAACCTGTGGATAGACAGTAGATGATTTGACAATTAACCTGTGGATAGACAGTAGATGTTATGACAGTTAACCTGTGGATAGACAGTAGATGTTATGACAGTTAACCTGTGGAAAGACAGCAACTGATTTGACAGTTAACCTGTGGATAGACAGTAGATGTTATGACAGTTAACCTGTGGATAGACTGTAGATGATATGACAGTTAACCTGTGGATAGACAGTAGATGATTTGACAGTTAACCTGTGGATAGACAGTAGATGTTATAACAGTTCACTGGCACCCTATGACCTCTGTTGTCTCTGCTAGTTGACATGATGGCTGCTGAAAGCTTCCTTCATAACCAAGGCTTGCCCTCTCTCTCCTCCAACCCCGCTCATGACATTGGCCACATTCCAGATTGACTACATTGAAGTCGCCTGCCAGATCTCACAATGTCTGGATTGGCGTTTAACACATCAGTTAATCACATCATGTTGTACAGTAATCTGATGCCCATTTGTTGAAGCGTGCAACTCAACTGCAATTTAGTCGGCCTTGAACGAGACTGTTCTCTCCTCATTGTAGTTGATAGATTGATTAGTTCTGAGCTCTGACTTCTCAGACACAGGAAACTACTAACCCTGCTACTGTTCTCCCTCCCATCTCACTCTGACTTCTCAGACACAGGAAACTGTTAACCCTGATACTGTTCTCCCTCCCATCTCACTCTGACCTCACAGATACAGGAAACTACTAACCCTGCTACTGTTCTCCCTCCCATCTCACTCTGACCTCACAGATACAGGAAACTACTAACCCTGCTACTGTTCCCCCTCCCATCTCACTCTGACTTCTCAGACACAGGAAACTGTTAACCCTGATACTGTTCTCCCTCCCATCTCACTCTGACCTCACAGATACAGGAAACTACTAACCCTGCTACTGTTCTCCCTCCCATCTCACTCTGACTTCTCAGACACAGTAAACTATTAACCCTGCTACTGTTCTCCCTCCCATCTCACTCTGACATCACAGATACAGGAAACTATTAACCCTGCTACTGTTCTCCCTCCCATCTCACTCTGACAGCCACAGTTTCCTCTTCTCTCTCTGGTTGGACATACTTGTTACTCTTTGGCCTCAAGTATATTTCAAAGCCATGTCTTAGTGTTACTTTTGTGTAAAACTATGTCTAATGATTCATTTGAAAGTCAACAATAGGTTTTCCTATATGTCCTGCTAACATTTCTGAAAACCTGTTTGTTTTGTCATTATGGGGTATTGTGATGTCATTATGGGGTATTGTGATGTCATTATGGGGTATGGTGTGTAGATTGATGAGGGGAAAAAAACTAGGCAATCAATTTTAGACTAAAGCTGTAAGGTAACAAAATGTGAAAAAAGTCAAGTGGTCTGAATACTTTCTGAATGCACTGTACAGTAAATGGTATTTGGTGGCCAGTCAAACTCTGGGGGGATGTTTCCTCTAGGTAAGGATCTATGACCAGCAATCCCTCCCCTGATCCTAACCTTAAGCAGCGGGTCGGAGTCAGAGGCCGAGTCTTCTCTGGTCTCTACTCCTCCCGTTACGGGGTCTGAGACGCCGAAGCTTCCCACCATTAGCTCTGACAAACTCTAGTCATTGGCGACTCCATTACCCGCAGTATTAGACTTAAAACGAATCATCCAGCGATCATACACTGTTTACCAGGGGGCAGGATTACCGACGTTAAGGCTAATCTGAAGATGGTGCTGGCTAAAGCTGGCGAGTGTAGAGAGTATAGAGATATTGTTATCCACGTCGACACCAACGATGTTAGGATGAAACAGTCAGAGATCACCAAGCGCAACATAGCTTCTGCGTGTAAATCAGCTAGAAAGATGTGTCGGCATCGAGTAATTGTCTCTGGCCCCCTCCCAGTTAGGGGGAGTGATGAGCTCTACAGCAGAGTCTCACAACTCAATCGCTGGTTGAAAACTGTTTTCTGCCCCTCCCAAAAGATAGAATTTGTAGAAAATTGGCCCTCTTTCTGGGACTCACCCACAAACAGGACCAAGCCTGACCTGCTGAGGAGTGACGGACTCCATCCTAGCTGGAGGGGTGCTCTCATTTTATCTACCAACATAGACAGGGCTCTAACTCCTCTAGCTCAACAATGAAATAGGGTGCAGGCCAGGCAGCAGGCTGTTAGCCAGCCTGCCAGCATAGTGGAGTCTGCCACTAGCACAGTCAGTGTAGTCTGCTCAGCTATCACCATTGAGACCGTGTCTGTGCCTCGACCTAGGTTGGGCAAAACTAAACATGGCGGTGTTCGCCTTAGCAATCTCACTAGGATAAAGACCACCTCCATTCCTGTCATTATTGAAAGAGATCATGATACCTCACATCTCACAATAGGGCTACTTAATGTTAGATCCCTTGCTTCAAAGGCAATTATAGTCAATGAACTAATCACTGATCATAATCTTGATGTGATTGGCCTGACTGAAACATGACTTAAGCCTGATGAATTTACTGTGTTAAGTGAGGCCTCACCTCCTGGCTACACTAGTGACCATATCCCCCATGCATCCCGCAAAGGCGGCGGTGTTGCCAACATTTACGATAGCAAATTTCAATTTACAAGTTTTTGTCTTTTGAGCTTCTAGTCATGAAATCTATGCAGCCTACTCAATCACTTTTTATAGCTACTGTTTACAGGCCTCCTGGGCCATATACAGCGTTCCTCACTGAGTTCCCTGAATTCCTATCAGACCTTGTAGTCATAGCAGATAATATTCTAATCTTTGGTGACTTTAATATTCACATGGAAAAGTCCACAGACCCACTCCAAAAGGCTTTCGGAGCCATCATCGACTAAGTGGGTTTTGTCCAACATGTCTCTGGACCCACTCACTGTCACAGTCATACGCTGGACCTAGTTTTGTCCCATGGAATAAATGTTGTGGATCTTAATGTTTTTCCTCATAATCCTGGACTATCGGACCACTATTTTATTAAGTTTGCAATTGCAACAAATAATCTGCTCAGACCCCAACCAAGGAACATCAAAAGTAGTGCTATAAATTCACAGACAACACAAAGATTCCTTGATGTCCTTCCAGATTCCCTCTGTCTACCCAAGGACGCCAGAGGACAACAATCAGTTAACCACCTAACTGAGGAACTCAATTTAACCTTGCGCAATACCCTAGATGCAGTTGCACCCCTAAAAATTAAAAAAAATTCTCATAAGAAACTAGCTCCCTGGTACACAGAAAATAACCGAGCTCTGAAGCAAGCTTCCAGACAATTGGAACGGAAATGGCGCCACACCAAACTGGAAGTCTTCCGACTAGCTTGGAAAGACAGTACTGTGCAGTACTGAAGAGCCCTTACTGCTGCTTGGTCATCCTATTTTTCTAACTTAATTGAGGAAAATAAGAACAATCCGAAATTCCTTTTTGATACTGTCGCAAAGCTAACTAAAAAGCAGCATTCCCCAAGAGAGGATGACTTTCACTTTAGCAGTGATAAATTCATGAACTTCTTTGAGGAAAAGATTACGATTATTAGAAAGCAAATTTCGGACTCCTCTTTAAATCTGCGTATTCCTTCAAAGCTCAGTTGTCCTGAGTCTGCACAACTCTGCCAGGACCTAGGATCAAGAGAGACGCTCAAGTGTTTTAGTACTATATCTCTTGACACAATGATGAAAATAATCATGGCCTCTAAACCTTCAAGCTGCATACTGGACCCTATTCCAACTAAACTACTGAAAGAGCTGCTTCCTGTGCTTGGCCCTCCTATGTTGAACATAATAAACGGCTCTCTATCCACCGGATGTGTACCAAACTCACTAAAAGTGGCAGTAATAAAACCTCTCTTGAAAAAGCCAAACCTTGACCCAGAAAATATAAAAAACTATCGGCCTATATCGAATCTTCCATTCCTCTCAAAATTATTAGAAAAGGCTGTTGCGCAGCAACTCACTGCCTTCCTGAAGACAAACAATGTATACGAAATCCTTCAGTCTGGTTTTAAACCCCTTCATAGCACTGAGACGGCACTTGTGAAGGCGGTAAATTACATTTTAATGGCATCGGACTGAGGCTCTGCATCTGTCCTCGTGCTCCTAGACCTTAGTGCTGCTTTTGATACCATCGATCACCACATTCTTTTGGAGAGATTGGAAACCCAAATTGGTCTACACGGACAAGTTCTGGCCTGGTTTAGATCTTATCTGTCGGAAAGATATCAGTTTGTCTCTGTGAATGGTTTGGCCTCTGACAAATCAACTGTAAATTTCGGTGTTCCTCAAGGTTCCGTTTTAGGACCACTATTGTTTTCACTATATATTTTACCTCTTGGGGATGTTATTCGAAAACATAATGTTAACTTTCACTGCTATGCGGATGACACACAGCTGTACATTTCAATGAAAGATGGTGAAGCCCCAAAATTGCCCTTGCTAGAAGCATGTGTTTCAGACATAAGGAAGTGGATGGCTGCAAACATTCTACTTTTAAACTCAGACAAAACAGAGATGCTTGTTCTAGGTCCCAAGAAACAAAGAGATATTCTGTTGAATCTGACAATTAATCTTAATGGTTGTACAGTCGTCTCAAATAAAACTGTGAAGGACCTCGGCGTTACTCTGGACCCTGATCTCTCTTTTGAAGAACATATCAAGACCATTTCAAGGACAGCTTTTTTCCATCTACGTAACATTGCAAAAATCTGAAACTTTCTGTCCAAAAATGATGCAGAAAAATTAATCCATGCTTTTGTCACTTCTAGGTTAGACTACTGCAATGCTCTACTTTCCGGCTACCCGGATAAAGCACTAAATACATTTCAGTTAGTGCTAAATACGGCTGCTAGAATCCTGACTAGAACCAAAAAATGTGATCATATTACTCCAGTGCTAGCCTCTCTACACTGGCTTCCTGTCAAAGCAAGGGCTGATTTCAAGGTTTTACTGCTAACCTACAAAGCATTACATGGGCTTGCTCCTACCTATCTCTCTGATTTGGTCCTGCCGTACATACCTACACGTACGCTACGGTCACAAGACGCAGGCCTCCTAATTGTCCCTAGAATTTCTAAGCAAACAGCTGGAGGCAGGGCTTTCTCCTATAGAGCTCCATTTTTATGGAACGGTCTGCCTACCCATGTCAGAGACGCAAACTCGGTCTCAACCTTTAAGTCTTTACTGAAGACTCATCTCTTCAGTGGGTCATATGATTGAGTGTAGTCTGGCCCAGGAGTGGGAAGGTGAACGGAAAGGCTCTGGAGCAACGAACCGACCTTGCTGTCTCTGCCTGGCCGGTTCCCCTCTTTCCACTGGGATTCTCTGCCTCTAACCCTATTACAAGTCACTGGCTTACTGGGGCTCTCTCATGCCGTCCCTGGAGGGGGTGCGTCACCTGAGTGGGTTGATTCACTGATGTGGTCATCCTGTCTGGGTTGGCGCCCCCCCCCCCCCCCCTTGGGTTGTGCCGTGGCGGAGGTCTTTGTGGGCTATACTCAGCCTTGTCTCAGGATGGTAAGTTGGTGGTTGAAGATATCCCTCTAGTGGTGTGGGGGCTGTGCTTTGGCAAAGTGGGTGGGGTTATATCCTTCCTGTTTGGCCCTGTCTGGGGGTGTCCTCGGATGGGGCCACAGTGTCTCCTGACCCCTCCTGTCTCAGCCTCCAGTATTTATGCTGCAGTAGTTTATGTGTCGGGGGGGCTAGGGTCAGTTTGTTATATCTGGAGTACTTCTCCTGTCCTATTCGGTGTTCTGTGTGAATCTAAGTGTGCGTTCTCTAATTCTCTCCTTCTCTCTTTCTTTCTCTCTCTCGGAGGACCTGAGCCCTAGGACCATGCCCCAGGACTACCTGACATGATGACTCCTTGCTGTCCCCAGTCCACCTGGCCGTGCTGCTGCTCCAGTTTCAACTGACCTGAGCCCTAGGACCATGCCCCAGGACTACCTGACATGATGACTCCTTGCTGTCCCCAGTCCACCTGACCGTGCTGCTGCTCCAGTTTCAACTGTTCTGCCTTATTATTATTCGACTATGCTGGTCATTTATGAACATTTGAACATCTTGGCCATGTTCTGTTATAATCTCCACCCGGCACAGCCAGAAGAGGACTGGCCACCCCACATAGCTTGGTTCCTCTCTAGGTTTCTTCCTAAGTTTTGGACTTTCTAGGGAGTTTTTCCTAGCCACCGTGCTTCTACACCTGCATTGCTTGCTGTTTGGGGTTTTAGGCTGGGTTTCTGTACAGCACTTTGAGATATCAGCTGATGTACGAAGGGCTATATAAATAAATTTGATTTGATTTGATTTAACCATTTGTGGTGGAAATGCAAAACTGACCCAAGATCAGAGTTTAGGGGCAACTTCCACCTACACCACCAGCCACAGAGTGAGATCCATAATGTGCTCTCCATTTGAAGGCTGGGGGTGCTGTACACTCAGTCAGGATATATGTAGTGTATATGTCAATTAACAGGATTCCAATTTATTTTAACACATCCCAAATTGGGACTCTGTGAATTCACACATACTGTACATCATATAACATGATATAGAGTCATATCATGTCGTATATTATCACACTAAGGCTGGTGGGAGTCTTATCATGTATTATATTATCAAGGCTGGTGGGAGTCATATCATGTATTATATTATCACACTAAGGCTGGTGGGAGTCATATCATGTATTATATTATCAAGGCTGGTGGGAGTCATATCATGTATTGTATTATCAAACTAAGTCTGGTGGGAGTCATATCATGTATTATATTATCACACTAAGGCTGGTGGGAGTCTTATCATGTATTATATTATCAAGGCTGGTGGGAGTCATATCATGTATTGTATTATCAAACTAAGTCTGGTGGGAGTCATATCATGTATTGTATTATCAAACTAAGTCTGGTGGGAGTCATATCATGTATTATATTGTCAAACGAAGACTGGTGGGAGTCATATCATGTATTATATTATCAAACTAAGGCTGGTGGGAGTCATATCATGTATTATATTATCACACTAAGGCTGGTGGGAGTCATATCATGTATTATATTGTCACACTAAGGCTGGTGGGAGTCATATCATGTATTATATTATCACACTAAGGCTGGTGGGAGTCATATCATGTATTATATTATCAAACTAAGGCTGGTGGGAGTCATATCATGTATTATATTGTCACACTAAGGCTGGTGGGAGTCATATCATGTATTATATTATCACACTAAGGCTGGTGGGAGTCATATCATGTATTATATTATCACACTAAGGCTGGTGGGAGTCATATCATGTATTATATTATCACACTAAGGCTGGTGGGAGTCATATCATGTATTATATTATCACACTAAGACTGGTGGGAGTCATATCATGTATTATATTATCAAACGAAGACTGGTGGGAGTCACTAATGCTGGTGCAAGTCACATGGTGGCCAGTGTTGTGTTAATTTCACACTTTGGTTGACTGATAAAGAGTTTCACTACCTAAAGTTACACATACGCAGGACAGTGCAGGGAGAAGACACAGCTATAGACGTATATTAGAGTTGAAGTAAGGAGTAGAAGTTGCTGTATTTGAGCACAAGTGTGTTAAGATGTCGGAGGGAGTCTATGAAAACGCAGATGGATTTGAAGACAACAAACCTGATGCAATGAAGAACACAGACATTGATGACCAATTATATGGCAACGTAGGAGTCTTCAAACCCAGTCCAAGTGATGGAGGTGTTGCTTCAGGTAAGATTGCATGAACACACACACACACACACACACACACACACACACACACACACACACACACACACACACACACACACACACACACACACACACACACACACACACAATATATTAAACAGGTGAGATTACTCTGTATTACTAAACCTTCATTTGTGTGGTGTGGATGATACTGTAAAACATATTACCAAAGATCTTTAATCATTTGTGATGGAGTACATTTTTATTGGTGGAAGAGACCCTCTGGAATTGCTGCAGTGTGTCTGAGGCTGCTATGTGTGTCCTAATAACCTTGGACAGTCGGTCTTTGTTGTGAAGTTACATATAAGCACAATATCAAATGCTCATATTTGATTGTTGTTCCCCCATATGGGTCTCAAAAGAGGGAAGTGAAGTGGATCTTTTCAGTGGTTCAACCAGCTGTCACTCAAACTCAACCAATCAGATTAATTTAGAGAGAAGAGAGCTGCGGCCAGTTATGTCGCCATCTCATCCTCTCTGGTTAAAACTACCCACCCTCAATATCCACTTGGAGCAGTTTGTAGTGTCAAATCTATTGTCTGGACATTATAGTGACCCATGTTTGTAGTTCTGGACCTCCTGAACATGTTGATGTATATTTGGGAGTAAACAGAGGGTCCAAATCAGCAGAAAGGTGAAAGGAAGGAGGAGTTCTGGAAACTCCCTGAATTATCTTGGGGCTGTTACATATGATATGTAATATATGTTAACAGCTAGTCTTTGTTCTCCACTTCCCCTCTATGATCTATATCTTCCTGGTATGATAGTGTCCTGTCCATCATCACACATAGCAAGTCCCATTCCCTGGACAGGAGGACTGTGTTGAGAAATACTCTGGACAAGATGACCATGTAGAGACATGGAATGATTTATATTGTTCTGCAGAAAATGGTTTAACAATAATCACTGTAACAATCTCTCACAAGCATACACACAGTATGCAAACTTGTTCTATTTTTGTATTAGCATAGCCACAACTACCCGTGTCATATATTTGATACTTCCCTAGAGTTAACACCTACAACAGTCACAAAGACAGAGACACACAGATGACTCAGAGACAGAGATACCACGAGAAGCAGAGACTTAACGTATAGAGGTCTTGCAGTTGACTACAAACCATGTTCCCACACTGAAGCACCACATACAGTGGGGAGAACAAGTATTTGATACACTGCCAATTTTGCAGGTTTTCCTACTTACAAAGCATGTAGATGTCTGTAATTATGTATCATAGGTACACTTCAACTGTGAGAGACGGAATCTAAAACAAAAATTCAGAAAATCACATTGTATGATTTTAATTCATTTGCATTTTATTGCATGACATAAGTATTTGATACATCAGAAAAGCAGAACTTAATATTTGGTACAGAAACCTTTGTTTGCAATTACAGAGATCATACGTTTCCTGTAGTTCTTGACCAGGTTTGCACACACTGCAGCAGGGATTTTGGCCCACTCCTCCATACAGACCTTCTCCAGATCCTTCACGTTTCGGGGCTGTTGCTGGGCAATACGGACTTTCAGCTCCCTCCGAAGATTTTCTATTGGGTTCAGGTCTGGGGACTGGCTAGGCCACTCCAGGACCTTGAGATGCTTCTTAGGGAGCCACTCCTTAGCTGTCCTGGCTGTGTGTTTCGGGTCGTTGTCATGCTGGAAGACCCAGCCATGACCCATCTTCAATGCTCTTACTGAGGGAAGGAGGTTGTTGGCCAAGATCTCGCGATACATGGCCCCATCCATCCTCCCCTCAATACGGTGCAGTCTTCCTGTCTCCTTTGCAGAAAAGCATCCCCAAAGAATGATGCTTCCACCTCCATGCTTCACGGTTGGGATGGTGTTCTTGGGGTTGTACTCATTCTTCTTCTTCCTCCAAACATGGCGAGTGAAGTTTAGACCAAAAAGCTCTATTTTTGTCTCATCAGACCACATGACCTTGTCCCATTACTCCTCTGAATCATCCAGATGGTCATTGGCAAACTTCAGATGGGCCTGGACATGCGCTGGCTTGAGCAGAGGGTTGCTATGTTTTGTTTAGTCAGGGTGTGATCTGAGTGGGCATTCTATGTTACATGTCTAGTTTGTCTATTTCTATGTTTGGCCTGATATGGTTCTCAATCAGAGGCAGGTGTTAGTCATTGTCTCTGATTGGGAACCATATTTAGGTAGCCTGTTTGGTGTTGGGTTTGGTGGGTGATTGTTCCTGTCTTTGTGTTTGTGGCACCAGATGGGACTGTTTCGTTTTTTTCACGTTTCTTGTTTTGTAGATTGTTGTACTTTCATCTTTATTAAAGATGTACAAAGCTAACCACGCTGCATTTTGGTCCGCCTCTCTTTGACCAGAAGAAAACCGTTACACATAGGCCGTGTCTGACATTTGTCTTGCTACTACTTACTAAAATTACTGTGTTCTAATCATACGACTTACTCATGTTTTAAAATTTGGTCTGTAAATGGCATTGTTGTATTATGCAAGACACCACTCCACACTTAAAATTCACCACCGTCCCTTTAATTAAGACATAGGTTTTTTTACCTGACTGGTTTTTCAAAGACAGTTTGAAATGGAGCCTACACGTTGTGTGCTCTTGTAGGAAGCAGTAACTCCCATATCTGACATACACTAATGTATAACTGTAATGGACACGAGGGGAGACAGAGAGCTGGTTTCAAGCGCAGGGCGCAGCAGGTGTTTATTGCAAAGGACCACAGGAGGCAGGTAGCTGGGTCCAGGGGCAGGAAGGAGGTCATACACAGGGGGTTCAAAACAGCAACAGTACAGGCAGGGAAAAGGCTAGTAACATAGTCCGGGAGATCAGGCAATAGGTAGATAACAGGAAATCCGATAGGCTAAAGTACAGGCAGGGAATAGGAATAGGGAATAGGCAAAAACGATCATACACGGGAGGAGCAACTCATGGGAAAACCAGCACACCGAAAGAAGTGTCACAAAATAAACAACACCTCACAGTGATGGGGAGCAAAGAACTGAACTAAATAGTGTGTGAAAATGACATACAGGTGTGTGATCACAATTCAGGTGATTGGGATCTGGAGAGTGAGCTGCATTCAGGGGATCTAAGTGTTTGACAGTGTGGGTTGGAAAGGGGGCTGGAAAGTGAGCTGCACTCAGGGGATCTATGTGTTTGAAGGTGTGAGTTGGAAGCAGACCTTACAATAATTGGGCTAATAACTCATCAACTAGCAAAGATTATCAAGAAATGTGCACACGAGCAACTCAGAACCGACATCTGCTTCGCATCTTGCCTCATTTCTGGGAATGGTGGGTTACCACATGCTCTTTCTGCCCCAGTATTCAGCCATCACTTCCCCTCTGCATCAGCTGTTGAAGAAGGAGGTGTACTTGGCCTGGACACCCACTTTAACCTCACCAGCCCAACTCTGGTCACCTGTGACGCATCACTCACAGCAGTGGGAGTGGTCCTCTCTCAAATTCAGGACCTTGTTGGTCAGTTGTCATGGTCACAGTCTCTCAGGTTGTGTGACTGGTAATGATGTCACTAGATGAGTTCCAGACATTTCTCAGTAACGGGTTTTATAAAAAAGGTTGTGGCAGATTCATGCATCAAAATTTATATATAATGAACTATAAAATCGTAATAATTTTCTGGTATTTTCCCCACACTAATGTTTGAGTCCCTCTTGAATGTATCACTAGCCACTTTAAACAATGCCACTTCATATAATGTTTTCATACCCTACATTACTCATCTCAGATGTATATGCTGTACTCTATACTATCTACTGCATCTTGCCAACTTGATGTAATGTATGTTTTTATATATTTGATGTACATATTCGTATTCATTGCTTTACACTTGTGTTTATATGGTAGTTGTTGTGAAATTGTTAGGTTATATTACTTGTTAGATATTACTGCATGGTCGGAACTAGAAGCACAAGCATTTCGCTACACTCGCATTAACATCTGCTAACCATGTGTATGTGACAAATACATTTGATTGGATTTTGATTTGAAGGTGTGACACAGTCATCATCAGGCTGAGTTTAGCGTAAACCACAACCAACACAAACAACCTGACAAAGATAAATGTCATTCAGTTTCCCAGATGTAACTATGCAGGTGTCATCATTAATGTATAAGGTATTAATTATAATTTGCATCTATTAATTAAATATATTGTGTTTTATAGTAGTGTCAAAACAACCTAGGGTGTAGACAGTAGATACTATAAGAGTAAGCCTGTGGATAGACAGTAGATGATATGACAGTTAACCTGTGGATGGACAGTCGATGTTATGACAATTAACCTGTGGATGGACAGTCGATGTTATGACAATTAACCTGTGGATGGACAGTAGATGTTATGACAGTTAATCTGTGGATAGACAGTAGATGTTATGACAGTTAATCTGTGGATAGACAGTAGATGTTATGACAGTTAACCTGTGGATAGAAAGTCGATGTTATGACAGTTAACCTGTGGATGGACAGTAGATGTTATGACAGTTAACCTGTGGATAGACAGTAGATGTTATGACAGTTAACCTGTGGATAGAAAGTCGATGTTATGACAGTTAACCTGTGGATGGACAGTAGATGTTATGACAGTTAATCTGTGGATAGACAGTAGATGTTATGACAGTTGATCTGTGGATAGACAGTAGATGTTATGACAGTTAACTTGTGGGTGGACAGTAGATGTTATGACAGTTAACCTGTGGATAGACAGTAGGTTTTTTGACAGTTCATTGCCACCCTATGACCTCTGTTGTCTCTGCTAGTTGACATGATGGCTGCTGAAAGCTTCCTTCATTACCAAGTCCCGCCCTCTCTCTCCTTCAACCCCACTCATGACATTGGCCACGTTCCAGTTTGATTACATTGAAGTCGCCTGCCAGATCTCACAATGCCTGGATTGGTGTTTAACACATCAGATGATCACATCATGTTGTACAGTAACCTTATTTGTTGACGCGTGCAACTCAACTGCAATATAGTTGGCCTAGAACAAGACAGCTCATTCCTCATTGTGGTTGATAGATTGAGTTCTGACCTCACAGATACAGGAAGCTACTAACACTGCTACTCCTCTCACTCCCTCCCTCCGATCTCACTCTGACAGCCACAGTTTCCTCTTCTCTCTCTGGTTAGCCAGCCTACTTGTAACTCTTTAGGCTCTTTAGGCTCAAAGCCATGAGTAAGTGTTACTTCTCTGTAAAATGATGTCTAATGATTCATTTGAAAGTCAACAATAGGTTTGGCTATATGTCCTACCTGCATGTACAGTGGCTTGCAAAAGTTTTCACCCCCCTTGGTATTTTAGCTATTTTTATTGCCTTACAACCTGAAATTAAAATAGATTTTTGGGGGGGGTTGTATCATTTTATTTACACAACATGCCTACCATTTAGATTTTTTTTTTTATTGTATAACAAACAAGAAATAAGACAAAAAAACGGAAAACTTGAGCATGCATAACTATTCACCCCCAAAAGTCAATACTTTGTAGAGCCACCTTTTGCAGCAATTACAGCTGCAAGTGTCTTGGGGTATGTCTCTATAAGCTTGGCATATCTAGCCACTGGGATTTTGGCCCATTCTTCAAGGCAAAACTGCTCCAGCTCCTTCAAGTTGGATGGATTCCCCTGGTGTACAGCAATCTTTAAGTCATACCACAGATTCTCAATTGGATTGAGGTCTGGGCTTTGACTAGGCCATTCCAAGACAGTTAAACGTTTCCTCTTTAACCACTCGACTGTTGCTTTAGCAGTATGCTTAGGGTCAATGTCCTGCTGGAAGGTGAACCTCTGTCCCAGTCTCAAATCTCTGGAAGACTGAAACAGGTTTCCCTCATGAATTTCCCTGCACCATCCATCATTCCTTCAATTCTGACAAGTTTCCCAGTCCCTGCCAAAGAAAAACATCCCCACAACATCATGCCACCACCATGCTTCTCGGGGTGATGAGAGGTGTTGGGTTTGTGCCAGACATAGCGTTTTCCTTGATGTCCAAAAAGCTCAATTTTTGTCTCATCTGACCAGAGTATATTCTCCATATGTTTGGGGAGTCTCCCACATGCCTTTGGCGTGTTTGCTTATTTTTTTCTTTAAGCAATTTTTTCTGGCCACTCTTCCATAAAGCCCAGCTCCGTGGAGTGTACGTCTTCTAGTGGTCCTATGGATGGATACAAAATTCTCCACTGTGGAGCTTTGCCGCTCCTTCAGGGTTATCTTTGGTCTCTTTGTTGCCTCTTTGATTAATTCCGTCCTTGCCTGGTCCATGAGTTTTGGTGGGTGGCCCTCTCTTGGTAGATTTGTTGTGGTGCCATATTCTTTCATTCTTTTAATAATGAATTTAATGGTGCTCCGTGGGATATTCAGAATTTCGGATATATATATATTTTTTTTATATATATTTTTTTTAAATATTTTTTTCTCCCCAATTTCATGGTGTCCAATTGTTGTAGTACCTACTATCTTGTCTCATCGCTACAACTCCCGTACGGGCTTCGGTATAGAAGAAGGTTGAAAGTCATGCGTCCTCCGAAACACAACCCAACCTAGCCGCACTGCTTCTTAACACAGCGCGCATCCAACCCGGAAGCCAGCCGCACCAATATGTCGGAGGAAACACCGTGCACCTAGCTAGCTGGCTAACATTAGCAAGGTGAGGGGTAAACTGTAACTGGCCACTATATTTCCTGTTGCTGTGAGAAGCTGTATCTTTAACAACAAGTCCCCCTCAACAGTAAGAGAGATGGGGTGAGATCCCACCACTTTTAATACAGCTATTCTTCCTCCATTTACAGATGAAACAATAGAGATGCTTCATACTTTGGGATCATATGAGGCGAATCCTATCTTCCACTTAAGTCAAATGTAGACATTGTCCTTCAATGATGTCAATTTGGAGACAAAATAAAACTGAAGTGATACTTCAGGATTTTGGCCCTTTATCTACTTCCCCAGAGACAGACGAGCTTGTAGAGGACATTTTTATGACTGTATCCCGTATGAACGAAGTTAGCGGTAGTTTTGCAATGACTGGAGGTGAATGGCATGCTAGCAGATACCGAGGAAATCAGCTCCTATTGATTTTAATTTTGGAAATCTGTTCCCAAGTATAATAGAGAGACACACTAACGTAAGAAAGGTTTGAAATTATTACGTTTTAGTCACATTTGATATTTATTTGGGCTTTTGTAGTCAATTTGCAAATTATGTTCCTGCCCCTGATCATTTGCTCAAGACAAAACCTTGGAATCTACCAGATGATCCCTGCACCAGATGGTTCATGTTCGATTGTGTATCATTGATGATGCTATGTACAGTACCTGTGTCCACAGAACCTGATAACTCAGGGAAGAGATCCTCCAGAGTTGCTGCAGTGTGTCTGGGGCTGCTGTGTGTCCTACTTGCTGGGATCATAGGCCTGTCTGTCTACTGTAAGTCTGAAGTTATAGTTCCTACAATTCACCAGCAGTTCTGTGACTATCTCTTTTAATTATAAACTTTGTTGTTGTTGTAACAGATTATGGGGTTTATAAGAGTTTCTTAGCCTATAAAACCAACTCATCTGCAGAGAGAGACCAGCTACAGACCAGCTACAACAACCTGACTACTGAGAGAGGCCAGCTACAGACCAGCTACAACAACCTGACTACTGAGAGAGACCAGCTACAGACCAGTTACAACAACCTGGCTAAACAGATAGAACAGCTACAGACTGAGAGAGATTTTCTTAGGGGGTGGCTTACCAATTGCAGTGAGTAAACCTACAGTAATAAATTATAATTAATCCCACAAACATGATCATGAGTCTGTATTCTTATATTAAGTGTAGATTGTGATAAGTTGAAGGAAATTCATGTCAATCATCTTGTAGAACAAACCTGTCCTGCTGGCTGGCAGAAGTTTGAATCCAGCTGGTACTTCCTGTCTACTGAGACTAAAACCTGGAAGGAGAGCAGAGAGGATTGTCTGGAGAGAGGAGCAGACCTGGTGATCATAAACAGTGATAAGGAACAGGTGAGAGAGAGAGAGAGAGAGAGAGAGCGAGAGAGAGAGAGAGAGAGAGAGAGAGAGAGAGAGAGAGAGACAGAGAGAGAGAGAGAGAGAGAGAGAGAGAGACAGAGAGAGAGAGAGAGAGAGAGAGAGAGAGAGAGAGAGAGAGAGAGCGAGAGCGAGAGCGAAAATATAATGTTGTGTAAAAGATAAAACATATAATTATATATATTTTTCAACAACAGAAATTTCTCTTTGACCTCAAGAGGAGAGTCTGGATTGGTCTGACCGATTCTGTTAATGAGGGGACCTGGAAATGGGTGGACGGCACCCCACTGACCACAGGGTGAGAGATGATAACTAATCTGTCAATAAGGCTCCATTAAATTTTTTTCAATAGAGGTCATTGATGATACCAGTCAACACAATTACAGTGCCTTGCGAAAGTATTCGGCCCCCTTGAACTTTGCGACCTTTTGCCACATTTCAGGCTTCAAACATAAAGATATAAAACTGTATTTTTTTGTGAAGAATCAACAACAAGTTGGACACAATCATGAAGTGGAACAACATTTATTGGATATTTCAGACTTTTTTAACAAATCAAAAACTGAAAAATTGGGCGTGCAAAATTATTCAGCCCCTTTACTTTCAGTGCAGCAAACTCTCTCCAGAAGTTCAGTGAGTATCTCTGAATGATCCAATGCTGACCTAAATGACTAATGATGATAAATACAATCCACCTGTGTGTAATCAAGTCTCCGTATAAATGCACTTGCACTGTGATAGTCTCAGAGGTCCATTAAAAGCGCAGAGAGCATCATGAAGAACAAGGAACACACCAGGCAGGTCCGAGATACTGCTGTGAAGAAGTTTAAAGCCGGATTTGGATACAAAAAGATTTCCCAAGCTTTAAACATCCCAAGGAGCACTGTGCAAGAGATAATATTGAAATGGAAGGAGTATCAGACCACTGCAAATCTACCAAGACCTGGCCGTCCCTCTAAACTTTCAGCTCATACAAGGAGAAGACTGATCAGAGATGCAGCCAAGAGGCCCATGATCACTCTGGATGAACTGCAGAGATCTACAGCTGAGGTGGGAGACTCTGTCCATAGGACAACAATCATTTGTATATTGCACAAATCTGGCCTTTATGGAAGATGTCACGCCCTGACCATAGTTTACTTTGTATTTTCTATGTTTTGATTGGTCAGGGTGTGATCTGAGTGGGTATTCTATGTTTCATGTCTTGTTTGTCTATTTCTATGTTCAGCCTGATATGGTTCTCAGTCAGAGGCAGGTGTTCGTCATTGTCTCTGATTGGGAACCATATTTAGGTAGCCTGGGTTTCACTGTGTGTTTGTGGGTGATTGTTCCTGTCTATGTGTTTTTCACCAGATAGGCTGTTTAGGTTTTCGTTACGTTTTGTTTTGTAGTATTGTATTGGAGATTCGTGTTTCGTATTATTAATAAACATGGATCGTAAACCACACGCTGCATTTTGGTCCGACTCTCCTTCTCATACAGAAAACCGTTACAGAATCACCCACCACCAACGGACCAAGCAGCGTGTCAACAGGCAGGAGCAGCGCGAGGAGAAGCGCAATAAGGATTTCTGGACATGGGAGGAAATCCTCGACGGGAGAGGACCCTGGGCTAAACCAGGGGAGTGTAGCCGCACTAAGGTGCAGCGGGAGAAGAAACAACAGGAACAGCCCAAGGAGGAGTACAGTATGGAGTATACTACTTGGGAGGAGATCGACAGGTGGGCGGCCGACCCAGGGAGAGTGCCGGAGCCCGCCTGGGATTCGCTGGAGCAGTGCGAGGAGGGTTACCGTAGAATGGAGGCGGTGAAAGCAGAGAGGCGCTGGTATGAGAAGGCAGCACGGCGACGCGGATGGAAGCCTGAGAGGCAGCCCCAAAAATTTCTTGGGGGGGGGCTAACAGGGAGTATGGCTATGCCAGGTAGGAGACCTGAGCAGACTCCCTGTGCTTACCGGGGGGCTAGAGAGACCGGACAGGCACCGTGTTATGCAGTGGTGCGCACGGTGTCTCCAGTGCGGGTGCATAGCCCGGTGCGGTATATTCCAGCTCCGTGTGTCTGCCGGGCTAGATTGAGCGTCGAGCCTAATGCCATGAAGCCGGCTCTACGTAGCTGGTCCCCAGTGCGTCTCCTTGGGCCGGCTTACATGGCACCAGCCTTGCGCTTGGTGTCTCCGGTTCGCCTGCATAGCCCAGTGCGGGCTATTCCACCTCCCCGCACTGGCAGGGCGAACGTGAGCATTCAACCAGGTAAGGTTGGGCAGGCTCGGTGCTCAAGAGCTCCAGTGCGCCTGCACGGTCCGGTTTTTCCAGTACCACCTCCACACCCCAGCCCTCCGGTAGCAGCTCCCCGCACCAGGCTTCCTGTGCGTGTCCTTGGCCCAGTACCACCAGTGCCAGTACCACGCATCAGGCCTACAGTGCGCCTCGCCTGTCCAGCGCTGTCGGAGCCCTCCTCCTCTCCAGCGCTGTCGGAGTCTCCCGCCTGTTTAGCGCTGTCAGAGCTTTCCGCCTCTACAGCGCTGCCGGAGTCTCCCGCCTGTTCAGAACTGCCAGTTAGCATAGAGCTGCCAGTTAGCAAGGAGCTGCCAGTTAGCAAGGAGCTGCCAGTCTGCAAGGAGCTGCCAGTCTGCATGGAGCTGCCAGTCTGCATGGAGCTGCCAGTCTGCATAGAGCTGCCAGTCTGCATGGAGCTGCCAGTCTGCAAGGAGCCGCCAGAGCTGCCTGTCTGCAGGATGCCGCCAAAGCTGCCAGTCTGCAAGGAGCCGCCAGAGCTGCCAGTCTGCAAGGAGCCGCCAGAGCTGCCAGTCTGCAAGGAGCCGCCAGAGCTGCCAGTTAGCATGGAGCAGCCAGGGCCGCCAGTCAGCATGGAGCAGCCAGGGCCGCCAGTCAGCATGGAGCAGCCAGGGCCGCCAGTCAGCATGGAGCAGCCAGTCAGCATGGAGCAGCCAGTCAGCATGGAGCAGCCAGAGCAGCCAGTCAGCATGGAGCAGCCAGAGCAGCCAGTCAGCATGGAGCAGCCAGAGCTGCCAGTCAGCATGGAGCAGCCAGTCAGCATGGAGCAGCCAGAGCTGCCAGTCAGCATGGAGCAGCCAGTCAGCATGGAGCAGACAGAGCTGCCAGTCGACCAGACTCTTCCAGATCTGCCAGTCGTCCAGACTCTTCCAGATCTGCCAGTCGTCCAGACTCTTCCAGATCTGCCAGTCGTCCAGACTCTTCCAGATCTGCCAGTCGTCCAGACTCTTCCAGATCTGCCAGTCGTCCAGACTCTTCCAGATCTGCCAGTCAACCAGACTCTTCCAGATCTGCCAGTCGACCAGACTCTTCCAGATCTGCCAGTCGACCAGACTCTTCCAGATCTGCCAGTCGACCAGACTCTTCCAGATCTGCCAGTCGTCCAGACTCTTCCAGATCTGCCAGTCGTCCAGACTCTCTCAGATCTGCCAGTCGTCCAGATTCTCCCAGATCTGCCAGTCGACCAGATTCTCCCAGATCCGCCAGTCGACCAGATTCTCCTAGATCCGCCAGTCGACCAGATTCTCCCAGATCCGCCAGTCGACCAGATTCTCCCAGATCCGCCAGTCGACCAGATTCTCCCAGATCCGCCAGTCGACCAGATTCTCCCAGATCCGCCAGTCGACCAGATTCTCCCAGATCCGCCAGTCGACCAGATTCTCCCAGATCCGCCAGTCGACCAGATTCTCCCAGATCCGCCAGTCGACCAGATTCTCCCAGATCCGCCAGTCGACCAGATTCTCCCAGATCCGCCAGTCGACCAGATTCTCCCAGATCCGCCAGTCGACCAGATTCTCCCAGATCCGCCAGTCGACCAGATTCTCCCAGATCTGCTAGTCGACCAGGATCTGCTGAAACCGCCAGCCAGCCAGGTTCTGGTAGTTTCTACTACCTGCCTGGGCTTCCTCTCAGTGCTGAGCTTCTTCTCAGTGCTGAGCTTCCTCTCAGTGCTGAGCTACCTATCTGTCCCGAGTTACCTCTGTCCCGAGCTGTCCCTCTGTCCCATGTTATCATTGTGGTGGGTAACCTATTTAGGGACGTTTAGGAGGGGGATTAAAACTGTCATGGAGTGGGGTCCACGTCCAGCGCCAGAGCCGCCACCGCGGACAGATGCCCACCCAGACCCTCCCCTATAGGTTCAGGTTTTGCGGCCGGAGTCCGCACCTTGGGGGGGGGGGGGGGGGGGTACTGTCACGCCCTGACCATAGTTTACTTTGTATTTTCTATGTTTTGATTGGTCAGGGTGTGATCTGAGTGGGTATTCTATGTTTCATGTCTTGTTTGTCTATTTCTATGTTCAGCCTGATATGGTTCTCAGTCAGAGGCAGGTGTTCGTCATTGTCTCTGATTGGGAACCATATTTAGGTAGCCTGGGTTTCACTGTGTGTTTGTGGGTGATTGTTCCTGTCTATGTGTTTTTCACCAGATAGGCTGTTTAGGTTTTCGTTACGTTCGTTACGTTTTGTTTTGTAGTATTGTATTGGAGATTCGTGTTTCGTATTATTAATAAACATGGATCGTAAACCACACGCTGCATTTTGGTCCGACTCTCCTTCTCATACAGAAAACCGTTACAGCAGAGTGGCAAGAAGAAAGCCATTTCTTAAAGATATCCATAAAAAGTGTCGTTTAAAGTTTGCCACAAGCCACCTGGGAGACACACCAAACATGTGGAAGAAGATGCTCTGGTCAGATGAAACCAAAATTGAACTTTTTGGCAACAATGCAAAACGTTATGTTTGGCGTAAAAGCAACACAGCTGAACACACCATCCCCACTGTCAAACATGGTGGCAGCATCATTGTTTGGGCCTGCTTTTCTTCCGCAGGGACAGGGAAGATGGTTAAAATTGATGGGAAGATGGATGGAGCCAAATACAGGACCATTCTGGAAGAAAACCTGATGGAGTCTGCAAAAGACCTGAGACTGGGACGGAGATTTGTCTTCCAACAAGACAATGATCCAAAACATAAAGCAAAATCTACAATGGAATGGTTCAAAAATAAACATATCCAGGTGTTAGAATGGCCAAGTCAAAGTCCAGACCTGAATCCAATCGAGAATCTGTGGAAAGAACTGAAAACTGCTGTTCACAAATGCTCTCCATCCAACCTCACTGAGCTCGAGCTGTTTTGCAAGGAGGAATGGGAAAAAATTTCAGTCTCTCGATGTGCAAAACTGATAGAGACATACCCCAAGCGACTTACAGCTGTAATCGCAGCAAAAGGTGGCGTTACAAAGTATTAACTTAAGGGGGCTGAATAATTTTGCACGCCCAATTTTTCAGTTTTTGATTTGTTAAAAAAGTTTGAAATATCCAATAAATGTCGTTCCACTTCATGATTGTGTCCCACTTGTTGTTGATTCTTCACAAAAAAATACAGTTTTATATCTTTATGTTTGAAGCCTGAAATGTGGCGAAAGGTCGCAAAGTTCAAGGGGGCCGAATACTTTCGCAAGGCACTGTAACTATGAAAAATGTATACATAACATTTCCGATTGTGATGTTCTAACTGTGACATCTAACTGGTATTAACCATGATATCTGACTGTTGTTAACCGTGTAGGTGCTGGTATTAACCATGGTATCTGACTGTTATTAACCCTGTAGGTACTGGTATTAACCATGCTATCTGACTGTTTTTAACCCTGTAGGTACTGGTATTAACCATGATATCTGACTGTTTTAACCCTGTAGGTACTGGTATTAACCATGATATCTGACTGTTTTTAATCCTGTAGGTACTGGTATTAACCATGATATCTGACTGTTTTTAACCCTGTAGGTACTGGTATTAACCATGATATCTGACTGTTGTTAACCCTGTAGGTACTGGTATTAACCATGATATCTGACTGTTTTAACCCTGAAGGTACTGGTATGCCAAACAGCCTGATAATACAGGTCCTAATGGGGACGAGGACTGTGCTGAGATACCCAAAGATCAGAGTCCTCTGAAGGCATGGAATGACTTGTCATGTGACAGCATAATCAACTGGGTTTGTGAGAAAGAGTTTTAACCATGACAACATGCTGTAACACATACAGTAGACTCCAGTGCATCTCTCTCTCTCTCTCTCTCTCTCTCTCTCTCTCTCTTTCTGTCTCTGTCTCTGTCTCTCTCTCTCTCTCTCTCTCTCTCTGTGTCTCTCTCTGTGTCTCTCTCTGTGTCTCTCTCTGTGTCTCTCTCTCTCTCTCTCTCTCTCTCTCTCTCTCTCTCTCTCTCTCAAACCCATGCACACAAATGTTGTATTTGTTTGTATTAGTATATTAATAAATGTCCTGCTTATTTCCTGACATTATAGCTTCCTGTTTACCAGAGTCAACATGAAGTTAGTATACTTGACTTTGTTCACACTGTATGCGGTGCATTTGGTCAATTCCAATTAAATACATTCTTCTTACTTGCTACAGATATTTACAATCTACAATTTAGGCCTGGTGATGACATTCTGAACAGTACCAAACCACCTTTACATACACTGTATAGGAGGAGGTGACTGTATCACCAATCAATGAGTGTAGTAGAGATATCAAAGGGTATCAAAGGATGTAAATTAATCATATTTGACAGTCAGTCTTTGTTGTCAAGTTACATATCAAGTGCTCATATTTGACTGCTGTTCCCCCATATGGGTCCTAAAAGAGGGAAGTGAAGTTGATATTTTCAGTGGTTTAACCAGCTGTCACTCAAAACGCCTCAACCAATTAGGTTCATAACGAGAGAGGAGAGCCCTGGTGGTTTATGTTGTCACCTCATCTTCACTGGTTAAGACTACCCACCCTCAATATCCACTTGGAGCAGTTTGTAGTGTCACATCTATTGTCTGGACATTCTAATGACCCATTATTATAGTCCTGGACCTACTGAACATGTTGATGTATATTTGGGGGTAAACAAAGATGCCCAGGGTCCCTGCTCATCTGTGTGAACGTGCCTCAGGCATGCTGTAAGGAGGCATGAGGTCTGCAGATGTGGCCAGGTCAGTAAATTGCAATGTCCGTACTGTGAGACGCCTAAAACAGCGCTACAGGGAGACAGGACAGACAGCTGATCGTCCTCGCAGCGGCAGGCCACGTGTAACAACACCTGCACAGGATCGGTACATCCGAAAATCACACCTGCGTGACAGGTACAGGATGGCAACAACAACTGCCCGAGTTACACCAGGAATGCACAATCCCTCCATCAGTGCTCAGACTGTCCGCAATAGGCTGAGAGAGGCTGGACTGAGGGCTTGTAGGCCTGTTGTAAAGGCAGGTCCTCACCAGACATCACCGGCAACAACATCGCCTATGGGCACAAACCCACCGTCGCTGGACCAGACATGACTGTCAAAAAGTGCTCTTCATTGACGAGTCACAGTTTTGTCTCACCAGGGGTGATGGTCGGATTTGCGGTTATAGTCGAAGGAATGAGCGTTACACCGAGGCCTGTACTCTGGAGCGGGATCGATTTGGAGGTGAAGGGTCCATCATGGTCTGCGGCGGTGTGTCACAGCATCATCGGACTGAGCTTGTTGTCATTGCAGGCAATCTCAACGCTGTGCGTTACAGGGAAGACATCCTTCTCCCTCATGTGGTACCCTTCCTGCAGGCTCATCCTGTCATGACCCTCCAACATGACAATGCCACCAGCCATACTGCTCTTTCTGTGCGTGACTTCCTGCAGCAATGCCAGTGTTCTGCCATGGCCAGCGAAGAGCCCGTATCTCAATCCTATTGAGCCTGTCTGGGACCTGTTGGATCGGAGGGTGAGGGCCATAAACACAGTTGACAGTGAGAAGACATTTCTTTTTTGCTGAGTTTGTGTTAACTGTCACGACTTCTGCCGAAGTCGAAGCCTCTCCTTGTTCGGGTGGTGTTCGGCGGTCGACGTTTCCGGTCTTCTAGCCATCATTGATCCATTTTTCATTTTCCATTGGTTTTGTATTTGTCTTCCTACACACCTGGTTTCAATCCCATTCATTACCTGTTGTGTATTTAACCCTCTGTTTCCCCTCATGTCTTTGTCAGAGATTGTTTGTATGTCAGTGTTGTATATATTATTTGTATTGGTGTGCGACGGGTCCTCGTACCCATTGTTGTTATTTGTTAGATTTAGTGTTTGGAGTATGTTTCGTTCATTGTTATTAAATAACTCCATTACACTCAGTTTGATTCTCAGGCGCCTGACTTCCCTGCCACCTATACACACGACTCTGACATTAACAGCTAGCCTTTGTTCTCCACATCTCCTCTATGATCTATATCTTCCTGGTATGATAGTGTCCTGTCCATCATCACAAATAGAAAGTCCCATTCCCTGGGCAGGAGGACTGTGTTGAGATATACTCTGGACAAGATGAACATGTAGAGACATGGAATGACTTATAATGTTCTGCAGAAAATGGTTTAACAATAACCACTGTAACAATCTCTCACACGCACACATGCACACAAGTATACAAACTTGTTCTATTTTTGTATTATCATAGCCACAACTACCCGTGTCATTTTGTTGAGACTTCCCTAGAGTTAACACCTACAGTAGTCACACAGACAGAGACACACAGATGACTCAGAGACAGAGACATCACAAGAAGCAGAGACTTAACGTATAGAGGGCCTGCAGTTGAAGTACGACGCCTCCTGGTGGCCATGTTGGAAGACCACCACATTAATTCTAGAAGCAGAGACTTAATGTATAGTAGAACTACATAAAAAGAAATATAAATTCAAATCTCCTCAATGTCAAATACCTGCTTATATGTAAGCTTTCTCCCTTCTGAAACAACCTTTATTCTACAAGACAAACTTGCACATGTTTCATAACACAGAATAATCCATTTGAGGAAAATAAAAACAAAACATATAAATGCTCCTTAAGTTACATGAGAACCAGTGTCTAAACACAGGCCTCCTCACAACATATAGGACAGACATCCCTCTAAGTCCTCATGCTCAGAAATATACTCAGGAATAGAGAATAGGTCAGTGAAATCATTTATATTCCAAATCATAAGTAACAACCCAACTATTTATCCAACCAATATTTAGAATAGCATTCCTCAGTGATTCAAATTTGTCTTATCACTCAAAGTAAAAACTTCAATTTAACACACATTATTAGCAGATTTACTTACATTCAGTATAATTATCCCATAATTCTACTATTAACTTTTTAAAATCATGATTATAATACAGATCAGTATCTCAATGCATTCTTAATCTAAATTACTACAATTTACATGGTGTAGACCTCTTCAATCAACCTGATACCACAATAGTATAAACAATTTAATGGCACAGTTGACCAACCCCCCCTCTCAGGCACTGAATCTTCTGCCGTCTCTTTCGTTTTTCTTCAGATATCTTTACAGTTCAAAGTGGACGGCCCACGATAATGTCCCAATTTCAATGTCTCATCTTTACCACTCATGTCTTGTCCATTCGTCAACCAATATACCAGCATCATAAGAAAATGTTAGAACAGATCTTTCTCCATGATCACTCCAAGTGGACTCTCACAGTTTGAGAGAAAGATGAAAGAAAAGCAGGTGATAGCTTAGATCTGAGACTGTACACCAATTTCTGGCTTGGTTCTTTTCTCTCGGTAGAAGTGGTTCGGAATGCCTCCTTCAACGCCTTTGTCACTCTTCTTCAGCCAGTTAGAGGGGTTTTTTGAGATCCCAAATTAATACAACCACTCGCATCAACATTTTTTTTAAAGCAATGAGGCTGATGCAACAGATCAGAACGTTTAGCTTAAATTGTTGATAAACTATTAGGCTATTTCTTCACCTTATAAGAGCAGCAATTCACACACGGCAGTAGGCAGAATGTTCCTTAATGCAATCAGCTAGAGGGAAAACACTGTTGTCGAAAGTGATGGCAAATGTGATTATGCATGTAATGGTTTATTATAAAGGTACATTTTTATGTTGAAAATGAGCTTCCCCAAACACATGTGAAGCCTACAGTATGTATACCAGTTAGGCTCTACAAATCAAATCACATTTTATTTGTCACGTGCGCCGAATACAACAGGTGGACTTTACAGTGAAATGCTGAATACAACAGGTGGACTTTACAGTGAAATGCCGAATACAACAGGTGGACTTTACAGTGAAATGCCGAATACAACAGGTGGACTTTACAGTGAAATGCCGAATACAACAGGTGGACTTTACAGTGAAATGCCGAATACAACAGGTAGACTTTACAGTGAAATGCCGAATACAACAGGTGGACTTTACAGTGAAATGCCGAATACAACAGGTGGACATTACAGTGAAATGCCGAATACAACAGGTGGACATTACAGTGAAATGCCGAATACAACAGGTAGACTTTACAGTGAAATGCCGAATACAACAGGTGGACTTTACAGTGAAATGCCGAATACAACAGGTGGACTTTACAGTGAAATGCCGAATACAACAGGTGGACTTTACAGTGAAATGCTGAATACAACAGGTGGACTTTACAGTGAAATGCCGAATACAACAGGTGGACTTTACAGTGAAATGCTGAATACAACAGGTGGACTTTACAGTGAAATGCCTACTTTAAGAAACACAAGTGAAGTCAAATATAGATAAGTAAAAAATATAATGAAATACAAATTAAAACATAAATAATTAATGTGTAGCAGTAAAATAATGCTAGTGAGGCTATATTCAGGGGGTACCGGTACAGAGTCAATGTGCTGGTCGAGGTAATTGAGGTAATATGTACATGTAGGTAGAGTTAAAGTGACTATGCAAATAAACAGAGAGTAGCAGCAGCACAACAGAGGAGGGGGAGGGGGAGGGGGCTGTTCTATCTTGCCAATGCAGTGTAAACCCTGCTAGCTGTATGTTATTTATGTTGTATTTCAGCCACGACTCAGTTTTTAATGTCCCGTTGGTAGGATATTTGTGATCGTAGCTCGTCTATTTTGTTGATCGTACGTTGGCTAATAGGACTGATGGTAGAGGCAAATGACCCACTCGCCGTCGGATCCTTACAAGGCACCCCGACCTACGTCCTCGATATCTCTGTCTCTTTCTCATGCGAATCCTGTGGATTTGGGCCTTGTCGGGTGTCTGACGTAAATCCTTCGCATCTGACTCGTTAAAGAAAAAAATCGACAGCCATCTCCTCCGACGCCATTATTAACACCAATGTTCCCTCAAAAGAATGTCAGTACTGAGCAAATTTCAGGTCTGCTGAGCTCAAACTTGAACTTAAATTCTGTACAACTTCCAGCGCGCATTTACTGCAAACACTGAGGCTGTACCCACTTTAAGTTAGTTTTAACAGTGGTCAAGCAAGCTATTGTGGCTATTTGATCGTAATGGCCTACCAGAGTGGCCTACCATCAAAAACAATGGAAAACACTATTCTATCGTTCAGCCTACAGTAGGAGTCGATGTGTGGATTCAATGTAGGTCTGCATTCCATGAGACTTTTGAAAAAAACATGCATGGCTTGACATTAACCTGTTTATTCACGTTTTCTTCAGACAAGGAGGTGACTGAAAAGGCTGTTGTGTTGTTTGATGCAAGAAACCACTTTACAAAATAAAATGCACTATTATACCCATATCATTATTACAGTGAGTCAGACAAAATCTACTACCCTTTGCCTATTGGCTACTTAGCTTATTCAAGCTGTCTCAAAATACAACACTGCCCCTTTAGGACAAAAAAAGCTCTTTACCTGACTCTCTTTTCAAAGATGTCTAGAAATGTACACGTTTTGTGCTCTTGTAGGAAGAAATCAGTCCCCCATTGAGGACTGCAAATGATCTATATCTGGGATAATAACTCACTAACTGGCAAAGGATAGGAACAGATATGCATGTGGCTACATGCAGCTCTCACTTTGATCTCAAAACAAGCACATCTACTCACGTCTGCTCACGCTGTAAAAACAGTCCAGTTCAAAGGGAATGGCACTGATCCATGTATGGCAATGGTCTATTTGCATAACTACTGCAGCTCTGATTGGTTATGGCGCACCAGTCTGTGTAGATAGAGTATGGGCCTGAGTTGTGCCTGTCATTGCAGTAGAATCCTACTCTGATGCGTTCTGCCTACAACAAAATCTCTTGTGCAGTTAGTTTTGCATACTAAGTTCTTGCATAGTTTGTTTTGTGTCGGTATGTTGCATTGAAAGTGGCTAATAATCGTTGATTAGATCACATTACCCACAGTAAAGGGAACGCTGATAGTGTTCACTAATGAGGAAAACTCTATAAAGTGCACGTGCTGATATTTCCTCTGCGCTGCAGTCCCAGGGAGCTGTGCACCTGCACCAACACGCAGTTTAGAGGGAACATTGCTCTATACAGTTATAATGCAGATTAATTAGCCTAATTTTAAGAAGTTATTTGGCCACTTTAGTTCTGATACAATCCTTATTAAAACATACAGGCCTGTGGGCCTGTGACTATGATATAAAATAGTCACAGAAAAAAGTATGCACTGTTTCTTACATTACTGCAAGAAAACATTCACAAGTGATAATACATCATTCACAAGTGATAATACATCATTCACAAGTGATAATACATCATTCACAAGTGATAATACATCATTCACAAGTGATAATACATCATTCACAAGTGATAATACGTCATTCACAAGTGATAATACATCATTCACAAGTGATAATACATCATTCACAAGTGATAATACATCATTCACAAGTGATAATACATCATTCACAAGTGATAATACATCATTCACAAGTGATAATACAATCATACACAAGTGATAATTAGTCATTCACAATTGATAGGTTAATACTGTCACCCATCACACTTTTCTTAATTGAATGTTATCTTTACATATACTAAATAATATATGTGTGAAAATAGTTTTGATATAGGATGGATCATTATCATGCACCTGTCTTGGAACAGGGATATGGGGTAGTGTTCATTTTCATACCAGCCAGGTAGGTTATACTCCTGTTGTAAAGCGAAGCAATGTGCTTAATATTAGGAACGTTGAGAAATAAATAAACATAGTAGGCCTAACCTATAGAAAGCTGATGGGATCCTCTTCTTTTTCAGAAAGGCCCTCTAAACTCTGTTTTCTCACACACATAGCCTATAGAAATGTTGCTCAGCATGAGCTCATGGGCTCTCAAGTCTATAATTTGAGTTTTGATTACATTTGCATTAAGGGACAATAGAGTGCTGAGTAGCAGGCAGTTAGCAGGTTTGGTAGGCTACTAATGACAATCAGCAGCATCAGAGCTTGGAGAAGCCTAATTACCATGACTAAACGGTCACATGGAATTTGACTGCCATCATGTGACCGCAGGTGTGGCGGTAATATGGTCACCGCATTAGTCCTAGCAAGGACTGACCATCCAGAAGATCAAAATTGTTGTTTTAACCATGTTGAGGCTATACAGTGTTACAATGGAGTAAAAATGCATATGTTTTGTATGACTGTTAAACCAACCTCATGAGGCATTTCTATGTTATAATCTTCAAGAATCTATGGGGTTATATATGCAAATATTAATGTAGAAACTGCAGATTGCCCCTTTAATGATTGTAACATGGTATACTGATACAGTAACTTCCTCTTTAATGACTGTAACATGTTATACTCATACAGTAACTTCCTCTTTAATGATTGTAACATGTTATACTGATACAGTAACTTCCTCTTTAATGATTGTAACATGTTATACAGTAACTTCCTCTTTAATGATTGTAACATGTTATACAGTATCTTCCTCTTTAATGATTGTAACATGTTATACAGTAACTTCCTCTTTAATGATTGTAACATTGTCACGCCCTGACATTAGAGAGCCTTTTATTCTCTAATTTGGTTAGGTCGGGTGTGACTAGGGTGGGTATTCTAGTTTTTCTTTTACTATGTTGGCCTGGTATGGTTCCCAATCAGAGGCAGCTGTCTATCATTGTCTCTGATTGGGGATCATATTTAGGCAGCCTTTTCCCACTGGGTTTTTAATGGGATCTTGTTTTTGGTTAGTTGCCTGTGAGCACGCCATAGCTTCACGTTTCGTTAGTGCTTTATCTTTTTTTTTTGTGCCGGTTCACTAAATAAATATGTTGAACCCATACCACGCTGCACTTTGGTCAGACAATCCTTACAACAACATTCGTGACAAACATGTTATACTGATACAGTAACTTCCCCTTTAATGATTGTAACATGGTATACTGATACAGTAACTTCCCCTTTAATGATTGTAACATGTTATACTGATACAGTAACTTCCCCTTTAATGATTGTAACATGGTATACTGATACAGTAACTTCCCCTTTAATGATTGTAACATGTTATACTGATACAGTAACTTCCTCTAAAGCAGCTGTGAGAAACAGTCCTCTTGTTGCTGATTATGTCATACCCTCAAGTGTGTGTGTGAGTTTGTGTGTGTGTGTGTATGAGGGGGGGGGGGGGTATGTGTGTGTGTATGTGCATGCTTGCTATGATGTGTGAGTGTATGCATGTGTGTGTATGCGTGTTTATGCATGTGTCTGTGTGTATGGGTACGTGTGTGTTCTCACATCAGTGTGTATCTCCTCAGGACCTGAGGATTCAGGGAGAACACTCTATAGGATGGTTGCTGTGAGCTTTGGGATGCTGTGTGTTCTACAAGTATCCCAAATTATACTCTACTAGTGCACTACTGTTGGCCAGGGTCCATAGGGTTCTGATCAAAAGGATGCCATTTTGGACCCTATTTCATTTGTAGTGCATTCTTTTTGACCAGAGCCCATATCCCCTTTGTAGTGCACTACTTTTGACCAAGGCACAAAGGACTAGTGCACTATATAACAAATAGGGTGCCATTTAGGACCCATTCCCAGAACATCTCTTTTCTTTCTTTCTGCCTGCTCTGATAAAGAGAGAGACCAGATACAGGCCTGTAATAACACCACTGGCCTGGCGCATGACAGAGACCATCCAAACACCAGTAGTGGTATCATTGGCCTGGGTACAGAGAGAGACCAGTGCCGGAAGAACAGAAACCAGCTAGAGAGGGAGAGAGACCAGTTACAGAGTGAGAGAGACCAGTTACAGAGTGTGAGAGACCAGTTACATAGTGAGAGAGACCAGTTACATAGTGAGAGAGACCAGTTACAGAGTGAGAGAGACCAGTTACAGAGTGAGAGAGACCAGTTACAGAGTGAGAGAGACCAGTTACAGAGTGAGAGAGACCAGTTACAGAGTGAGAGAGACCAGTTAAAGTGTGAGAGAGACCAGTTACAGAGTGAGAGAGACCAGTTACAGAGTGAGAGAGACCAGTTACTGAGTGAGAGAGACCAGTTACAGAGTGAGAGAGACCAGTTACAGAGTGAGAGAGACCAGTTAGAGAAAACAAACCAAAACCAGTTACAGGAGTGTTACAATGCCCTGACTAAACAGGGACATGTTGAGAGACAGGGTCAGTCTTCTGATCAATGAGAAGGTGACGCTGGAGAAGGGGCTCTCTGGGTGTGGTAAGTTGCCAAGTCAGTCACCAGGACTGTATCTATACTGAACAAAAATATTTTACTGACTTTGTTCATATCAGGAAATCAGTCAATTGAAATAAATGCATTAGGCCCTAATCTAAGGATTTCACATGACTGGAATACAGATGTGCATTTTTTTTTAAAGGGCCTCACAATGGGCCTCAGGATCTCATCACAGTATTTTTGTGCATTCAAATTGCCATCGATAAAATGCAATTGTGTTCGTTGTCCGTAGCTTATGCCTGCCCATACCATAACCCCACCACCGCCATGGGGCACTCTGTTTTGACATCAGCAAACCGTTCGTCCACACAACACCATACACGTGGTTTGCGGTTGTGAGGATGGTTGGACATACTGCCAAATTCTCTAAAACAACGTTGTAGGCGGCTTATGGTAGAGAAATTAACATTAAATGATCTAGCAACGGCTCTGGTGGAAATTCCTGCAGTTAGCATGCCAACTGCCCATTCCCTCAAAACTTGAGACATCTGTGGCATTGTGTTGTGACAAAACTGCACATTTTAGAGCAACCTTTTATTGTCCCCAGCACAAGGTGCACCTGTGTAATGATCATGCTGTTTAATCAGCTTCTTGATATGCCACATCTATCAGGTCGATGGATTATCTTGGCAAAGGAGAAACGCTCACTAACAGGGATGTAAACAAATGTATGCACAAAATTGGAGAGAAATAAGCTTGTTGTGCGTGTGGAACATTTCTGGGATATTTTATTTGAGCTCATGAAACATGGGACCAACACCTTACAGGTTGAGTTTATATTTTTGTTCAGTGTCGATTCTATACCCTTCCTTCTCCTGAAGTGTGCGAATCTAGTGTGCACTTGGACACTGTGTGCAGTGAACCAATAGTTCAATTTCAGTGTTAACATTTGTTTAAAGGAATGTTGCAAGATTCTGGCAACTAAGCCAGTTTTTCTACTTAGGATCACATGAACTCTGGATGCCACGGCAACACACGCAGGCACGGCAAC
The DNA here is from genome assembly GCF_045791955.1 of Oncorhynchus clarkii lewisi. Classification (NCBI taxonomy): domain Eukaryota; kingdom Metazoa; phylum Chordata; class Actinopteri; order Salmoniformes; family Salmonidae; genus Oncorhynchus; species Oncorhynchus clarkii. The sequence goes on along the minus strand of NC_092163.1, from coordinate 32,574,271 downwards.
ACGCGGGCACGGCAACACACGCAGGCACGGCAACACACGCAGGCACGGCAACACGCGGGCACAGCAACACATGCAGGCACGGCAACACGCGGGCACGGCAACACACGCAGGCACGGCAACACGCGGGCACGGCAACACACGCAGGCACGGCAACACGGGGGCACGGCAACACACGCAGGCACGGCAACACGCGGCACGGCAACACACGCAGGCACGGCAACACGCGGGCACGGCAACACACGCAGGCACGGCAACACGCGGGCACGGCAACACACAGCCTTTAGAAACTGAAACAGGTTTGCTGTATTTAAGTGTTATTTCCTTCTCTGTTTGTCTTCTCAAACAGAGAAAATGTGTCCTGAAGGATGGAAGTAGTTTGGCTCCAGCAGCTGTTACTACCTCTCGGCTGAAAAGAAACCCTGGGAGTACGCTGAACAGGAAGGTCTGGAGAGAGGAGCACACCTGGTGATCATAAATAGTAGAGAGGAACAGGTGAGAGAGAGAGAGAGAGAGAGAGATGAAGAGAGAGATGAATCAGGTAAATAAATACTTACATGCAATTGACAACATCATTATCTTTCACCTAACAGAAATTCCTCATTGCATTAAGGACATTTTCCTGGATGGGTCTGAATGAAAGAGTGACAACGGGGACCTGGAAATGGGTGGACGGTACACCACTGACCACATGGTGAGAGATAATAATCTGTCCATAAGACTGTAACCATTTTAAATAGATCTGCATTGGTATGACTTAGAATTATGTTAACCAGTGTCTGTCTAGTTCTCTGTGTTGTTAACCCTCTAGGTACTGGGCGGAGAAACAGCCTGATAATTCAGGTCCTAATGGGGAGGAGGACTGTACTGAGATGAATTATAGATATTGTGACCATGTATATACATGGAATGATGTAGGATGTACCGAGGAACCAAATTGGATTTGTGAAAGAGCGATTTAACAAACAATAGCTCGGTATGTACAGTTGCATTGCATGTAGTCTGTACACAAAGATCTCTCTCCCCCAATGGGTTTTTATTGGCATGGGAAATGGGTTTATATTGCCAAAGCAAGAAACAAAAGACAACATCATTAAAAAACAATGTTTACAAGGGGGGAGGAGTGGTAGGATTAGGGGAAAATAATAAAGGAAAATATATAGATTTTATATACATCTACCCTAAAAATATATGTGGGATTGGAAATTATGGAGACAATTACATTGATGGAAGCCACAATCTATCCACAATATTAAAGCTGGTCTACCCAATAAAAAAATAAAATAAAATGTACTGTAAACATTGCACTCAAATGTTTCTAATTCTTTGTGGGCAGTGTGCACATAGCCTGTCTTCTCTCGAGAGCCAGGACTGCCTATGGCGGCATCTCTCAATAGCAAGGCTAGGCTCACTGAGTCTGTACATAGTCAAGAATTTTCTTAATTTAGGGTCAGTCACAGGGGTCAGGTATTCTGCCACTGGGTACTCTCTGTTTAGAGCCAGTCACAGGGGTCAGGTATTCTGCCACTGGGTACTCTCTGTTTAGAGCCAGTCACAGGGGTCAGGTATTCTGCCACTGGGTACTCTCTGTTTAGGGTCAGTCACAGTGGTCAGGTATTCTGCCACTGTGTACTCTCTGTTTAGGGCCAGTCACAGTGGTCAGGTATTCTGCCACTGTGTACTCTCTGTTTAGGGCCAGATAGCATCCCAATTTGCTTTGTTTTTTGGTTGATTCTTTCCAATGTGTCAAATAGTTATCTTTTTACATTATTATAGTTTGGCTGGGTCTAAACATATTCATGATGAAGGTATTGATTATAATAAACATATTAATGATAAAGATATTGATTATAATAAACATATTAATGATAAAGATATTGATTATAATAAACATATTCATGATGAAGGTATTGATTATAATAAACATATTCATGATGAAGGTATTGATTATAATAAACATATTCATGATGAAGGTATTGATTATAATAAACATATTCATGATGAAGGTATTGATTATAATTAACATATTAATGATAAAGCTATTGATTATAATAAACATATTAATGATAAAGATATTGATTATAATAAACATATTAATGATAAAGATATTGATTATAATAGGCTTCCTAAAGCTTAACGCTTATTGATGGTGATATTTGTTAATTTGATGCTATTGTCTGTTGACCAGTCTCAGCCCCTTTTTCAGAAATGTGACATTATGAATATCTCATTGGTTCATTCTGTATTCCCTGTGTATAGCAAATATACAGACTAATGACATGGTGATTTCTAATCCATCTCTCGGTGTAACACATGCTACCACTGTACTCTGTACTGACGTTGTTGACTTGGTTCTTTCCTATCTCAACCAGTGATTTTTCAGATGCTTCATTGCGTATTAGGTTGAATATCTATTCACTCGTCATGTTATTCTGTTACCTACAGGTCCTGGTTTTTACCATATTGGACTTGGTCGTCCACAATGCTTATAATTAAACAAGCTGTGGATATTAGGTAGAAATAAGCATGGCATGTGTCTTTGGTGCCATCTTGTGGGAGTTTTGGTAATAACAACTGCTGAACAAAAACAGATATTTCCCCAGGCAACAGAGACTTCTCTTGGTGGAGGTGGTGCAGGTTCACGTATACATATGCCCATATGTACCAAGATTTAGGATCAGGTCCCCTCTGTCCATGTAATCTTATTTGTTGCGATCTAAATCGTAAACCTGATCCTAAATCTGTATTCCTACTCTAAGACGCTTGATCTCTTCTTCAAATGTATCTCAGAGTAGATTCAACTGAAATGGTGATGTTCTGAACGACCAGTTGAAAAACGGGGAGGGGTTGGGGAACACTGCCCTTTAAATATTCCCACTCTCCAGGGTGCATACTCAGAGCATGCACTGACCAGCTGGCAAGGGCATTCACTGACACTTTAAACCTCTCCCTGACCCAGTCTGTAATACCTACATGTTTCAAGTAGACCACCATAGTCCCTGTGACCAAGAACACCATGTTAAACTGTCTACAGCTGCACCATCGAGAGCACTACAGATGGTAGTGCATATGGCCCAGTACATCACTGGGGCCAAGCTTCCTGCCATCCAGGACCTATATAATAGGCGGTGTTAGAGGAAAGCCCCAAAAAATTGTCAGACTCCAGTCACCCAAGTCATAGACTGTTTTCTCTGCTACCACACAGCAAGCGTTACAGTTTTTGCCCCCAAGCCATAAGACTCCTGAACTGGTAAACAAATGGCTACCCAGACTATTTGTATTGTGTGCCCCCCCCAACCTCTCTTTTATGTTACTGCTACTCTCTGTTCAGCCTATATGCATAGTCACTTTAACCATATCTACATGTACATACTACCTCATTCAGCCTGACTATCCGGTGTCTGTATGTAGCCTCTACTTTTATAGCCTTGCTACTGTATATAGCCTCACTACTGTATATAGCCAGTCTTTTTACTGTTGTTTTATTTCTTTACTTACCTATTGTTCACCTCACACCTTTTATGCACTATTGGTTAGATCCTGTAAGTAAGTATTTCACTGTAAGGTCTACACGTGTTGTATTCACGGTGTGCAACGTTCAGCGCACGTGACAAATAAACTTTGATTTTATTTGATCACTAAGCTAAGGACCCTGAGACTGTTTTCTCTGCTACCGCACGGCAAGCAGTACCACCAAGTCTGCGACCAAAAAATCTCCATAACACTCCTGCCCCCAAGTCATAAGACTGCTGAAAAGTTGATCAAATTGCTACCTGGACTATTTGCATTGACCCCCTTATTAAATGATAATTCTTTGGACGGACTTTCTTGCACAGGCTCGATGTACACAGAATCAACTCTAACCACACACACACACACACACACACACACACACACACCATGTTTATAGACCCGTTATTATTTTATTGTGTTACTCGTTTTCCTTTGTCTTGCCTACTGTTTTGATACTCTGCATTGTTGGTTAAAGGGCTCGTAAGTAAGCATTTCACACTAAGTTCTACACCTGTTGTATTAGGAGCATGTGGCCAAAAGGCAGTTTTAGCATCTTTATCTGTACCATTACAGCATCTGTGACAGCATGAGCTGCGTCAGAGGGATTTCACCATGGTTCCGCCATTTTAAAGTAGTCAACTGGGTGGGTTTTCCTATGGGTTGTAGCCTCAATGGCGCTGCCCATGTTGTCACAGACGCTATAATGGAACAGATATAAAGATGAGTCCTCGATCTATCTCTATGGTAGAGATCTAAAACAAGTGTGCTGTTTTGTGCTCTTGGTTTCCTGTAATAAACCCCAATTGCTGTATTTTAGTATAGCACAATTCTACATTCTAATATCTCTTGTGTTTTTCAGAGGTAATGTATTTGTCTGTGTTTCAACACTTCTCAATGCAAGTGACAGACGCAAGGTGGAGGCGTGGGGCTCGTGGATAAATGAACTTGTTTAATTATTCTGAAGTTGGTGGTTCAATCCCCCATTAGATATTTTTTACAATTATAAAAACGTAAAGAGAACATTGGAATGTTAGATACGTTTGTGGCTCAGATCAAATCTGAGTTCTGTCATTCTGATGATTCAAAATTGAACTACTTACCCTTCCCTGAGATTAAAAAAAACATGTTTTGGCTGACATGCAGCTGCTGGTGGCTCAATGGTTAAAGCAACTGTTTCAGAGGTTGTGGGTTCTCATCTAGATGCATGTGCTTTTGTTTGTGTTCTGCCATTTTGAAATGTCACTGTCAAATACACGTGCAGATTTGAAAAGAAAGGGCATTAAATCCCTGCTGCTCTTCTAAGAGATGTTTGCTTCATATCCCATCTCTTCTGCTTTACTGGTTATTTCCACAAATGTTTATGCCAAAATTCAGAAGAGAAGGTGAATACGTGTGTTGGACTTGGTGGCTCCTGGCCTGAGTCCCTGCCTTCCATCCATCCATGACTTTAAGGTTACACTTTAGTGGACACTTACATCAATGTTCAAATTAAAAACAAAATGGCCATGAATGTGGAGGTATTGGTAGCTTTGTGGGTGGAGGTATTGGTAGCTTTGTGGGTGGAGGTATTGGTAGCTTTGTGGGTGGAGGTATTGGTAGCTTTGTGGGTGGAGGTATTGGTAGCTCTGTGGGTGGAGGTATTGGTAGCTTTGTGGGTGGAGGTATTGGTAGCTCTGTGGGTGGAGGTATTGGTAGCTCTGTGGGTGGAGGTATTGGTAGCTCTGTGGGACTAGGTATTGGTAGCTCTGTGGGTGGAGGTATTGGTAGCTCTGTGGGTGGAGGTATTGGTAGCTTTGTGGGTGGAGGTATTGGTAGCTCTGTGGGTGGAGGTATTGGTAGCTCTGTGGGTGGAGGTATTGGTAGCTTTGTGGGTGGAGGTATTGGTAGCTTTGTGGGTGGAGGTATTGGTAGCTTTGTGGGTGGAGGTATTGGTAGCTTTGTGGGTGGAGGTATTGGTAGCTCTGTGGGTGGAGGTATTGGTAGCTTTGTGGGTGGAGGTATTGGTAGCTCTGTGGGTGGAGGTATTGGTAGCTTTGTGGGTGGAGGTATTGGTAGCTTTGTGGGTGGAGGTATTGGTAGCTTTGTGGGTGGAGGTATTGGTAGCTTTGTGGGTGGAGGTATTGGTAGCGCTGTGGGTGGAGGTATTGGTAGCTTTGTGGGTGGAGGTATTGGTAGCTCTGTGAGTGGAGGTATTGGTAGCTCTGTGGGTGGAGGTATTGGTAGCTCTGTGGGTGGAGGTATTGGTAGCTCTGTGGGTGGAGGTATTGGTAGCTTTGTGGGTGGAGGTATTGGTAGCTCTGTGGGTGGAGGTATTGGTAGCTCTGTGGAGTAAATGCTTTATAAATAATAAGTTATGGGTTCAAATCCCATCTCTTGTCCTTTAGCAGCTGAATGTCGATGTCTAAACTACAAAGAGAAGTGTAATGAGTGTGAAGGAGTCTGTGGGATCTCACCCCATTAGCACAGGGCTGTAGGTTTGAACCCAGTGCTCTGGAAGACGGGTACTTCACCACTGAGGACTCTGTCACAGTGTAAGTCAGGACTGTGGTTCCAGAACAGTAAGCAGCAGTGGTTGTGGATCTCACCTCAGTAGCACAGGGCTGTAGGTTTGAACCCAGTGCTCTGGAAGACAGGTAGTTCACCACTGAGGACTCTGTCACAGTGTAAGTCAGGACTGTGGTTCCAGAACAGTAAGCAGCAGTGGTTGTGGATCTCACCTCAGTAGCACAGGGCTGTAGGTTTGAACCCAGTGCTCTGGAAGACAGGTAGTTCACCACTGAGGACTCTGCCACAGTGTAAGTCAGGACTGTGGTTCCAGAACAGTAAGCAGCAGTGGTTGTGGATCTCACCTCATTAGCACAGGGCTGTAGGTTTAAACCCAGTGCTCTGGAAGACAGGTAGTTCACCACTGAGGACTCTGCCACAGTGTAAGTCAGGACTGTGGTTCCAGAACAGTAAGCAGCAGTGGTTGTGGAGGGAAACACCTGCAGGAGAAGTAGACCTTTGTGTTTTAAATAGGCAAAAAGCACTAATTAAAATCAAAGGGTCTACTTTTTCCAGAGGTTTCCCTGCATAGCCACTGCTGTTCACAGGAGCGGAAACCCCAGGCATTAAACCCCATCAGCTGCCAACACAACCACACGCTCTGCCTGGAATCCAACCCACAATCACACACTTAACAGGCGAGAGCCTGAGCCACCAGCTCATTCACACTTCACAACCTTCTCCTCATGTGATTGACGTTGAGATTCCAGGAAACATCCAAGACTATGTTAAGAGGCCACTAGGTGGCAACATGGCAGTTGAAAGCAGTCCGTCAGTGACCTCTACTGGTCAGTTCCATACTTACCAATAATGCTGACCATACTTACCAATAATGCTGACCATACTTACCAATAATGCTCACCCACAGTGGTGTAAAGTACTTAAGTAAAAATACTACTTAAGTTGTTTTTGGGGGTATCTGTACTTAACTATTTATATTTTTGACAACTTTTACGGCAGGGTAGCCTAGAGCGTTGGACTAGTACCGAAAGGTTGCAAGTTCAAATCCCCGAGCTGACAAGGTACAAATCTGTCGTTCTACCCCTGAACAGGCAGTTGACCCACTGTTCCTAGGCCGTCATTGAAAATAAGAATTTGTTCTTAAACGACTTGCCTAGTTAAATAAAAAAAATAGAATTTACTACATTCCTAAAGAAAGTCATGTAATTTGTACTCCATACATTTTCCCTGACACCTAAAAGTAGTCATTACATTTGAATGCTTAGCAGGACAGGTAAATGATCTGATCTGTCAGACTCACTAAACACAAATGCTTAGTTTGTAAATTATGTCTGAGTGTTGGAGTGTGCCCTTTGCTACCTGTAAGTAATTTAAATGGCACCCCCTGGTGTGTTTAATATAAGGAATTTTAAATAATTTATACATTTTTTCACTTAATATTTAAGTGCCTTTTACTTTAGTCATTTTCTATGATTGCCTGGAGGCCAGATCAGACAAATACCTCTGGGCAGGAACACAGAATGCAAACACACCTCACCTCACCTCACCTCAACTCAACTCAACTCAACTTACCTTACCTTACCTTACCTTACCTTACCTTACTACAGCTCACCTTAGCTGTCATGTGAACCATGGGTATTCAAATCTTACCCTATAAGGTCCAGAGCCTGCTGGTTTTCTGTTCTGCCTGATAAGTAATTGTGTCCACCTGGTGTCCCAGGTATAAATCAGTCCCTGATTGGAGGGAAGACAAAACATTTTTGTGCTGATCTAGGATCAGTTTTGTATTTTAGTTCATAATGAATAAAACTGTAGGAACAGATACATTTATTAAAAACACTCCAAAAAATATGAATACATTATTTTATCAAAATCATTTATACAGTGTTCTTTTTTATGAATGAAAAGTCTTAAGCAAACATACACTGAATGCACAAAACATTAAGAACATTTTCCTAATATTACGTTAGAACAGCCTCAATTCGTCAATTCGGACTCTAATATACTGGCCCATGTTGACTCCGAATGCTTCCCAGAGTTGTGTCAAGTTGGCTGGACGTCCTTTGGGTGGTGGACCATTCTTGATACACAAGGGAAACTGTTGAGGGTGAAAAACCCAGCAGCGTTGCAGTTCTTGGCAAAAACCAGTGTGCCTGGTACCTTTCAAAGGCACTTTTGTCTTGTCCATTCACCCTCTGAATGACACACACACACACACAGTCCAGGTCTCTGTTGTCTTGTCCATTCACCCTCTGAATGACACACACACACAGTCCAGGTCTCTATTGTCTTGCCCATTCACTCTCTGAATGACACACACACACAGTCCAGGTCTCTATTGTCTTGCCCATTCACCCTCTGAATGACACACACACACAGTCCAGGTCTCTATTGTCTTGCCCATTCACTCTCTGAATGACACACACACACAGTCCAGGTCTCTATTGTCTTGCCCATTCACCCTCTGAACGACACACACAGTCCAGGTCTCTATTGTCTCAAGGCTTAAACGTCCTTCTTGAGCCTGTTGCCACCCCTTCATCTAAACTGATTGAAGTGGATTTAACAAGTGACATCAATAAGGGATCATAGCTTTCACCTGGATTCTCCTGGTCAGTCTGTGTCATAGAAAGAGCAGGTGTTCATCATGTTTTGTACACTCAGTATGAATTGCAGTAGTTTATTTTGTTGCCATGGCCACCGTAATCCAGTGCAGAACAAAAATTGAAGAATGTAAAGACAATTGTGATTGTGTGGCACAATCCCTGGTCAAGGGCAAAGATACACACAATTGTTTAAAAAATATATCTCTACTTATTCTGCCAACAAACAAAATGTTTTCAGTTAAACATTGTGCTTCACTTAAAAGCCACAACACTATATATAGATGGATGGGCTTCCAGTTGGTTCAACAATAGAATCATTACTGTATTGGTCCTTTATCAAAGAGACATTCAGGAGGATTTCAACAAAGTACAAATAACACTGACAGAAACTATAGGAAAGCACCCTTCATACAGTAGATGCCAACCGAGTAGGTCCGGCTGTGTGAAAACAACCCCGTCCCTGCATACAACTCATACAGTACCTGGGCCTAGTCTGTTTATAGACGCTAAATAGACTTAGGGTTACTGTTCCCACATGGTCATTTCTCCATGTTACAGCTCGTTTTTACAGAAGACAGACAGGAAACAGAGGGACCACCTGTGCTAATTGCTATATCTGTCTCCGAACATCTGTGTGTAACAGAACAAGGCCGTCTCAAATGTTACTGAAAATACTGTCGGCTGCTGCTGGTGTTAAAAACTGTTAAAACAGTGCACAGTTAGTGTGTGTTTTCCATTCTGAAATGATTTTGATTTGACATGAAAGTAGAGGGCTTTATGTTTAGATGGAGTATTTGGTTGTTTTGGCTGCCAGAGCCAGTCTACCTCTGAAAATATAAGGACCTAATGGAGTAACAGTAGGCTCCTTAAGAGTACATCTCGGGCTACAAGTACAGGTACTTCTCGTTGTTTGGCCCAAGTTAGCTCTGGAAAACACTTCTCTCCGTAGTGTTTTCAGCGGTTAGTTTCACCCAAGGCTGCGTCTGTGTGAACTACAGTCCTGATGCTGTGTTTTAACGTTTAGAAACAGGTTTCAAAACGTATGCTGATAGGACCATTATCTTTCATATCAGCAAAAAATGATCTTAAAAAATAAATCTATACACTTACTGTAGGAGGTTTGCACAGGTCAATACACTGTGTCAGAGATACTGGATATAATGACGAGATGCTTGTGTCTCTGCCCTAACATTGGGATTCCATGTCCACAGAGCAGAACAGTGAGCTGTCAAGCTCCCGCCTATTCCTCTCTTTGGATTGGTGGATACATCTCGTTATTCTAATTATTTTTTTGAATATTATATGAGGGGTGTTGACGTCAACTGCCTGCATTCAATGGAGAGTGAGATGCTATGCTAGCCTCATAAATACGTATATAGACCATCTCGAATTTCAAACAGGGACAACTCCTATATGGAGTTTTTCTCTCAAAGTTACCGGGTTGTCACGTGCATCACACTTATATCAGTACACTCATAACACCTTGAGCGTCACGAAACTTCCATTTGATCAGATAAACCTCACGTATTAAAATAGCAATACATTTTGTCCTCACTAAATTCGACACTCATTGACCACCATATAAAAACTCCTCACCTGCTTAATATTAATGATCTGCTTAACGTGGACAGATTTTGGGCGGAGTTAACCCTCTCGCTTCGCCTCTTCCTCGCTGGCTGTGAATGCCTCCAGTTGACCAACTACACACAGGTGTTCAGAGCACGCTAGATAGCCAATAGGTACAGGTGGTCGCCTCTGTCTTCCGCAAACAAGCACTGTGACATGGAGACATGGCAGTGTGGGAACATTAACCCTATAAAGGTGTGTATCACTTGAACATTTTAATCGCTGATGTGGTTCTTGTGCTTCCAAAACCGTACCGCAAGAGATGCTTGTTAAGGTTCAGACCGAATGCTGAGGCTCTTAACAAAACTCCTCTCTACAGAAGGGTCGTTCAATGACTCTTCTGTGTAATGATGAAGGGTTTACAATACTTCTAGGCTGGTCTGTGGTATACAAACTGGGTCAGAATGTACAACTTTTCTAGAAAATATACCCCAAACTGTTTAGGAGGGTGAGGTGGACAACACACATGAGGAACCTCCTCATTAACTTGTCATTATAAACAGGCTAGTAACTACTTGTGTTAAGGAGGCAGTAAAGCAAGGCTTGGCACTTGAAACTTAGTTAGAAGCAGGTTTAAAACTATAGATTTGACATTTCTCTAGTTTTATAATTGTAACCTCTAGTATTTTGTACTTTTCCTGTACATTTTCAACCTGCATCATTAACTGACAAATTCAACCCCCCCAGGTGCACGTTTTGGTTTCTTCCCTACACTACACAGCTGATTCAAATAACCGACTCATCATCAAGCTTTGATTATTTGAATCAGCTGTGTGGTGCTAGGGCAAAATACAAGATGTGCGCCCAGGGGGTGCCCCAGGACCGAGTTTGGGAAACCCAGATATTGATCACTGTAGACAGAAATAACACCTGTAAAATGTAAGATTCCAACCGTACTGGTTTGTCTCAGCTTGGGACAGACAGACAGAAACGTGTAGATATGACTTCTTCATCTGGAGAACATCAGAGGACTTTGTATTATCAGTCAGTTAACAGAGCAGAAGAGTGAGAGGATTTACTCCGCCCAAAATCTGTCTGCTTGAGATAAGCCCTTTTTATGGAGGTCTATGAATGTCAAATTACGTGAGGCTTATTTGATCTAATAGAAGTTTCCGTAATGTTTAGGCTGTTACAAATGTACTGATATCAGTGGGTGCACGTCGCATTCCGGCAACTGAGAAAAACGACTTAGTTGTGCCTGTTGTTCACACACATATCTGCCCTCTCATTGGCTAGAATGATCCCACCTGATCTCGCCTGCCTTCAATCATTGAGGACATGTATTTCCATTGTTACTTGGCTATCTCTATCAATTTAATACAGTAGATCATCTTTGGCATAGCTACAAACAAACTTTCACCTGTGTTTGTGACTGTCCCCTAGTGGAGGAACAACACACTTTAACACTGGCACCGTCTCTAGAAAAACACATGGGTTATACTAGCTGGGGTGTATTCCGCAGTCCATTGCAAACGTTGTCTGTTGCCATTTACTCTAAACACTGTTGAGTTCCGTTCTGTTTTCAAACAGAAGCTGTAATTCAGAAAAAATTGCAAGGAACCCCAAAAACTTGATTTTAATTGTATGGTTCTAAAGTGAACTACAACTTCCATTTAAGAACCAAACATATTTTATGTATGTTGAGTGTTTGGAGTAACAGGCGAAACGTTTTGCAGCAGAATCCAACTAAGAGCCAATTTATGCTTGATCCGAAGATGTGATCGGAGGCACCGTATGGATGGTGTGACCAAAGTACGTAGCCTCCTGAGGCAGGCAAATTGAGCTCCATACTGCACTGCTGT